>NC_067405.1:139160939-139466132 GCF_009764475.1 Pristis pectinata | reverse complement strand
TTGGAAAATCACAAACTTCAGAACCAGGGATGGAAATTCCTTTATTTATTCAATTATGGAATGTGGACAAGGGCAGCATTTACAAAGATTTACAAGGATGTTGCCAGGACTTGAGGGACTGAGTTATAGGGAGGGGTTGGACAGGCTAGGACAGTTTTCCTTGGAGCATAGGAGACTGAATAAAATCACGTGATCTTATAGTGGTGAATAAAATCATGAGGGGCATAGATAAGCTGGATGGTCACAGTCCTTTTCCCAGGGTTGGGGAATGAAGAACTAGAGGGCAAAGGTTGAAGATGAGAGGGAAAAGATTTAACAGGAACTTGAAGGGCAACATTTTTTACACAAAGGGTGGTAAGTATGTGGAACGAGCTGCCACAGGAAGTGGTTGAGGCAGGTTCAATAACAACATTTAAAAGACACTTGGACAGGTACATCGATGGGAAAGGTTTAGAAGGTTATGGGCCAAATGCTGGCAAATGGATTGGATAGGCATCTTGGTTGGCATGGTCCCAGAGATGAAAGGGTTAACGTATGAGGAGCATTTGATGGCTCTGGGCCTGTACTCACTGGAGTTTAGAAGGATGAGGGGGGATCTCATTGAAACCTACTGAATATTGAAAGGCCTGGATAGAGTGGATGTGGAGAGGATGTTTCCAGTAGTGGAAGTGTCTAGGACCAGAGGGCACAGCCTCAGAATAAAAGGACATCCCTTTAGAACAGAGATCAAGAGAAATTTCTTCAGCCAGAGGGTGACGAATCTGGGGAATTTACAGATGGCTGTGGATGCCAAGTCACTGGGTATATTTAAAGTGGAGGTTGATAGGTTCTTGATTAGTGAGGGCATCAAAGGTTACGGGGAGAAGGCAGGAGAATGGGGTTGAGAGGGAAAAATAAATCAGCCATAATCGAATGGTGGAGCAGATTCGGTGGGCTAAATGGCCTAATTCTGCTCCTCTGTCTTACGGCATGGACCAGTTGGGCCAAAGGGCCTGTTTCCATGCTGTATAACTCAATGACTCTGTTTATTATCCATCCCTAATTATCCCTGAGTTGAGTAAGCAGCCTAGCCCCTTCAGTTATAAGTCAACCACATTGGTTGATCTGGAGTCACATATCGGTTCGAGCAGATTTCCTTCCCTGAAGCATGTGAACGAACCAGGTAAGTTTTAGCAGCAATCTGGTTGTTTCATGGCCATCACCACTGATGTCACTGTTTTATTCCAGAATTATTTAAATATTAGGATTTAAATACCCAGCTGCTTTGATGGGATTTGAACTCCTGAATCCACACCAGCACATCACACCTCGGAATACTGGTCCTAAATTTAACCACTATGCTATAGATCAACCGCGTCAAGGGAAACTGGTTGGCAATCCCTTAACCAAACCTTACATGAGCTGTCAATAAGGTCACTGAGGGAGGACATCGTTTGAAGAACCAGATGAACACAGGAGGAAAAAGGGGTTAGAAAGACAAACAGGAAAGCAGAGATAAAGATAGAATAGGAGGAGACCATTCTGGATAAGAAGCACTAGCACAGACTAGTTGGGCTGAATGGACTGTTCCAGTTCTTCATTTTCAAAGGGGGATGAGAGATGTAGTGATCAGGCAGGTTTGAGAATGGTTAAAAGGAGTGGGTCCCATTGAGATTTTCTTGCAACCCATATTCAACAGAGTTGTGACATTTTAAAGACAATGACTGTTGCAGAAGAAAAGGATGCACAATGAGTCAGCAGAAATGCATTTTGTGGCAGGCTCCGGAGATACAATCTGTCTGCAAACTACTGCGATACCCGCTCGTGGTGTTTGTCATTCCTCTGGCGCTAGGAAACTCTCTGCTCCAGTAATTGGATGTCATGCCCTTGAAATGATCTTTTTTATTTGCATGTGGCATTAAAGTCTGTAAAAATCTAATTAGGCTATAACTACCAAAGCATCATTAAATCTGAAGCATTGTCCCGATAGCAGACAATCTCCTTCCTCTCTGGTATAAATACTGTGGAAGTATTGCACCAATTTTTACTTTCACACACGCAAAAATAGGTCTGTCATACAGTGACTACCTAATTAACTGAGGTACTGTGGGGATAAAAAATGCATTCTTCAAATTGGACTATCAGCCATCTGATAATTAAAATAAAATTAAATCCATTCTTTGCATCAGTTTCAAGATCCAAATATTTGCTTTGCTTCCAGCCCTATGAATAACAACAATAACTGCCATTTATATAGCACCTTTAAAGTTGCAAAAACATCCCAGGCTTCACAGGCAAATAAACATAGAAACATAGAAAACCTACAGCACAATACAGGCCCTTCCGCCCAAAAAGTTGTGCCGAACATGTCCCTACCTTAGAAATTACTAGGCTTACCCATAGCCCTCTATTTTTCTAAGCTCCATGTACCTATACAAAAGTCCCTTAAAAGACCCTATCGTATCCGCCTCTACCACCGTTTCCGGCAGCCCATTCCACGCACTCACCACTCTCTGAGTAAAAAACTTACCCCTGACATCTCCTCTATACCTACTCCCCAGCGCCTTAAACCTGCGTCCTCTTGTGGCAACCATTTCAGCCCTGGGAAAAAGCCCCTGACTATCCACACGATCAATGCCTCTCATCATCTTATACACCTCTATCAGGTCACCTCTCATCCTCTGTCACTCCAAGGAGAAAAGGCCGAGTTCACTCAACCTGTTTTCATAAGGCATGCTCCCCAATCCAGGTAACATCCTTGTAAATCTCTTCTGCACCCTCTCTATGGCTTCCACATCCTTCCTGTAAAATAAAATCGATGCTGAGTGGAGAGAGTTTTGGAGCAGGTAGAAAATGAGGTCAAATCTATAGGTTTGAAGGAGAATCTTAAAGGAGGAAAGAGAGGTGGAGAAGGTGGCACAGCAGTACAGCTCGTCAAACTGCTGTGTCCCAGCTCCATCAACGTGGGTTTGATCCTGACTTCCAGTGCCGTCTGGGTGGTCTGCACGTTGTCCCTGTGAAGATGTGGGTTTTCTACAGAAAAAATCTCTTCTGCACCCTCTCCAGCACTATCGCATCCTTCCTATAGTGTGGTGACCAGAACTGCAAACAGTACTCCAGCTGAGGTCTGACCAATGTTTTATAAAGTTGAAGGATAACCTCCCCGTTCTTGTACTCACTGCTCTGTCTAATGAAGGCCAGCATCCCGTATGCTTTCTTAACCACGATATCTACCTGCATCGCCACCTTCAAGGATCTTTGGACTTGCAATCCAAGGTCCCTCTGTTCCTCAATACTCCCTAAGTCCCTACCATCCATGGTGTATGTCCCAGCCTCATTAGTACTCCCAAAATGCATCACCTCACAGATATCAGGATTAAACTCCAGCTGCCATTTCTCAGCCCATCTCGCCAACACGTTAAAGTCACCGTGTTGTCTAAAGCTACCCTCCACACTGTCAACAACCCCATCAATCTTTGTGTCAACTCCATCGATCTGTAAACTTACTAATCATGCCACCTACACCCACATCCATTTCCATATATTACAAACAGCAAGGGTCCCAGCACTGACTTCTGTAGGACACTACCACATTACAGGCACCCAATCGTGAAAACAGCTCTCTACCATCACCTTCTGTCTCTTATTCCCAAGAAAATTTTAGATTCAATTTACCAAATTGCCCTGGATCCCTTGGGCCCTAACTTTTTTGGACTTCAGTAAGGACTTCGACAAGGTCTCACAGGCTTTACTGAACTTCATGTAAACCACATGTACTGCACTGCCCTCATCAATATACTTTATTACCTCCTCAAAAAATTCAGTCAAATTGGTCAGCTGTACTGGTTAACTCTGCCCAGTCTCTGCCTTTCCAAGTGATCACCAATCCAGTCCCTTAGAATTTTTTCCAATAACTTCCCTACCACTGACGTTAAGCTCAAGGCTCCTTGTTGAATGATTACCAGGAACCCTCATAGTCTACGATCAACAGATGATTTCACATTACATTGTGGAGCAATCTCCATACTGATGAATTAAAAAGAGAGAACCAAATGCAATGATTGTGAAGTTGAGATGAGTGGCAGTGGTGCAGTTAGTAGACCCACTGCCGCACAGCTCCAGCGATCGGGGTCAATCCCGACATTGGCTCCTGCCTATGTGAGTTTGCAGCTTCTCGCTGTGACCGTGTGGGTTTCCTCCGGGTGCTCCAGTTTTCTCCCAAAGATGTGCAGGATGGTAGGGTAATTGGTCACTAAATTATCCCTAAGTGAGTGATAGGGCCTAGGGGAGTTGAAGGGATTGTGGGGAAATGAAAATCAGATTAGTGTAGGATTAGAATAAATGGGTGCCTGATGGTCAGCACAGATTTGCTGAGCTGAGGGGCCTTTTTCCATTCTGTATGACTCTTAAGGCAAGGAATTTCAGAACTTAGAACTTTGGTACTTGAATGATGGAACAATCAGAATAGGGAGCATTCAATAGATCATAATCAGAGGAGTGCAGAGATCTGAGAGAGTTGTAGAAATGGAGGAGGCTGGAGAGACATCAGGAGAGGCAAAACTGGAGAGAAACTATGAAAATCTAGCTGTTGCTTCTCCACAGATGTCCATTGACCTGATGAATGTTTCTGGCATCTACTGCAACTGTTTCATATTTTGAGTGTGATGGAACATAAGGGATAAACCAGACACAATGGGGCTTGAATAAACCCATGAATGGGCCATTCTACAATTCCGTGACTGCATAAGCAGTGTATTCTGTTTGATGTCTGCTCACTGACTGCTGCAGTTCAAGAAAACTCACCATCACTTTCTTAAGGACAGTAAGGGCTGCTGACTCATCCTGGGAGAGAATAAGAAAAGGTTTTTGGCCAACTTTGAATCATTTAGCATAGCATGTAAATGAAGAGACGGAGTCAGGTACACTCCTTTACAGATGGGTGATCCTTTCGTGATTTGTACTGACCTGGTAATCTAGAGGTTTGGACAGGCGATCATAGAGTCATTGAGTCAGCATACAGCACAGAAACGGGCCCTTCGGACCACCATGTCCATGCCAGCCTTTTCGCCCATCTACACTAATCCAGTTTGACCGCATTAGGAACTTTCCTATTTAAGTGTTTGTCTGGATGCTTCTTAAACATAATGATTGTCCCTCACTCCACCACCTCCTCTGGCAGCAGGTTCTATACGTCAACCACTCTCTGTGTAAAAAAGCATTCCCTTCTGATTCCCTTTAAACCTCCTTCCTCTCACCTTAAACCTATGTCCTCTTGTTTTTTGATACTCTTACCATGGGAAAAAGATTTTGACCATCTACCCTATCTATGCCTCTCATAATCTTATATATTCTTCAGCCTCCTTCGCTCCAGGGAAAACAAGCCTAACCTATCCAATCTCTCCCCATAACTAAAGTTTCCAAGCCAGGCGACGTCCTGGTGAATCTGCTCTGTACTCTCTCCAACACACTCAAGTCCTTCCTATAATGGGACCAGAACTGCACACAATACTCCAAGTGGGTCTCAAAGAGACATGTTCAAATCCTATCATGGCAACATGTAATTTAAATTCAGGTAATCAAATAAATTTGATGCATAAAAAAGGGTGGGATTGAAACTAATGGATTGTTGAAAAACGGAGTTAGTTTATAGAGCCATTAAGTTATACAGCATAGAAACAGGCCCTTCGGCCCACTGTATCTATGCTGACCGTCATGCCTATCGATACTAATCTCACTTGCCTGCATTAATTCCATATCCCCCTATGTCCTGCCCATTCAGGTACCTGTCCAGATGTCTCTTAACCATTGTTACTGTTCCTGCCTCCACCACCTCCTCTGGCAGCTCATTCCAGACACCAACTACCCTTTGTTTGAAAAATTTACCCCTCAGATCTCCTTTAAACCTACTCTCTCTCACCACAAACCTATGCCTGTAGTTTTAGACACCTCTACCATGAGAAAAAGATACTATCAATCCTATCTGGCTCTTATAATTTTACATACCCCTATCATGCCACCTCTCAGCTTCCTTCACTCTAAGGGAAACAGACTCAGCCTGTCCAGTCCCTCCTGATAACTCAAGCTTTCCAATCCAAGCAAGATCCTTATGAATCTTTTCTGCATCCTCTCTAGCTTAATCACGTCCATCCCATAGTGCAGTGATCAGAATTGCACACAATACTGATCAGGCAGGCACGGTAGTGTAGCGGTTAGCGTAATGCTTTACAGTGCCAGTGACCCAGGTTCAATGCCGGCCGCTGTCTGTAAGGAGTTTGTACATTCTCCCCATGTCTGTGTGGGTTTCCTCCGGGTGCTCCAATTTCCGCCCATATTCCAAAGACGCACGGGTTAGGAAGTTGTGGACATGCTATGTTGGTGCCGGAAGCATGGCGACACTTGCGTGCTGCCCTCAGAACACTCTACGCAAAAAGATGTATTTCACTGTGTGTTTCGATGTACATGTGACTAATAAAGATACCTTATCTTAATCGTAAAATACTCCAAGTGCAGCATAACAAACATTTTGTACAATTGTAACATGACGTCCCAACTCTTATACTCAATGCCCCAGCCGGTGAAGGCAAGCATGCTATAGGCCTTCTTCACCACCATAGCCACCTGCGTTCCCATTTTCAGGGAACAATGTACTTATACCCCAGGTTGTCTCTGTTCAACAACACTCCCCAGGGCCCTGGTTTAACTTCCCAAAGTGCAACACTTCATACTTGTCCGAGTTAAGTTCGATCTGCCATTCCTTGGCCCTCTTTCCCAGTTGATCTAGATCCCATTGTAACCTTAGACAATCTTCTTCACTGTCCACTATACCACCAATATTGGTGTCGTCTGCAAACTTACTCACCATGCCACCTACAGTCTCATCTAAATTATTATGCAACTCCTTTAGGTAGAGGTCTTTCACTAAAGGAGCTGCATAATGATTTGGCATGTTCTTTAAGGAAAGACATGCTAACCTGGCTTTTTGGTGACTTTGGATATCACTTTCCTCAAAAATCACAAGCTGCTTGGTTCAACTTTTATTGGGGATGGCCAATAAATGTCAACTCCACCATTCCAGTGATGCCCTAGTGACTGAACACCCCAGAGTAAAAAATTTATCAGTTCTTGCAAAGTGGCATTTTTACTGGACATGATGTGAACATAACTGCTTCCTCAGAAAAATGCAAAACAAGAACTGAGTTGAGCAAGATGTAGGAGAGACAAAGTGGATTTAAAAAGTTAACATGGTGTGCTATCTTAAGTTAAACCTTGAATGCAGGGTAAAGTTTGGGAATAATGTTGCAAAGCATCTATTAAGGCATGGACTTAAGTTTCTCCGATTACAGATTCCAAAAGCAAAACATGCTGGAATAATTCAGATGTTCTAATGAGGGGCATAGTTAGTTTCTGAGTTAGATGGTCTTAATAGACCCCTTCTGCTCTCTTTACATTTGTGTCCTGCACTTCATCCAGAACAAATGCAGGTACTCGCCAGAGTGAGACGTGCTTGTGGAACTGGTCCTCTTAGTTGTGGAGCAGAGCTGCCGGCTGCAGCCCACCACCCAGTGTAAGGTACCACCATGTGGGCCAATAAACACATGAGACAAACTTTGAGGCAAAGGGCCACAAGGGTGAAATGGATGAGTTCACACACAGCACCTTGATCCAAGGTCAACAATTTCCACAAGCATATTCCTCAGCAGTCAGAAGAGCATTGGAGTTTCTGAACTTGACACCAGAAAAGATCTCAAGAAGCCTCGTGTGGATAGCTCATCACTCCAAGAAGAGAGCAGACCTGATGCCAGTGGCATATCCAGCAAACTCCACACCACAGCACACTTAATAGTACGCCTCTCCAACATTGAAAGGTAGAACCAGATGATACCAGAGAAAAGAGGGAAAACATTTGCCCTTCTACAGCACATTTCATACCAGTGTTTTACAGCCTATGAGGCTTTTTTTTAAAGCACTGTTATAATGTATAAAGCAAAGCAGTCAATCAGTACACAGCAAGATCCCTCAAACGTCAATGAGATTTGACCATACAATCTGTTGAGATTCACATCACGATGTCATTTGAGGGATAAGAAGTGCTTAGGAGACTGGGAGAAGACTCTCAGTTATTTCTCTAACAACTGCCAAGGAATTTGCAGGAATCGAGGTCAAATGGAAACGTAAAACAATTGTCAAAAATGAGAAACAAACATTTTGCAATACACAAAACACTGGAGGAATTCAGCAATGTTTGAAGTACAGGCAAGCTCAGTGTCAACTCAGCATGGCATTCTGGACAAAGACCTGCAGATAATCCTTCACGTTCCCCTGCCCAATTAGTCACACTCAGTGAAGATAAAAGAGCAATCTGCAAGACAAATTTGTGTTCATTAATGTATATTAAATTAAGCAGAGTGGAAACTGGATGGGGTCCCTCAATGTGCCGCCCCCACTCTCCCATCCTATTTCGGCTCTGAGCATTGACGATCAGGATTCTCCTGTTCCAGGTAACCTGCTCAGCTCCTCCAACACCCACCCCACCCCCAGCCCCCCACCATCCTATTTCTTTCCCCTCCTCCATCTACCTGTCACCTACCCACTCCTCCCACTGGGTCCCCTCCCCCCACCGTTCAAAACTGCACTTCCCACCTCCCTTATTTGGTTCCATGCCCCACCTTCCTCTCCTATCAGATTCATCATCTGCAGCCCTTTGTTGCCTCCACCTATCACCTCCCAGCCTCTGTCCCTATCTCCTCTCTTTCCCACTCCCCTTCCTCACCTGAATCCACCTATTGCTTATCAGCTCTTGCCCAACCCCTTACCCTGACTTCTTTACACTAGCTATCTCTCCTCTATCTTTCAGTCTAGATGAAGGGTCTCGACCCAAAACACCAACTGTCCTTCTCTCCACAGACGCTGCCTGACTCACTGAGTTCCTCCAGCAGTTTCTTTTTTGCTTTCTGATCAAGGAGTATTTTGATGTGGCTTGGGGCCAGCACTGTGCCTGATAACGCTCCCATTAAACACCTTGAGATGCTGAACAAAGTGACACATTCTCAATAATTGCAAATCGTTGTTGTGTCCTATTCCAGTTCCCTGAGTCCAGAATTGAGGTCCTCGCAATTAGATAATCAACAGTAGATCACTCCTATTGGTACTTACGGAGAATGTGAGATACTGAGCCAAATTGGTCACAGCTAAAGTGTTTTTCAGCTGGTTTCTGGGAGTATTAGACCAATGTGTGAAAAACATATGTCAGCTTTAGGATGGGAGATAGAGGTGACGGAGGATTTCTGGGACACATATAATGGGAGCCAATGGTTTGCACAATCACCCTGTAACCGTGTGGGTTTCTTCTGGGTACTCCAGGTTCCTCCCACATTCCAAAGATGTGGAGGTCAGTAGGTTAATTGACCATTGTAAATTGTCGCTAGTATGTAGGTGAGTGGTAAAATCTGGGAGAGTTGATGGGAAATGTGGGGAGAATTAATTAGGATTAGTGTAGGATTAGTGTAAATGGGTGCTTGATGGTCGGTGTGGACTTGATGGGGCCAAAGAGCTGCTTCGATGCTGCATGACTCTATGACTAATGCAAGCTGTAGGGTGATCCCCCACCATCATATTACTGGTGGGCATACTGGTTGGGTAGTACCCTAGGGGGGCACATCCTGAGGTCAACAGAAGACTCCACTTCCTGGGGGCGTGGTGAGGGAAGGAAGAGTGCGGAGCTTCTTCAGGTTGGCAGCTGCTGGTAAACCAGGAACCAAACCACTTTAGGTGACTGAGTGAAAGTGGTCGGTTTTAAAGAGTGGATTGAGGTCGAGAGGCAGGGGGGGAATTTGAGAGCCAAACGTCCAGGCAGCTCAAAGTGTGGCTGCTAATGGTGGAACAAAAGAAGTCAGGATATGCAAGAGCGTTGGTGGGCAATGAATGATTCCTTTCACTTTATTTTTATCATTTGACAACTTGACACATGATGAGTGTGTGTTAGGCATGAGGCTTTTGTAAGTATTCAGAGACGCAGATTACTTTGCTTTCCTTATGAATATGAGGAGAGGCTTAAGGTGCTAGGGCTTTATTCACTGGAAAGGAGGAGGATGAGAGGAGACACGATAGAGGTATACAAAATATTGAGAGGAATAGATAGAGTAGACAGCCAGCGCCTCCTTCCCAGGGCACCAATGCTCAAGACGAGAGGGCACGGCTTTAAGGTTATGGGTGGGAGGTTCAGGGGAGATGTCAGGGGGAGGTTTTTCACCCAGAGAGTGGTTGGTGCATGGAAATGCACTGCCTGGGGTGGTGGTGGAGGCAGATACATTGGACAGGTTCAAGAGCTTGTTGGATAGGCATATGGAGGAGTGTGGGATGGGGGGATATGAGGGAGGAAGGGGTTAGGTAGTGTGAGAGTGGTTTGATGGACGGCACAACATGGTGGGCCGAAGGGCCTGTTTTGTGCTGCATGGTTCTATGGTTCCTTCCAACTGTTGAAAGAACACAATCTCCAATTATCCATAAAAAATCCTGGTCTGCAATGTTCACAACAGAATAAGCCCTGCCCTTTGTTATGTGATAGTCTGTGTGTTATCAGGGTACAAGCAGGCATTATGGGCACATGAACTACTCTTGGATAATCCTACCATGTTATCCTCCACTCTCCTTTTCCTCTCAAAATTCAATCAAGAGGCAAGGATCAATAAAGACAATGATGTCCATGGCAGTGATGTGCACGAGCCTATGTGCTATAATGGATTGGGAAGTAGCAAGGGATGTATCAGAAGGTGTAACTCTTTAGTTGGATATATGTTCTGCTGATAGATAGAAGACTAGCTTCAATTCAAATGATCATGGTGCATTGCATCAGGAAGGCTATGTCATCAAGGATGCCTGCTGTCCTGGTTATTCCCTTTTCTCTCTTCTAACTTTGAGGAGAAGATACAGGAGCTTGAAAGCCCGGTCGACCAGACTAAAGAACAGCTTCTTCCCCACTGCTATCAGATTTCTGAACCAATCGCCTCTTCACATCCCCTTCCCAGTGCTGCTGCCTCGTTCTCGAACCCTTAATTCTACCTCTTCCGTTATCGTCACTTTAGCATCTCTTTCTGCACTACTTCAGTTTGCACAACTGTACTTTGCACCATTCTGTTGTTTTGCGCTCATCACTGTATTTATCATTGTATTTATTATCACCACGTACACTGTTTACTCTGTGAGCTTCACGCGAGCAAGAAATTTTATTGCACCCTGGTGTATATGACAATAAACTAACTGAATCTGAAACTAATGTGAATCTGACGTCCATTTCAGAGAGAAGATGTTCCACTTATTACAACCCTTGGGTTGCTTTCTTGAATTCAATAGGGCGAACAGTAAAGGAAGATGTTATCTATTTTAAATTGTATTTTGAATGAACAAAAGCAATGATTTCACAGTTCACAATAGTAAACTGCCATGAACATGTCTCCAAAACACAGTGCTTGCTTCAGGAATGACCTGATTATTGCTTTCCTTTCTCACTGGCTGAGCCTCTGGCACTGTTGATGCTTCCTGTCACAATGTACAAACAGTGCAGAAAGCCGGCCATGAGTGATTTGATATGGTCAGCTTATTTGCATAATCATATGCTCCCTGGGCGGTGTGTATCAGCCTGCTGTCTAATCCTAGGAATAGGCTATCTGGTGTATCCAGAAGCTCCTAAAAGGCTGCTGCTCTCAGCCACTGGACTGTGACAAGCTTCAAACTGTTCGGGAGAAGGAAAAGAAGGGAGATGTACAGGGCTGCTTCTTATGAGGACTCCCCAGGAGAAGTTTCACTCTATGAAATTCAATGAAGGTCTTAAAACTGGGGACTTCACATCATGGTCACTGATTGAAATGCCAAAGGGAACAGACTTTCTGAAACTTCAATGTTAATTTTTTGTAGAAACTATTAATAAATGCACGTAATCTGTGGATAACCAGTTAAGCAGAACCTCAATTTCAAAACTGTTGTCCTTGTTTTCAAATCCTATGGTGGGACTTCACCCCCTCCTTATTTCTTTAATCAAATCCAAACCTGCAAACCTCCAAAGTATTTGTGCTCCTCCAATTCTGGCCATTTGCACATCTCCACATTTAAACATTTTCTCTGCTGCCCCTTCCCATCAGGCAGAAGATACAAAAGACTGAAAGCACGTACCACCAGGCTCAAGGACAGCTTCTATCCCGCTGTTATAAGACTATTGAGCCCTTGACATTCAACATCATTACCATCACCATCAGGCAACAACCATTGACTAGCACAGGTGGGTATAGATATAGTGTATTTGAACTATGCAGACTATTGCATCTGCACACTAGGGGCAATTTACAACGGCCAATTAATTTATCAACCCACATATTTTTCAGATGTGGGAGGAAACCAGAGTACCCAGAGGAAACCCACACGTCATAGGGAGAACAAGTTATTGTACATATGACAATAAACTCAACTTTGACCCAAAACATTGACTGTCCCTTTCCCTCCATAGATGCTGCCTGATCTGCTGAGCTCCTCCAGCGCTTTGTGTGTTCTTTCAGAACGTTATATGTTTAATAAGGTCACTTCTCATTCTTCAAATTGCACTGAGAATGGACCCAATCTGCTCAATCTGTCCTTATATGACAACCTGTTTATCCCAGGAATCAATCGAATAAACCTTGTCTAATTGACTGCCTCCAATGCAAGTATATCCTCTATCAAAACTGTATGCAGTATTGCAGGTATGATCTCACCAACACCATGTACAGAGCAGGACTTCCCTACTTTTAAACTCTATTCCCTTTCCAACATTCCATTTTCCTGATGACTCGCCTCACCTGCATCCTAACTTTCAGTGTCCCATATCCCTCCATATAGCAGCATTCTGTAGTTCTCTCCAATTAAACAATATTCTGCTTTTCTGTTCTTCCTTCCAAAGTGAATAACCTCACATTTCTCCACATTATACTACATCTGCCAAATGTTGGGCAATTCACTTAATCTGTCTGCATCCCTCTATGGACTCTATGCATCCTCTGAATAAACCTTTTTCCCTCCAATCTTTGCATCACCAGCAAATGTGGCTATTTGATCCCCTCATTTAAGCATGAATATTGATCGTAAATAGACGAGGCCACGGCACTGATCCCTTTGGCATCCCTCTTGCTAACCTGAAAATGACCCATTTAACCCAATTCTTGGCTTTCTATTACTTAATCAATCCTCTATCATTGCTAGCAAAATACCCCTAACCCATATAGTCGTACATGGCACCTTATTGGCTGCCTTTTGCAAATTCAAATACACTATATCTACAGTATATCCACCTTGTGCTAGTCAATGGTTGTTGCCTGAATGACAATGGTGATGGTAATGACGTTGAATGTCAAGGGTAGGTGGTTAGTTAGAAGGCCATTACATGTGTAGTGTGAATGTTACTTGCCACATCAGCCCAAGTCTGAATGGTGCCTGGGTCATATTGCATGTTGGGACTGCTCCATTTGCTGACAGCGGACTGAATATTTGCAATCATGAGCAAACGTCCCCAATTCTGACCTTATGATGGAAGGAAGGTCAACGAAAAAAAACAGCTGGAAATGAGAGGGGCCCGAGGAACTCTCACAATGATGTCCTAAGACTGGGATGATACTCCAACAACCACAAGCATCTTCCTTCACGCAAGCAATAATTCCAAACATTGCTGGGTTCACTCAATGTTAATTGGCTATTTTAAAAAAACACCTTTACTTTTTAAAATGTTATTTATACAGCACGGTAACAGGCCCTTCTGGCCCAACAAGCCCATGCTGCCCAATTACACCCATGTTAACTTACTAACCTGTACGTCTTTGGAACGTGAGAAGAAACCAGAGCATTTGGAGCAAACCCACACAGTCACAGGAGAACGTACAAACTCCTTACAGACAGTGGCGGGAATTGAATCCCCAATCGCTGGCGCTGTAATAGCATTACATTAACCACTATGCTACCGAGCTGCTCTTTACCAGGGCTCCTTGATGCCACTTTGATGACGGGGCTGTCACTCTCAAGCCCTTTCTGAAATTCAGCTCTCTGATCCAGGCAGTGACAAGGTCCATAACTGAGTGGTCCTGGGGAAATTTAAACTGGGCAACAGAGAGCAAGTTATTGGTGGATCAGAGCACCTTGATAGCACTTCTGGTGATACTTTCAATCATAAGTGTATGAGATTATGAGGGGCATAGATAGAGTAGACAGCCAGCACCTTTTCCCCAGGGCTGCAATGGCTAATACCAGAGGACATCAGCTTAAAGTCAGAGGAAGAAAGTTTAGGGGAGATGTCAGAGGTAGGTTTTTTTACACAAAGAGTGGTGGATGCCTGGAACACACTGCAGAGGCTGATACAATAGGGACATTCAAAAGACTCTTATGGAAGCAAGAAAAATGGAGGATTATGGGCTGTGTAGGAGGTTTGGGTTAGATTGATCAGGGAGCAGGTGTTTATGTAGGTCAGCACAACATCATGGGCTGAAGGGCCCATACCGTACTGTTCTATATGCTGACGTTTGACAGTAGACTGACCGGGTGGCAATTAGCCAGATTGGATTTGCCTTCCTTTTCACAGTAATAAAAACATAAAATCAGAAGAAATAGCAGCAGGACTAGGCCATTTGGCCCTTCGAGAATGTTTTACCTTTCACCAAGGTCATGACTGATCTAACCCAATGCCATTTTCCTGCTCTGTCCCCGTATCTGTTGACTTAACATCCAGGAACTGATCAACCTCTGCTTTGAATGAGTTCAATGATTGATTCCGCACAGCCTCCAGGATAGAATGTTCCAAAGATTCACCACCTTCTGCATGAAGAAATTTCCCCTCATCTCAGTCCTACAGAGTTCAGGTCAATGAAATATAATATGATGTAAAATCATCAGTTTGAGATGTTAACTCTGTTTCTCTCTCCACAGATGCTGCCTGACTTACTGAGTATTTCCAGCATTCTCTGTTTGTGCTTATTATTGCATCCACAACCTTCAGAGGCAAGAGTCTGCAATGCCTGTGCAATTTTCCACATTGTCAGGCAGACGCCAGCATTGTAACCGTACTGGAACAGCTTGGCTAGAGGTATAGCAAGTTCTGGAGCCCTGGTCTTCAGCACTACAGCTGGAAGGCTGTCTGATCCCATTGCATTTCAGATGCTTTCAGCCATTTCTTCATGTCACATGTAATGAATCAAATTGGCTGTGATAGTGAGAGCTCAGGAAGGAGCCAAATGGATTATTCACTCAGAACCTCTGGCTGAACAAGGTTACTAATGCTTCTGCCTTGTCTTCAGCACTCACAAACTGGGCCCCACCATTGCTGAGGATGGGGATGTTCTTGCAAGCTGTTTATATAAACATCCACCATCATTCATGAATGGACGTGACACAACCACAGAGCTTCAATCTGAGGCGTTGTTTGTGGGATTGCTTTGCTCTGTTTGTAGTATCCTGCTTTTGTTGTTTAGCATAGAAAGAAAAACAATCAAGCTGTGAAAGTTTCACCAGTAGCAGTGACACTGTCCGCTTATTCACACGGCGAGCCCCAGGCACGAGCTACACAGCAGCAGCACAACACATAGCAGCTTGCTATTTCAGCTCAATACTGGCCACCATCTGTAAGGAGTTTGTACGTTCTCCCCGTGTGACTGCGTGGGTTTCCTCCGGGTGTCCCGGTTTCCTCCCACATTCCACAGACGTACGGGTTAGGAAGTTGTGGGCATGCTATGTTGGCGCCGGAAGCGTGGCGACACTTGCGGGCTGCCCCCAGAACACTCTACGCAAAAGATGCATTTCACTGTGTGTTTCGATGTACATGTGACTAATAAAGATGTCTCGTCATGTCTTGTTTGGGGTGGCACAGTGGTGCAGCAGGTAGTGCTCCAGCGACCCAGATTTGATCCTGATCTTTGGCGCTGTCTGCATGGAGCTTGCATGTTCTCTTTGTGACTGCAAGGGTTCCCCTGGGTGCTCCAGTTTCCTCCCACATCCCAAAGACATGCTGGTAGGTTCATAGATTATGCAGACCTGTTTGTCCGACCGAGAGAGTAATTACTGGATTTGGATGAGATTTGAAATCACTTCTGCGATCCAAGGCACTTCTGTACAGAATGTAATGGAAGGGAGACTGCTCCATAAACCATGGTGAAACAACCTTTCGGAAGTACTGTCAATTGATGATGGTAAAATAATCAATTTACATTGAGTACTGCAAATGCTCCTAGTGGAGAGGGAGGGTAGGATAATGGTAGGTGGGGTTGAGGGTGAAGGACATGCGTGTGAGAAGAGGTTACAAGGAAATGAGTGGGGGAATAGGACTAATGTAATTTCTCTGCGAGCAGCATAGCCTCAATGGGCTAGATGGCCTTCTTTTATGTCACAGAGGGATACAGCACAGAAACAGGCCTTCTGACCCATCAAGTCCATGCCAACCATCAACCACCCATGTACGTTAGTCCCACATTAATCCCATTTTTTATTTTTCCCACATTCTCACCAACTCCCCAAGATTCTACCTGCACACTAGGGGCAACTTACAGTGGCCAATTAACTTACCAACCCCCATGTCTTTGGGATGTGGGAGGAAACCAGTACACTCAGAGAAACCCAAGCAGTCACAGAGTCATATAGCATGGAAACAGGCCCTTCAGCCCAACTGGCCCACGCCGACCAAGATTCCCATCGGCTTGTGTTGGCCCATATCCCTCTAAATCTTTCCTATCCATGTACCTGTCCAAGTGCCTTTTAAGTGTTGTTAATGTACCTGCCTCAACCACATCCTCTCAAGAAAATGAACTCAAGAAAGGAATTAGGAAAGCCAGGAGGGGCCATGAAAAGTTCATAGCAAGTAGGATTAAGGCATTCTATATCTATATAAGGAATAAGAGGATAACGAGGGACAGGGTAGGACCACTTAAGGATAAAGAAGGGAATCTATGTTTGGATGCAGAGGATGTGGGTAAGGTTCTGAATGAGTATTTCTCTTTAGTACTTACCCAGGAATGGGACATGTAGGATGCACAAATTGGAACTGAGAGCGTAAACATGTTAGGGCATTTTGAGGTCAAGGAGGAGGTAGTGTTAGGTTTACTAAACAGTATTAAGGTGGATAAGTCCCCAGGGCCCGATGAGATATACCGCAGGTTACTGAGGGAGGTGAGAGAGGAAATTGCTGGGGCCTTGACCGGTATCTTTGTGTCCTCTTCGACCACGGGTGAGGTCCCGGAGAACTGGAAATGGCTAATGTTGTTCCTCTATTTAAGAAAGGAACAAGGGAAAATCCAGGGAACTATAGGCCAGTGAGTCTCATGTCAGTTGTAGGGAAATTGCTGGAGAAATTCCTAGAGATAGGATATATGAGCATCTGGAATCCAATGGCTTGATTAGGGAAAGCCAGTATGGCTTTGTGCGGGGCAAATCATGTCTTCCTTACCTGGTTGAGATTTTTGACAGGGTGATGAGAGAGATTGATTAAGGTAGAGTTGTGGATGTCATCTATATGGACTTCAGTAAGACATTTGACAAGGTCCCACATAATAGGTTAATCAAGAAAGTTCAGATGCATGGGGTCAGTGGAGAATTGGCTGTGTGGATCCAGAACTGGCTTGCCACAGAAGACAGAGGGTGGTGGTTGAAGGGACTTACTCGGGCTGGAGACATGTGAGTAGTGGTGCTCCGCAGGGATCTGTACTGGGACCTCTGCTGTTTGTGATGACCTGGATGAGTATGTTGATGGTGGGTTAGTAAGTTTGCAGACGATACCAAGATTGGCGGAGTTGTGAGTAGTGTAGAAGACTGGCGACGGATACAGCGTGATATAGATCAGTTGCAGATGTGGGCAGAGAAATGGCAGATGGAGTTTAACCCGGATAAATGTGAGGTGTTGCACCTTGGTAGGACTAATGTCAAGAGGTAATACATTCTTAAGGGCAAGACCCTTAACAGTGTTGAAGAGCAAACAGGTGCAAGTCTATGGCTCATTGAAAGTGGCTACACAGGTAGACAGGGTGTTTAAGAAGGTTTATGGAACGCTTGCTTTCATTAATCGAGGTATTGGGTACAGGAGTCAAGAAGTTATGATGCATCTCTATAGAACTCTGGTTAAGCCTCATTTAGAGTATTGCGTGCAATTCTGCTCACCTCACTATAGGAAGGATGTCGAGGCTTTAGAGAGAGTGAAGAGGAGATTTACTAGGATGCTGCCTGGATTAGAGGGAATGTGCTCTCAGGAGAGGCTGGACAAACTTGGGCTCTTTTCTCTGGAGCGGCGGAGGCTGAGGGGTGATCTGTTGGAAGTGTATAAAATTACGAGGGGCTTAGATAGGGTGGACAAGCAATATCTTTTTCCCATGAGCGATCCAATACCAGAGGGCATGCATTTAAGGTGAGAGGGGGTAGGATCAGAACAGATGTGAGGGGTACGTTTTTTACTGAGAGAGTGGTGGATGCCTGGAATGCGTTGCCTCACAGGGCGGTGGAGGCAAATTCTTTGGGGGCTTTTAAGAGGGGCTTGGATGGGCACATGAATGAGAGGAAAATAGAGGGATATGGGCATTCTGCAGGTAGGAGGGAATAGCTATGTCGGCACAACATTGTGAGCCAAAGGGCCTGTTCGGTGTTGTACTGTTCTATGATCTATGTTCTGGCAGCTCATTCCACATAACAAAGAGTTGCTCCTTAGGTTCCTATTAAATCCCTCCCCTCTCACCTTAAACCACTACGCTCTAGTTCTTGATTCCCCAATCCTGGGAAAAAGACTATGCGCATTCACCCTATAAGATCACCCTCATTCTCCTCGGCTCCAATGCATAAAGTCCCAACCTGCTCAACCTCTCTCCATTACTCAGTCCCTCGAGTCACGGCAATATCCTTGTAAATCTCCTCTGCACTCTTTCCAGCTTAATGGCATCTTTCCTACAGTCAGAGGGAGAACATGCAAATTCCACACAGGCAGCACCGGAGGTCAGGAATGAACCTGGGTCTCTGGCATTGTGGGGCAGTGGCTCTGCTGGCTATGCCACTGTGCCACCCACAGTGGGAAATGTTTCAAGCATTCCTGAAGGAGCCCCTCACTGCCAGCATCCTTCCCATAGGTTGCTTCTATGTCCCACCACTGCCTAAATGAGAGACACCAATCACCACTGACGATCCTTTCACCTAAACCTATTCCATGCAGTCCAACTACAAGTCGTCCCAGCACCACTGCATCCACTCCAGGTTGTTCAATTTGAGTCATGCAAGTGAATGCAAAATGAAAGAACCTGCGTTTCTACAGTCCCTTTCACAACCCTAGGACGCCCCAATGCACATCATGGACATTTCATTATTTAGAGAGCACGTCAGTACTGCAGGAAATGCAGCAGTCAATTTGCACACAGCAGTATCCCAGAAGTATTGGTAAATAATCTGCATCTCTCCTTCAGCCTGTGCCTCTAGACTGCAGAATTACCCATTCCAAAGCAATACATCATTGAAGGATCTTGCAGAGTATAGAATGGTGCTGTCAAGTGTCCCATACGCTGACAGCAGATGTCAATAGAGCCCTGATTTGTGCTGTCTGCAAGTTATTCTTTACGGCTGCCTTATTTAGGCAGCAGTTTAAACCAGTCCACGTAGAGACTGTAATTATTGAATGGCCTTTAAGTTATATGAAAAAGATCAGTGTTTCAGCATTGAATGCATTACAAAACCAATCTTCATTTTAGTCAAAGGTTAATCTAATCTTTTCATCCTCATGTTGGGAGACAGTGGGTGGGGAACGATAGCTATTCTAACACACTATGTTCTATCCCATAGGAGCACGGAGGACTAAGTACATCAGTAGAATGCAATCTGTGTTCCATTTCTTATTCATAAGGGGCAGGAAAGAAAGATGGGATGGAGATTCCCACTAAATGGAACTCATAAATCACGGAAGGCAAGGATTTAGCATAAGGCCAGGCAATACTCTTGGCCAATATAAAATAAGATACAGAGAAAACAGTGTACAACTCACTGGGTCTACTATAAAGACAACAAAAATAGCTGAAGGGTTTTGGGACAGAAACTTTAACCACCAGACATGATAGAAGGAAAAGACTGATTTTTCTATCTATCTTATCTAGTGTCCTGGTAATGACCCTGAGCACTTTCAGAGATTGAATTACCTTGAAGTGCAGCATCAGGATGGCAGGAAGAACAGCATCCATTCCTGTGCACTGCACAATCCCATAAACACTCATAGAGGTGAGTGACCCTTTAACCTGCATTGGCTGGGATTGGTCGAAGGAGGCTTCTTGGCCAGAACACAGTGAGACCGCCATGGCCTTTGTCAAGTAGTGGTCAGATTATGGCCAACTTGATCCAGTGCAATAGGTTGGTGGGGCCGTTGGGATATATAATGCTCCTAGACAGTCAAGACTGTCTAGACCGAGATTGTAATTATTGGCTTTGGATGAGATTTGAAATCACCACTATGAACCAAGGCATTTATGTACAGAATATAATGGAATGAAGACTGCTCCATACACCACGTTGGAACAACCTTTCAGAAGTACCACGAATTGGCAATGGTAAATTATCAGGTTAGCTTCCAGTTTTCATTTCAGACATAGGAATCCATTTGATAGGCTGCACCTTCTGCTCACAGACCACACATTCACAATGAACTAGGAAGGGAGGAGGGATTCCAGATGGGATATCCTGTTTATTTTCACTGCAGGAATTTTTGGAGCAGGAATTGCTCCTGACTGCCAGTCTGCCAGACGGGTGAAAAAGCCTACAGCAGTGGGCTACGGTGAGGAGAGGGGAAGAATGCAGCAAGGTACTACAGACAGGGATGGAGCGGCTCTTGTGGTCAGGTGTGAATTGAAGCTGGTCAAGGGAGGGAGACGGTGGTGTGGGGTGAGGGGGTAACGTCGTGATTGGAGGTGGTAGGAGATCGAGGGAAGTTGCAATGGTGGAGGTAAAAGCAGGTTAGCTACTTGGTTCAGAGCAGGGTTGTGGTGCGACACTCCTGATGCACGTGACCCATAAATCCCCTCGACTTCTGGATTCCTCATTTCTTTGACCTGTCAGATTTACTGGGAAACTGGTGAAAAAAATATTAAAATTGGAGGCACTTACCCTTGGTCAAAACTGTTGCCAACTGGCGCACCTCCTGAGAGCGGATATGCCCTTGTCTCAACCCACCCCTGTCTATCTCTTCCCCCACTGAATCCGGCAGTGCCTGAATTCAATCATGAACTAACCTACAAAATCACATAAGTTCTCTGGACAGTTTCTGCAGTTGTCAGAAGGCAACATGTCCAGAGGCAAGTGGGTTGAAACCATGGCAATTGACACACACTGATCAAGGATAAAATGTCTGCTCTAAATATGAG
Source organism: Pristis pectinata (assembly GCF_009764475.1). NCBI lineage: Eukaryota > Metazoa > Chordata > Chondrichthyes > Rhinopristiformes > Pristidae > Pristis > Pristis pectinata. The sequence goes on along the minus strand of NC_067405.1, from coordinate 139,444,785 downwards.
TTGCCTTTGCCTGGGATTCAGAGGTGAGGGAAAGGTTGTTGATCCAGAGCTGATGTTGAATAGGAAGCACCGATCCTCACTAGTCGTCTGTAGCCTTAGACAAGCTTCCTCACTATCCTCAACACCACCAACTTTTGTGTCATCTGCAAACTTAATAAACATACTTCCTGCATGCACATCCATACAAACCACAAGGGTCCCAGCACCCATCCCTGCAGTACACCACTGGTCACAGATTTCCAATCAGAAAAGCATCCTTCCACCACTACCCTCTGCCTCCAATCACCGAGCCAATATTGGACACAATTATCCAGCTTGCCTTGGATCCCATGTGCCTTAACCTTCTAGACCAGCCTTGGCAAATGTCCAACTAAAGTTCATGTAGACAACAGTTACCACTCTGCCTTCATCTATCTTCATTTATCTTCTCAAAAAACTCAGTCAAATTAATGAGGCAGCTTTCCCCCACACAAAGCCATGCTGCATATCCCTGATCAGCTCCTGCCTTTTCAAATGTATATAAATCCTATCCCATATGTGTATAAACTGGCTGCTGCATGTCCTGCATTAGAGTGGTGATACATTGAACTAGCTTTAAAGTTCTTTAGGATGCCCTGGGGCTGTAGAATAAACATATTTTGATTATTTTTCTTTGTTTACCACACCAGAGGTCAAACCTATCTTATTCAGTTATGTCTTTCCTGAAAGGAAATCTGCCATTATATGTGACCAAACCTGCAGCAATGTAGCTGACCATTGACTGCCCATTAAAATGGTCCAGCAAGCCAAAGGCAATTAGGGATGGGCAACACATCATGATCTTGCCAGCCGTATCCACATCACATGAAGGATTTTTTAAACTCCTGCTTCCAGGCGGGATATTTTACTTACTTTCCAGAAGACATTTATGCAGAATTGCAGTCTCCATGCTCCCAACTCCAAAAAGTACCTGCTGATAGTTGCATTGAATTACAACTTGCAAAAGCATCCACCCTGTTAAGCCCGATTCAATATTCTAGTTGAGATGAAATTAAAAACACAGGAAATGTGAGACAGAAAAGAAATGCACGAAATGCACAGCAGAGCTGTGGTGATGGGTGTCCACCCGAAACATTAACTTGTCTTTCCCTTTCTTGGGATCTGTCAGTCTTCCCATATATTTCCGATCTTTCAGTTAACTGTTTATACACTGGCCCAGCAGTCTGAAGAAAGTGCTGAGATTCTTAAGTAAGGAAAGGTTACAATCCTAGATGCATGCCATTGCCTCTTGTTCATTGTCCTGGAACTCTTACCAATTGAGTATTGAACAGACGGTACAGCAGAACAACAGTTAAGCTACTGTCCTATTATCTTGAGGCCTGAATGTTGATTGGAACTCATAAATTCAAATCCTGTCAAGGCAACGAAGGAATTTAAATTCAAGTGATTAAATAAATTTGGAATAGAATGTTAGTTATAGTATTGGTAACCATTTATAATGGCTTCAGTATATACTGTAGGTATTATAACAAGGCAGAGTACTAAACCTATCTGTAATGTTGAGTCTTCAAGCTACTGCTACAGACTAACTATTTAGGTGAGTGTCACTGTTACAAGCAAGCACGCCACATGATTCAGGAGAAACAAAGGACTGCAGATTTTGTAATCTAAATGAAAAACACTATGATGCCGGAGGAACTCAGCAGGCCAGGTAGCATCCGTGGAGAAAAGCAGGCAGTCAACATTTCGGGTCAGGAAAGGTCCTGACCCAAAACGCTGACAGCCTGCTTTTCTCCACGGATGCTGCCTGGCCTGCTGAGTTCCTCCAGCATCATAGTGTTTTTCACACCACATGGTTCTCCTGGTTGAGTTCACAATATGTCCACACAGAAAGAATAGCATGTTCACAACATAGGTTTTATACCATATAAGTCTTTTGTAGCTATTAGTAACATCGTATATCATTTGCAGTATTTTCATTATAAGTAGCATTACTTAGCTTCAATCAACTTTTAAAGGAATTCCGAGTTGGGAAGCTCTGTTAGACTTGGCTAGATTTACCCCACCTGGAGAGTTCAGGGCTGAACAGAATTAGTAGGTGTCAAGGAGGACCACCATACTGCACCATTTCTGGTTAAAACCTATTGGGTTCATGAATGTCCTCTGAGGAAGAACATCAGCATTCCTTACCTGCAGTGGCGTACAGATGATACAAATGTGATTGACTCTTTACTGCCATCAGGAATGGACAGGCAAGCAACTCAACGAAGGGGCAATTAGCACCAGAATCATGGAAATTTACAGCAGAGAAGGAAACCATTCCACCCATCATGTACATGACAGAAAAAAATGGTTTCCTTCTCTCAGTCCGTCGCATTGTAGGCTCCTCACATGGTCCAACATTTTAAATGTGTTCAAGGTTTCTGCTTCCGATGGCCTTTCGGGCAGTGTGTTGTACGATTCCCACCACTCACGGAGTCAAGTAACTTTCTTCTCAACTCTCTGCTAATCCTTCAGCCAATTAGTTTAAATCTATGCCTTCTTATGATTGACCTTGCTGTTAAGGGAATTGTCCTGTCAATCTCCTTTGTTGCAGAGAGAACAACCTCAACCCAGACAGAGTTACCTCATAACTGTAATTTTCAGCCCTCTGCACACGCCCTGATGATGTCCCAGCCTTCTTATAGTTAGGTGACTAGAACTGTACAGTGTGTGCCAGCTGTGACCTAACCAGGGCTTTACACATTTCTGGTACAATATCCCTGTCCAATTTTCCCTTGCACCACCTTATCCACCCGTCCTACTAACTTCTACAGATGTACTGCTGAAAGTATTCTGACTGGTTGCATCTGAAGCAGATTTATTATCATGGACATAGCCTCCAATGAACCTGAACACATGGTCACCATTGAGGATGCAAGTTCAGTCTTCCGGAGAGTGAATCCACGGAAAGCATCTAGGCCGGATGGTGTTCCTGGCCGTGTCCTCAGATCCTGTGCAGATAGCTGGCAGGGGTATTTGCAGACATTTTTAACCTCTCCCTGCTTCAATCTTAAGTTCCCACCTGCTTTAAGAAGACCACTATCATCCCGGTACCTAAGAAAAACAAGGTAACATGCCTTAATGACTACCGCCCGGTGGCTTTGACATCCACCATTATGAAGTGCTTTGAGAGGCTGGTCATGCCATGCATTAGCTCCAGCCTACCAGACAACCTCGACCCACTGCAATGCACCTACTGCCAAAACAGGTCTACAGTGGACGCCATCTCCCTGGCCCTAGACTCATCTCTGGAGCATCTAAACAGTAAAGACACCGACATTAGACTATTGTTTACTGACTACAGCTCCGCCTTCAACATTATAATTCCAAGCAAACTCATCACCAAACTCCCGAGACCTTGGACTCGGCCCCTCCCTCTGTAACTGGATCCTTGACTTCCTGACCAACAGACCACAATCAGTAAGGATAGGCAGCAACACCTCTGGCACAATTATTCTCAGCACTGGTGCCCCATAAGGCTGCGTCCTCAGCCCCCTACTCTACCCCCTATACACTCATGACTGTGTGGCCAGATTCTGTTCTAATACCATCTACAAGTTTGCAGATGATACCACCATAGAGGGCTGTATCTCAAATAACGATGAGTCAGAGTACAGGAAGGAGATAGAGAGCTTAGTGACATGGTGTCATGACAACAACCTTTCCCCCAATGGCAGCAAAACAAAAGAGTTGGTCATTGGCTTCAGGAAAAGGGGGGGGTGTACATACACCTATCTACATCAACAGTGCTGAGGTCAAGAGGGTTGAGAGCTTCAAGTTCATAGGAGAAAACATCACCAATAGCCTGTCCTGGTCCAACCAATGAGACGCCACAGCCAAGAAAGCTCACCAGCGCCTCTACTTCCTCAGGAGGCTAAAGAAATTTGGCATGTCCCCCTTAACACTCACCAACTTTTATCAATGCACCATAGAAAGCATCCTATCTGGATGCATCACAAGTTGGTACAGCAACTGCTCTGCCTGGGACATCAAGAAACTGCAGAGAGTTGTGGACACAACTCAGCACATCACGGAAACCAGCCTCCCCTCCATGGACTCTGTCTACACTTCTCGCTGTCTTGGTAAAGAAGCCAGCATAATCAGAGACCCCTCCCACCCCAGACATTCTCTCTTCTCCCCTCTCCCATCAGGCAGAAGATACAAAAGCCTGAAAGCACATACCACCAGACTCAAGGACAGCTTCTATCCTGCTGTTATAAAACTATTGAACGGTTCCCTAGTATGATAAAATGGACTCTTGACTTCACAATCTACTTCGTTATGACCTTGCACCTTATTGTCTACCTGCACTGCACCTTCTCTGCAGCTGTGACACTCTATTCTACATTTTGTATTGCTTTACCCTTTACTACCTCAATGCACTGTGTAATGAATTGATCTGTATGAACGGTATGCAAGACAAGTTTTTCACTGTACCTCAGTACAAAAGACAATAACAAATCAATTCAATTCAAATTTGTTGTTTAGTGACAGACATAAAAATCTATAAGTCACAAAAATAAATAATGCGAATGAAAGGAATAACGAGCTAGTGTTCATGAACCGTTCAGAAATCTGATGGCAGAGGGTAAGAAGCTCTTTGAGTTTGGTTCTTCAGGCTCCTGTACTTCCTCCCAGAGGCGGTGCCTCAAGAAGGCGGCATCTATCATTAAGGACCCTCAGCATCCAGGACATGCCCTCTTCACTTTACTACCATCGGGGAGGAGGTACAGGAGCCTGAAGACCCACACTCAACGTTTCAGGAACAGCTTCTTCCCCTCTGCCATCAGATTTCTGAACAGTCCATGAACCCATGAACACTACCTCGTTATTCCTCATTTGCACTTCAGGCTTCTGTACCTCCTGCCTGACAGTAGCAGCAAGAAGAGGGCATGGCCCGGCAGGTGGGGATCCTTGCTGACAGATGTTGCCTTCTTGAGGCACCGCCTCTTGAAGGTGTCCTTGATGGTGGGGTGGGTTGTGTCCACAATGGAGCTGGCTGAGTCTATAACTGTCTGTAGCCTCTTGCGATCCTGTGTATTGGAGGCTCCATACCAGGCTGTGATGCAACTTGTCAGAATGCTCTCCACCATACATCTAGAGAATACATCTATGTATACAATCTTCTTCATGATTGCTTCAATGTGTTGGGCCCAAGATAGATCCTCTGAAATGTTGATGCCTAGGAACTTGAAGCTGCTTACCCTTTCCACCGTTGACCCCTCAATGAGGACTGGTGTATGTTCTCCCAAATGCCCCCTTTGAAGTCCACAATCAGTTCCTTGGCCTTGCTGACGTTGAGTGCATCTGGTACGGCCATTCAAATGCACAGGAACATAAGAAGCTGCAGAGAGTAGTGGACTCTGCCCAATACATCATGGGCACATCCCTCCCCACCATCGGTAGTATCTACAAGAGGCGCTGCCTCAAGAAGGCAACATCTGTCATCAAGGATCCCCACCATCCGGGCCATGCTCTCTTCTCGCTGCTACTGTCAGGCAGGAGGTACAGGAGCCTGAAGTCCCACACAACCAGGTTCAAGAACAGCTATTTCCCTTCAACCATTTGGTTCTTGAACCAACTGGCACAACCCTAATCCCTACAGTTTAGCAACACTATAACCACTTCGATCACTTTACACTAAAATGGACTTAGTTTCTTTTTATTCTATTGTGTTCTTTCTTGTAAAAATTGTGTATAATGTATGTTTAATTTCTGTTTTTCTTGTGAATGCTGTTTATGTGATGCTCTGTGCCTGTGATGCTGCTGCAAGTTTTTCATTGCACTTCACCCATGCATACATGTACTTGTGCATGTGACAATAAAGTCAACTTGACCTCAATGATTGGCGAACATGCAGTAAATGTCAGGTTGGCCAGTAACATCCAGATCCCGTGAATGGATAAATAAAATGAGCAGTAAAACCATTGCATGCTCATATTCATATTACTGACGTGCACACAAGCAAGTGAAGCCAACACTTCAGCAGATGTCACTTTGAAAATAAACCATGCAATGACGAAATGCTAGGACACTCAAACAATGAGACAAATCTCTGCAGATTAATAAACTATTGTCAAGGTTCAATGATAATCCTTAAAACTCCATATAAAGCAGTGTCAATAGACTCTATTTGATAGGTAAGTCACTTTACATGATCTTACATTCAGAAACACAGTCACTCATTCTGAAGGAGTTTTGAAGTGAAACCTTTAGCAGAGCAAAAAAATAGTCTTTTCATTTAAAGAAAAGCTTTACTGTACAGAAGTGCCAGCTGCACTTCCCTCTTATGGGCTTAAGACTCTCTTCGAAGACTGGGTGAAGGGGTGCTGCACTGTTGGAAGTTCCATGGTTGTATTGTCAATCACTTAGCATCCTGTCTGCCTTCTCGGGAGTAATTGCTTAAATAAACCCCTCAATCTTGTTTATATTTTGTATTTCCCTTTCAGTGGTGCTTTGCAGCCAATGAGATATATTTTAAATGCAGGAATCCAAGCACAGGGATTTCCACACATCAAGCTCCATAAAGCAGTGGTGATAATGACCAGGTAATGTATAGCATTGGAAGTCATTCCCAATTGATAAAGTGCAATGCACAGTAAAGCTACGATAACCCGCTGTCCAATGATTCAGAAATTCCAATGGTTCAGCACATGGCTCACGAGCTGGTGTTTGCCACATTCCCTTCCCTCTCACTGAGACTCCAGTTCCCACACTCTTTTCCCAACTCACCAGGTTCCCAGTTCCTGCACTCTCTTCTCAACTAACCAGGGTCCTGGTTCCTGTGCTCCCTTCCCAACTCACCAGGGATTCTGCAGATTCTGGAATCTGGAGCAAAACACACAAAAGTGCTGGAGGAACTCAGTAGGTCAGGCAGCATCCATGGAGGGAAACAAATAGTTGACGTTTTGGGTCGAGACCCTTCATCAGGACTGGAAAGGAAGAGGGCAGAAGCCGGAATAAGAAGGTCGAGGGAGGGGGAGGAGTACATATAGGCAGGGGACAGGTGAGTTCAGGTGATAGGTGAGTCCAGGTGAGAGGGGAAAGGTAGGAGGGTGAGGGTGAGGGAGGGGGATGTAAGAAGCTGATAGGGAATAGGTAGAAGAGGCAAAGGGCTGAAGAAGAACGAATCAGGTAGGAGAGGGCAGTGGAACATGGAATAAAGGGAAGGAGGTGGGGAATAGATGGACAGGTCATGAGAGTGGGGGAGGGGACAGGGAAGGGGGAAGGGCGCCACAACAATGAGGGAAGACAAAAAAGAACAAACAAAAGGGAGGGAAGAGGGGAGGGGTGACCAAAAGTTGGAGAAACCGATGTTGAGGCCGTCAGGTTGGAGACTACCAAGGTGAAATATGAGGTGTTGTTTCTCCAACCTACATCTGGCCACCCAATCTGTGCCGGGTCTCACTTATGTAGAGGAGGCCGCACCGGGAGCCATTCATCAGGGTCCTGGTTCCTGCGTCCTCTTCCCACTCACTGGGGCCCCAGTTCCTGTACTCTCTTCCCAACTCACCCAGGTTCCTGCGTCCTCTTCCCACCCCCCAAGGCCCCAGTTCCCACAGTCCCTTTAAACTTACTGAGCTGCTGGTTTACTGGAAAATTAATAATAACGTGTAACATCAAAAAAATGAATTAAAGGTGTGTCGGAGTATTAACAGAAATAACACCCAATAGTTCCAAAAACATGCTGGCCTGGAACTACCAAAGTTCCAAACGTACCAGATATCGGGGTTTTACTGCAGTGATGTCAGCACTTTGTACACTGCAGGATATTGTTTACATGGTGGCAGATTGGGAAATGTTGATGGTCAAGGGGACTTGTACACAATTCAATGAAAACCAACATACAGGTGCAGGTAGCAATCGTTTTCACTGAAAGAGAACTTGAGAGAAACCGGATCGACGTTTCAGCCAAGGATCTGTCATCAGAACTGGAGAAATGAGAAAACAAGTGTGTAAAGTTACAGAGAGATGGAGAGAACAGAGGAAATGTCTGTGATAGGGTGCAAACCAAAGTTGTTGAGGTTACAATTATTTTTAGAAAAATTAGGGACGGAGAAAAAAACAAATTGAAACAGAGAGCCACATCCATGGAGAGAAACCAAGGAAGTGGTGATTATCTGAAATTGTTAAATTCAGTCATATATCCCAAGGTCTGCAGCATGCACAAAGGGAAGATGAGGTGTTGCTCCTTGAGCTGACTCTGGATATTATTGCTGTAACATGGGAGACTGAAGACAGAGAGGTTGGAATGGGAGAGGGACAGAGAATGAATATTACTGGTGAGTGGAAGCTCAGGGCTGCCCTTCCTGACTGAACAGAGATGATCTGCAAAACTTAGTATTGAATTTAACCACTTCAGGTAACCACCCCTTTTTCTCTCTCTTTCTTTACTTAAAGCACACTTGTTTTCTTACTTTTTTGGTTCTGGTGAAGAGTCCCTGACCTCTCCACTGATGCTGCCTGACCAGCTGTGTGTGTGTCCAGCAACTTCTGGTTTCGTTTTGGATTTCAGCCTCAACAGTTTCTTGTTCCAATTACTTCCTGAGGCGGTGAGCCTGGTTCTGTGCTGGGTTAACAACATTAATAAACAGATTACCTTTTGAGAACATTATATCAATCAATGAGTTAAAGATGGGGTGGCCCATTTGCCTAATATATGTAATATTGCTTGCAAATAATGATTATTACTCTAAGGATTGTGATATGAGACGAACTACACTCTGGGTTGCAATCTTCAAACAAACTGCACAGCTCCTGATCTTCCTATTAAACATTGTAATGCAGGAAACACTTCAGCCAATTTATACACAGTGCATTCCCACAGTGATGTAATAACCACAAGGCACTCTAATCCTTAGCCATGTATATAAGTCTGCACACTCTACAATGGTCTGGTTCAGAGATGAGAACCCATGTTTTACAATTGGATTCACAGCAGTCTACTGTTCAACAGTTACTCTTAAAATAAAGTTGACTTAAAGATTGAATGAAACGAACTACAGCAGCTCCTTCCAATAAAAGCAGGCTAATTTCTCCAGTAAAATGCATTTCACTGGAGCATAATGACAAAAAAATTATGTGAATAGAATCAATCACAGTGTAGTTATCAAGTGTGATTGACAAGGGAATTAGTCAATCAACTCCACCCTGTCTGGTTACACTGTTGTCACTTTGTGGAACCCTTTACTATTTAAGAATAGGAAGAGTTGCATCTTAAAGCACTGAGTAAAATGGCCATTAGCAATCTCCAGGCCTATTTATGTAAAACTGAATACAGATCCAGTCAAATTTACAAAGATAGCCTCTGGAGGATACAGAAATGGAGACACAAGACACTGTAGATGATGGAATCTGGAGCAAAGGATAACCTCAAATGATGAAGGCCCTTTGGCCCAATTAATCCCCTACTATCTTCCCATTGCAGCTCTAACACCCACCTAAATTGATCAAGTCTAGCCAAAATGGAAAATCCTAACCAAAGATTCCAAATCACTACTTTTTGATCAAAAGGGTGTGTCAAATTGGGCAAAATGCTTCCAATCCTCACTTGAACCTCTTTGGTTAATAAAATATTTACACCGTGTTTGAAGGTGCTGTTGGGTTTATTTCTGCGTCAAATTACCTCCTCAAGTACTCACTCAGCCTGGATAGTCGGATCTCACTCTGCTTGCCAGCCGGCTGACACCTTACAAGAAGTCTTTGAAAGAGGCTACTTTCCTTGAATGTAATATGCTCCCAACTCTTCTTCAATTGAATTCTGTTTGTACTGCATCACAGTCTGCCTGCTGAATTACACACACTTTACATTCAGCAAACATTTGAATTTACAATTGATAAAAATTTATTGCATGCAAAGTCTAATGATTTGCATTCACAAGAAAGGAAGTGTCTCCTTTTCTAATGGGATTCAGAAGACTTTTGTGCAGTGATTCAGCTCTTCCAGATAAAATTTACCTCAACATAAGTCTTGGCCTTCAGCAGAGTGAATAGAATAAGAATTAAGTAGAAAAATTAAACTTTCATACTGAACTATGTAGCAGTGAATGGGCAAACACTAAATTCAGTCCCTGGTTAATGCTCAGTTACTGCCCTGGCTAGGTTACCCTCACTAGACGGGGACAAACTCTTTTCTTGAATGGTTTGGTACAACTGAGCGGCTTGCTAGGCTGCTTTAGATGTCAAATGCGGCTGTAGTCACAAGAAGGTCAAACCAATTTAGCATCTCAGTTATTTTTCTTGTAGGGACAATCAGAAACCATTTGGGTTTTTACAAACATCTGACAAACCTGCAGATAGATCCAAGAGGGATTGTCACAGTCATTTTCCCAGGGTAGGGGAGTCTAAAACTGAAAGGTATAGGTTTAAGCTGAGAGGACATAGACTGAAAGGGGACCTAAGAGAGTCACACAGAGGGTGGTGGGTATATGGAATGAACTGCCAGAGGAAGGCATAATTATGACGTTTGGACAGGCACATGGATAGGAATGGTTCAGAGGGATGTGGACCAAATGCTGGTAAGTGGGACTAGCTCAGGAAGACAGCTTGGTCAGTATGGATCAGTTGGGCTGGAGGGCCTGTTTCTGTGCTGTATAACTCTATGACTCTAACTTTTAAGGTTCCTGTGACATGGACATGACTGACGAGGGCAGCATCTAATGCCTATTCCCAATTCCTCTCGAGAAGATACTGGTGAGCCACGTTCTTGACCCGTTTTTGGCCATGTGAAGTACAGGAGGGAGTTCCAGGATTTGATCCAGCAACTCTCAAGAATCAGGGGTATATTTCTGTCAGGGTGATGTGCGGCATGGAGGGGAACCTGCAGGTGGTGACGCCCCTATGTGCCTGCCGCTTTTGTCTTTCTGGGCAGTAGAGGTGACGAGTGAGGCAGGTGTAGTGGAAAAGGATTGATGAATTACTTGTGACTCCATTGAAGCCAGAGTGCACCAATGATGTAAAGAATGTAGGGCGGTGGATGGGGTGCCAGTCACGTGAAACATTTTATCCCTGATAGTGTCAAGATTCTTGAGTTGTTGAAGTAGCACTCTTCTAACCAAAAGGAGAGTATGGTCACTACCTGGCAATTCTGTGGCTCAAATATTATTTGTCACATAATGGCCCATGCCTGAAATTTGTACAGATCATAATACATCCAGGCATGGACTGATTCATTATCTGAGCAGTTGGGATTGGAATTGAACACTGTGCGATCATCAGAAAACCTCTGCTTCTGACCTTACATGGAGGCTCTGGAGAGGGTGCAGAGGAGGTTGTTCACCAGGATGCTGCCTGTAATTAGAGAGTATTAGCTATAAGGGGAAGCTGTACAAACTTGGGTTGGTTTCTCTGGAGTGTCAGAGGCTGAGGGGAGACCTAACAGGTTTGTAAAATTATGAGAGGCATAGATATAGATAGACTCTCTTTCCCAGGGTGGAAATGTCAGATACTAGAGGACCTAGTTTTAAAATGAAATGGGAAAAGTTTAAGGGAGATGTGCAGAGCAAATTTTTTGCACAGAGAGTGGTAGGTGCCTGGAATGCGCTGCCAGGAGAGGTGGTGGAAGCAGACATGATAGTGGCATTTAAGAGGCATTTAGACAGGCACGTGAATGTGCAGGTAAGGGAGGATAGGGGTCATTTGCAGGCAGGTGGGATTAGTTTCATTTGGCATCATAGTCGTCACAGACATTGTGGGTTGAAGGGCCTGTTCCTGTACTGTTTTATGTTCTTTGTTCTATGATGGAAGGAAGATCATCGATGAAGCTGCTGAAGATGATGGGTCTAGGGCATTATGCTCAGGAACTTCTGGAACCTGGGGCAGAGATGACAGGCCATCAACAACACCAATCTTTCTTTTGTACTCTTGTCCAGTAGAGAGTCTTCCCTCTCATTCTGATCAGGACTGTTGATGCCACACTTGCTCAAGTGCCAGCTTGGTGTCAAGGGAAGTTAGTATCTCTTCTTTGACTCCAATGTGCTTTGAACTTTGGCTGCTCTGCCGTGGCTTGCTGGGAAAGGTCAGGCCATGCGCAGCCAGAGTCCATGCTGTTGGTGTGTCCTGGGGTCTGCATTAGCCACACAAACAGACTGAATCCTGACAGGGGTTTAGCTAAGACCAGGTGGGGGATTCCACCTTGTCCTTGACGCTGGGAGAATCTGGGCTTTTACTAAACACATGACACGGTGATGCAAAGAAAACTGCATAGCTGTAAGTTGTAGAACACCTCTAACCAAAGAAAAACATTTTCAGCTTAAAACGCACCTTAGCAAATTTTCTCATCTTCGTGAAACCTGTCTGCCTCTCTCTCCTGCCTTATTAATTTTTTTTTAAATTTTATTTACAGTGTGGTAACAGGCCCTTCTGGCCCAACGAGTCCACGCTGCCCATTTTAAACCCAAATTAACCTACCCATACGTCTTTGGAATGTGGGAGGAAACCAGACCATCCAGAGGAAACCCACACAGACACGTGAGAACGTACAAACTCCTTACAGACAGCGATGGGAATCGAACCCTAATCGCTGGCGCTGTAATACCGTATCGCTAACCAAAACTGGACCAGGCTTTTGGTCCTAATATCTCCTTACATGGCTCAATGTCAAATTTTGTGTGGTGAAAATCTAACCAAGTGCCAGAGGATACTTTAGTTCTGTTAAAGTCGCTATAAAAATGCAAATGAAACAAACTGCCACACAAGGACCCCAAGAGCATCTGGCGCTGAACCACACACTGACCAGGCACCTGGTGGAGAACCTGTGCACCAGGATCCCAACCCCTCATGCATTAGCCACAATGTCCAAATGTCTCTCCATACTTCCAATGCACATACCTCTTCCTCACTGAATCACTAAATCTTCCTCACTGAATGCCTGAAAAATTAATAATTGATTATTTCTGCTCACCTGTATAATAGCAAGGAATAACAAGTACAGAATGTCCACTATTAAATATGGATTATGTATCACAACCATTTGGGTATTGGATATTGTTTATATTGGCGAAGCAGTAACTTTGAGACCTGGACTGATGATCCAGACACATGGGCAGCTGGGGAATTAAAATTCAGTTAATTAAGTAAGAAAGCTTGGAATTTTTCTAGTATAAATAATAAAACCATGAAATTTTAGACTGTCATAAACCCATCAGGTTCACAAATGCTCTTCAGGAAAGAAAACGTTTGGTTGTATATATTATAACTTATAATGAACCCTAACTGGTTGATTGCCCTATGAAACAGCTCAGCAATCTATTCAGTTCAAGGGCAGTTTGCGTTGGGCAAGAAACACTGGCCTTTGTCACCAATGCCTCATCCTGTGAATGACTATATAAATATAAATTGACATCAATAACTATATTTAAAAAGCATTAGGTAATAATCCCCACCAACCCCATCAGTTTGAACTGCCCATACTCCTTCCTCAAAAAGCGTGAGCAAACCGATCCTCACCTCATTCACATTGATGCCATTTTCTCTCATGTACTCTCTGTCGTTGACCTGACCTCCTTCCATAAACTCCATGGTCAGAACACGCCTAGTTGACAGCTCCCAGTGAATTTTAGGCACCTTCAGGGTGAAGACACAAGACAGGACTGTGTTAATGCATCTCTTCTGGAACCATGGGGCAAAATAGAGACCATTATCACTAGTACTTCTGAAATAGCAGCATCTAGCTTTAATAGTGCATATATCATACAGGTCCTTACCCAGAACTGGTGATGGTAAACCAGCTGGAACTGATCATTTGAAAATATCTCCTTCACCAGGAGACTTAGGTGCAGGTAGATGAATGGTAGATGTCTAATGACAGAGGTGGTATGGTCCTATAGTGAGGAGCTGTCCCAACAGTATAGAGGCTAAACCTGCAGTTGGAAAACTGCAACCCAGGAGATCTGAGGAACCTGACCTGCTCAGGCAAACCATGATAAGGAAGCAAATTTCTTGAAACAAAGAGACCGTCATTAAAGATTTTTGTTTGTTTCCAGGGTTATTTAACATCCCAATTCAGAGACTGATAAATGATTGTAAAGAGTAACTCACAGTGATAAATAGGTTCACAGAATACAGGTGGCCACAGGGTCACAGTATAGCTCAGAAGGTAATTTTTTTTTCCAAATGACAAATCTAATTTTGAATAATCTTCAATGGAATGCTGGCAGTAATATGAAGGAAGGTGGAATTTATTTCAGGTCAAAAGTATGAAGTGGGCTTGAGAGATGTTAGTCTGTGTTGGAAAAGATGAAAGAAGTGAGCAGACTAAAGGATCCCAGTAACATGTGGCAGAAAGATCAAAAGGGAATGTGGAGCCAGCAATCGAGAGAAACAAAGGAAGACATGCAGAGACACAAGAGACTGCAGAATCTGGCATCTGGGGCAAAAAACAATCTGCTGGAAGAACTCAGCAGGTCAAGCAGCATCTGTGGGAGGAAAGGAATTGTTGACATTTCGGGTCAAGACCCTACATTAGGGCCCTCTGCATCAGACGCGCAGAGGGACTGCTGGGAATTAAACCAAAGAAATGTTAACATTTATATGGTATCTTTCAGGCCTTGTTCTATTGAAGTGTCGTCTTGGTTGTAATGGGGAAAAGTCGCAGCTAATCTGTGCACAACAAGCTACAATATGATAATGAGCAACTAACGTTTTCTGGGGATAAATAACAGCCTGGAGATTGGGGGGGGGGGGGGCGCAGTAGCTGCCCAATTCTTCTTCAAAGTAGTGTCGCAGGATCTTTTGCATCCACATGACTGAGTCAATGGGTTCTTGGTTTAACTTCCCACCCAAACAAAAACGGCAAAGCAGAACTTTCTGGGGTCTGGACTGTGTGTTTAGTACTCCTGCCTTGGGAGTGGAACTTGAACCCACTGAACCACAACTGATACAGCAGAGACAGGGCAACAAACAATCCACTGGAAGAACCTAACGGGTCGAGCAGCATCCGTGGAGGGGGGAAGGAAATGTTGACGTTTTGCATCGAAACCCTGCATCAGGACTGATGCAGATGATGCAGGGAAACCCTGACGCAGGGTTTCGACCCAAAATGTTGATAATTCCTTTCCTCCCACAGACGCTGCTCGACCCACTGAGTTCTTCCAGCAGATTGTGTGTTGCTCCAGATTCCAGCATCTGCAGTCTCTTGTGTCTTGACAGCAGAGACAGAACCACCCCTGAAAACCATTCATGTAAAAATTAGTCCTGGTTCCGTTGGACAACCCTTCCATGGATTCAAGTTTAAACAGAGTCATTTTAACCATAAAGATACTTGATTCACTCAGTGGTCCACAGGGAGAGAGGAGCCCGCTAGGAATACATTGGAACTATTTGATATAAATTAATATGTCAAAGAAAGGTTTTACTCAGCATGAAACATCACCATCCCGTGGCATTTTCTCCACAGCAGGCACGGAATGTAGCAAAAGACATTTTTGCAGATTTACAAAATGGTCCTTTTCTGCATCAACCCTGTAAGAACAAGGAACCAATGGCCAAAGACTGCAGAGTGGGGTATTATACACATTAACCCTTTGCGAATGATGGAGATATTTCCAAATTAACACCACCAGCTTTGATGTTGAGGTTTTGGCCCCAAAATATCTAAAGTTTGTACCTTAAGAAAGCGGAAGTGTTTGAACATCTCCGCCACCTCCTCTGTGTTGCGGCCTTCTTTCAGGAAGTCCAGCTCCAGTGGCATGTTCTTCTTGGCTTCATCAACCAGCCAGGCAAAGCTGAAGTCGGGAAACATCCAGGACACAGCTTGGACCAGAACCTGGAAACAACAGGCTGCATCACAACCAGAGCCGGGCCTGGGCACTCTACGGTAACATGGAGCCTTATGGCAAACCTCTGCCTCTTCAGTTTATCCAATACTCCCGATGACATAATTTGCCTTCACCTTTTATGGCACATTTATGTTCCAGAATTCATTCTGGTGAAGCTAAGAAAATGGCTCCTGGCCATTGGTGCTACCATGAGAAGGACTTTAAGACTAAATGACCTAGATTCAAATTTTTAAAACCTCAAGCGAAAATCCATTCACCTTCCAACCCTCCCCTCCTCAGGTAATAGAAGATGAGGGTTGGAAGGAGAATGGATTTTTACTATCTCACTGTGCTTATGTAATGGCACGATCTACCTATGGCATGCAAACAAAAGTTTTTCACTGTATCTCAGTACACGTAATGTACCGAGATACAGTGTAGCACAGTAGTGTAACAGTTAGCGTAACACTATTACAGCACCAGCGACCCAGGTTCGATTCCCGCCGCTATCTGTAAGGAGTCTGTACGTTCTCCCCATATCTGCGTGTTTCCTCCGGGTGCTCTGGTTTCCTCCCACATTCCAAAGAAATACGGGTTAGGAAGTTGTGGGAATGCTATGTTGGCGCCGGAAACGTGGCGACACTTGCGGGCTGCCCCCAAAACACTCTACGCAAAAGATGCATTTCACTGTGTGTTTCGATGTACATGTGACTAATAAAGAAATCTTATCTTATCTTATCTTATCGAATAAAGCACTACCAATACTACGTAATCTTAAATCGCTGATTCCCTTATTCTGAGACACTGCCTCCTAGTTCCAGACTCTCGAGCCAAACAACCTGACAGTCCCTCTTAGAACTTTGCCCATTTCAATGAGATGCCCTCTCAGTCCACTAAATGCCACAGCATATTATCCCATCCACCTCCCCTTTCATCCCAGGAATCAGTCTGCAATCCACACCATTATTCCATACTTCACTGGCTGTGAAGATTCTACACAAGAGGAAATATTCCAATAAGACCTTTCACCCTTTCACAATGTATCTGTCTCTGGAATTATTTGTGGTAAAGGACAATAAGATCAGTTAATGCAGCTGGAAACCTCTGAGGAATAGTGTTTAACAATGTTTAGCAGTGTGCATTTTTCACTATTGCTTGTATTGCATTTTCAAAAGTATTTAGTGATTTGCATGATATGCTGACAAGATGCAGCCCAGAGAGTGAGTTCTAGACATGATAAGAATGTGTTGGGTGGAAGTGTGTGAGGTAATCTGAGACTGCTTTGTAAACACATTAATCCAATGGTTGTTTGCCTGATTTAGTTCTTTGTCCCACCATTACCGCTCTGTTTTTAAACACCTACATTATTCCATTGACACTTAATGTAAACTCGAGAAACAGCACCACGTGATGCCAGGTTTCAGCCCAAAACATTGACAATTCCTTTCCTCCCACAGATGCTGCTCGACCCACTGAGTTCCTCCAGCGTTAGGAGTTTGAGGAGATTTGGTATGTCACCAAAGACTCTTACAAATTTCTACAGATGTACAGTGGAGAGCATTCTGACTGGTTGTATCACCGCCTGGTATGGAGGCTCCAATGCACAGGATTGCAATAGGCTGCAGAGGGTTGTAGACTCAGCCAGCTCCATTACGGGCACAACTCTCCCCACCATTGACGACATCTTCAGGAGGCCGTGCCTCAAGAAGGTGGCATCCATCACTAAGGACCTTCACCATCTGGGACATGCCCTCTTCTCGTTACCACCATCAGGGAGGAGGTACAGGAGCCTGAAGACCCACACTCAACATTTCAGGAACGTCATCTTCCCCTCCACCATCAGATTTCTGAACAGTCCATGAACCCATGAACACTACATTGTTATTCCTTTTTTTGCACTGTTTACTTATTTTTGTAATTTATAGTAATTGTACATCTTTGCACTGTACTGGTGCTGCAAAACAACAAATTTCACCTCATCTAAGTCAGTGATAATAAATCTGATTCTAATTCTTATTCTGAAATTGTGTGTTGCTCCAGAATCCACATCTGCAGTCTCTTGTGTATCCATAGCACACATCATCTGAATGGACACATTACAGTCTTTCAGATTCAACAATGGATTTAAATAATTTCTGGTTCTTCTATCCTCATTACCATCTTCTCCAGGCTCTCTTTCTGTTGCTTTACATGTCCCATTGCAATCTCTTTTGCTTTTAACAGCATCCATTCTCTTCCCTGATCTCTCCTACCCTGCAACCTGACGTTTGTCCTGATCACAAAAAGCAGGACGAATTACCATCCCATCAGTTCACTCTCAATCATTAGCAAGCACTGGCAGTACAATCAAGCAGCACCTCCTCGCTAATACATGCTTTCCGATGCACAGTATGGGTTTCACCTTAGATGTTGTGCCAGGTTTGAGGTCAGGCACGGTAGTGTAGTGGTTAGCGTAATGCTATTATAGCACCAGCGACCCGGGTTCAATTCCGGCAGATGTCTGTAAGGAGTTTGTACGTTCTCCCCGTGTCTGCATGGGTTTCCTCCGGGTACTCCGGTTTCCTCCCACATTCCAAAGACGTACGGGTTAGGAAGTTGTAGGCACGCTATGTTGGCACCAGAAGCGTGACGACACTTGCGGGCTGCTCCCAGAACACTCTACGCAAAAGATGCCTTTCACTGTGTGTTTCGATGCACATGCGAATAATAAAGATATCTCTTATCTGATCTTCAAACAACCTTTTGCTCAGTCAGCCAAAGGCTCTGCTGGTGTACTGAAGACAATGGCAAATTTCACAACCAAACCTGGCAAGTTCATACTCAAGCAGGCAGCAACAATCCCTGCTCTCTCATGTGTTGGGTTCAATGATGAAATTGGCCAACTGAGGAAAAGGCTGTTTGAAGATTGAGCCCTCAAGCCTGGCAGAAGTTCAAGGTGAAATCCATACTGTTTCTTCGGCTTGAAACTCCTTGCAGGAGGCACCTCGAGGCACTGGAGGGATACCACCAATGGGTGTTTGCACAAAGTCTTCAAAATCCACTGGAAAAATAAGCAAACCAAGTGCAGTGTCCTCTCCCAATCAACATCCCTACGTTAAGGTCCTCAGTCAGCTCTGCAGGGCTGACCATGATGTCCATACACCCAAGGCAGGCACTCTGTTCTGAGCTCTATCATGGGAAGGGATTACCAGGTGAACAGAAGAAAAGACTGAAAGATGTTTTCAAAGCCTAACTGCAAAAATACAACATATCCACTGCCGTGTATAGATTCCCTGGGCCATGGGTACTTAAAGAGGAGGAGGCTCATTCAGGATGGCGCTGAGAATCTTGAGCTCATGCATAAGAAGCACACAGAAGCCCAGTGGAAGAAGTGCACC
The DNA here is from genome assembly GCF_009764475.1 of Pristis pectinata. Classification (NCBI taxonomy): domain Eukaryota; kingdom Metazoa; phylum Chordata; class Chondrichthyes; order Rhinopristiformes; family Pristidae; genus Pristis; species Pristis pectinata. Next base: position 139,425,632 of record NC_067405.1, on the reverse strand, counting down.
ACCTGCTCATCCACCCTTCCCGTCAGGTACTTCCTGCATCTTCCGTGGCAAAGTCTGCCGGTCCCACACTGGTCTAATCAGTCAGTACTCGGAACTGGAGTGGAAGCAAGCCATCCTCGATCCCAAGCGAGCAGCTAAGAAGAGGGTTGCATCAGGACCACAACTGCAGAGAGTTGTGGACACAGCCCAGCCTCCCCTCCTTGGACTCTGTCTTTACCTCTCGCTGTCTTGGTGAAGCAGCCAGCATAATCGAAGACCCCACCCACCCAGGACATTCTCTCTTCTCTCCTCTTCCATCAGGTAGAAGATACAAGAGCCTGAGGGCACATACCACCAGACTTAAGGACAGCTTCTACCCCACTGTGATAAGATTATTGAACGGTTCCCTTATATGATGAGATGGACTCGGACCTCACGATCTACCTTGTTGTGACCTTGCACCTTATTGCACTGTACTTTCTCTGTAGCTCTGACACTTTACTCTGTACTCTGCATTGTTATTGTTTTTACCTGTACTACATCCATGCACTCTGTACTAACCCAATGAAACTGCACTGTGTAATGAATTAACCTGTACGATCGGTATGCAAAGCAAGTTTTTCACTGTACCTCGGTACAAGTGACAATAATAAACCAATACCAATACCCAGACCTTGTCACAGCCTCGGCCCAAACGTGGATCAAAGAATAGAATTACAGAGAAACAAAGGACTGCAGATAGAATTACAGATGTGAGGAAAGAGTGATTGTGATATCTAGACTGTGTTTGACCAAATAGGCATCAAGGAGGTCTTGCCAAGTTGAAATCAATGAGAATCAAGAAGAAAACAGTCCAATGATTGGAGTCATATTTTGCGCAAAGGAAGATTGTGATTGTTTCTGCAAGAGTTCATCAGGGTAATCACCTAGGCCCAATCATCTTCAGTTATTTTATGAATCTTTCCCCCAAAGTAAGATCTCCATAGGAGATGTTGGCTGATGATTCCACAATGTCCAATTCCACTTGCAACTTCTCAGATAATGAAGCTGCAAGTGAGACAGGCACAAGTTGATGGGTGGCAAGTAATATTCTCACCACATACGTTTCAAACAGTGGACATCTCCATAAGAGAGAATCTAGCCAAATGCCCTTGACAGAAGATTTATGAGACTGTTGCCAGGATTCAAGGATCTGAATTATTGAGAGAGGTTGGGCAGGCTCAGACTTTATTCCTTGGAATGTAGGAGACTGAGGGGTGACCTTAAAGAGGTGTATAAAATCAGGAGGGGCAAGGATAGGGTGAGTGCACACTTTCTTTTTCTGAGGGAAAGGGAACCAAAAACTAGAGGACATAGAGGGGAAAGATTTAAAAGGGATCTGAGGGGCAACTTCTTCAAACAGAGGGTGGTGCATATATGGAACGAGCTGCCAGAGAAACTAGTTGAGGCAGGTACAATAACAACATTTAAAAGACATTTGGATGAGTGCATGGATAGCTAAGGTCTAGAGGGATCCGGGCCAAGTGAGACGAGCTTAGGTGGGCACCTTGGTCAGCATGGACAAGTTGGGCCGAAGGGCATGTTTCCGTGCTGTATTACTCTATGACTCCATATAACAGCATTAGCATTACCAGCCTGACCAGAGGTGTAACTGAACTGGCTGCATTAGCACGGTGACCACAGAAGCCAATCAGAGGCTGGGTGCACCAGATCAATTCCCGGGGTGGTGGGTTGCCATACAAGGGTAGAAAAAGCAGGCTGGGCCTATACTCTCCAGAGTTTAGAAAAATGAGAAGCAAACTCTTTAACGTTGTGTGAAATCGTTCTTTTAACTGTCTTAAGGATCAAGGACTCTGGACTCGAGCTTTGTAGACCAAAACTAGTTTAATCACAAAGGCAAACGCGGGACAGAATGGATGGGAACAGACACACTCACTCACGCACAGGATACCACAAACATGAGAGGGGAATCGCAACTGGGGTAAAATATACTCACACACACACACACACACACACACACACAAATACACACAAGCACACAGTAACAGTGTACAACTTCAGGATATAACACTTCAATGGCCGTCCCACACTAGCATTGGCTCTAATACTGCCCGGAGTCTGAGAGGAACGCTCCCTGACCATGTGGTAATGCACTCTTACCAATGATCTCTGTAGCGTTGTCTCACTACTCCTGGGGTCGTAAAAAGAGGCAGGGCTAGGGGAGGCAGCCCTTTTCATGGTGCTAGGAGGCTGGATGGAGCCTCACTGTTATGATTTGAACGAGCCAATGGTGTGGAAGTCAAAGACAAAGGTTCCTGCCTCATCCAATGGTCAGGCAGGTTCAGAGACAAAGGATACTGGTCAGGCAGGTTCAGATGCAAAAGGTACTCTCACACCTGAGGGGTGGGTGGAGCCGCACCTTGATTGACAGTAGTATCACTTCCGATCAGAGGAGCAATGCTGTCCTCCGGTCAGCGGGGGTCAGTGTCGTTACTGTCACGTGACAGCCATGTGGATTTCTCACAACACAATCTCTTGGAAATATACTAAATTCTAAGGGCTTATGAGGATAAATGTTTCCCCTGGAACGGGTGTGTAGAACCAAGGATTACAGTCTCAAAATAAGGGGTTGGCCATTCATAACAGAGATGAGAAGCAATTTCTTAACCCAAAGGGTGATGAATCTCTGGAATACTCTGAACATGAGGGGTGTGGAGGCTCAGTCCATGAGAAGGTTCAAGATTGATCTGATATGTTTTTAAATGTTATGGGAATCAAGGGATATGGGGTTAGCGTAGGAAGGTGGCGCTAAAGTAGAAGATCAACTGTGACTTTACTGAATGGGGGAGCAGGCAAGAGACCATAATACAAAGGAGCAGAAGTCAGCCATTTGGCCCATTGAGTCTGCTCCGCCATTCTGTCATGAGCTGATCCATTCTCCCATTTAGCCCCACTCTCCCGCCTTCTCACCATAACCTTTGATGCCCTGGCTACTCAAGAGGGGCCAAATGGCCTACTCCTGCTTCCAGTTCTTATTTTCATATGTTGTAATGAGTATCCTGTGAACAGTGACTCACCTCCTGACTCCCTCGATCTACAAGGTGGAATACCCTCCAGTTGCCTAGATTAGTGCCAATCCATACTCTGCAGCAATAAAGTAGCCCACTTGGTGGGCAGCCCATCCACCATCATCGCCCCCATCTCCAGCATTCAACACCCCCATCACAGTGGCTGCAGTGTGCACCCTCCACAAATGTGCACTGCAGTTACTTGCCATGGTTTGTTTGACAGCTCCCCCGAAACCTCGACCACCAAAAAATACAAAGGGCAGCAGCAAGTGGGAGCAAACTGTCTGCAGAGGTTTGTGGTGGGACATTCAGTAGGTATACAATAAGACAAGAGCAAACCTGAAGTGGCCAGATGTTTAGATTCCTCAATCACTATGTGAAAGCAAACTAGCTGATTATTTTTCCCTTGATGTTTACGGGAGTTTGCTGTGTCATAGAGTCATAGAGTTGTACAGCACAGAAATAGGCCCTTTGGCCCATCATGTCCATGCTAATCTTTTTGCCCATCTACACTCATCCCACTTGCCCACATTAAGTCTGTTTCCTTCTATGCCTTGCCTACTTAAGAGCCATCTAAATACCTCCTAAACATAGTGACTGCATCTGATTCCACACCTCCTCTGGCAGTTAGTTCCAGATGTCAACCATTCTCTGTGTAAAAAAAACTTTCCCCCTCAAATCCCCTTTAAAACACCTTTCTCTCACCTTAAACCTACGCCCTCTTGTTTTTGATAAACCTGCCATGGGAAAAAGATTCTGATTACCTAGAAACACAAGAGACTGCAGATGCTGGGATCTGGAGCCAAAAGCGAACTGCTGGAGGAACCCAGCAGGTCAGGCAGCAACTGTAGAGGCAAAGATATGGTCGGTGCCCTGTTGCAGGGTCTCAAATCAAAATTTTGACTATCCCTTTGCCTCTACAGATGCTGCCTGACCCACTGAGTTCCTCCAACAGTTCATTTTTTGTTCTCACTATCTATGTTATCTATGCCTTGCATAATTTTATAAACCTCGATCAGGTCACCCCTCAGCCTCCTTCGCTCCAGAGAAAACAAGCCCAGCCTATCCAGTCTCTCCCCAGAATTACAGTCCTCCAATCCAGGCAACATCCTAGTGAAGCTCCTCTGCATTCTCTCCAGAGCAATCACATCCTTCCTATATCCTTCTATATTCACATCAAAGTCGTTAATCTATATCACAAACAACAAGATTCCCAGCACCGATCTCTGTCATACCCCACTGGTCACAGACTTCCGATCAGAAAAGCATCCACCATCCTCTGCCTCCTATCACCAAGACAATTTTGGACCCAGTTAGCCAGCTCGCCTTAGATCTCATGTGCTTTAATCTTCTGGACTAACAGGACCTTGTCAAATACTTTATTGAAGTCCATACAGACAATGTCTACCACACTGCCATCATCAATCTTCTTAGTTTCCTGCCAAACGTGATCTCTTATTGCATTAATCTTTCTGCCAGGCCGTTTGGCTCAGGACCTTGTCAGTGTCTTGATCTAGAGCGAATGACTGGAGGCAGACAATGCTTAAGCAAGCATGGTATCGTGGATAAGAACTGGGAGCAATCAAATTTGCATGTAATTCTAACAAACTGCTTCTGGCGGCTAACTGTAATTATTTATTACTAGTTGTAATGAAGGTATCAGTTCCTTTAACAAAACCTTGGCACCTAATCAGGGCAGACGAGAAAGTTAATGCCACAGCTTTGATTCTACGGCAATAATTATTTAATTACTGCCCTCGATGTCAACTGATACGATTCATAGTTATTTCACTTCAATCATTAACTATGCAGTGTGCTGCATTACACAAACATATACTGCTGTTAAGGCCACAGTGATAAATTGTTGCCATAAAGATTATGGAAGAGTATGCCAGCACACTGATTTAGGGCAATATCTTTTCTTCTTAAAGGTCACGGCTTGATCAATCATTCCTGGCGGTTAGGAAATCCAAGTACGTCAAGATTCACAATCCATTTTATTGCACAGTGTAATTGTCAAATACTCTACACATCACTGCATGAAGGGATTCCCATGTGGAGCACAGGGTTGCCTGACAATGATTTGACTCTGGCTAATATTTCACCCAGTTGGGAGATGTTAAAACTCCCTGCGCAATACTTAAAGAGAAGGAGCAGAGTACTCCCGGGTGTCCTAGCCAAGAAGTATTCTGATCAGTGGCATTTAAGAGGCTATTAGATCAACACATGAATATGCAGGGTATGGAGGGATATGGATCATGTCCAGACAGAAAAGATTTAGTTTAATTCGGCATGGTGTTTGGTGCAGACATCGCGGGCCAAAGGGCCTGTTCCTGTGCTGCGCTGTTCTATGTTCTATGTTATATGATCTCATGCCCCACTCTCAATGGATAATGCAGAATGGGAGATCTGAAGAAGTACTGCTTTCTTGCTTAGAAGGTTAAATGGATGTCCTTTCAGAAGGATGTTAAAGATTGCAGAGCACCATTTGAAGACAGTTCTTCCCAGTGATGTGACCAAAATTTACCTTCAATCCCACAGCAGAAGAAAACAGGATCAGGATAGAAAAATAGGGGGCTATGTGAGAGGGAAGGGTTAGATAGATCTTAGAGCAGGATAAAATTTTGGCACAACATTGTGGGTCAAAGGGCCTGTACTATGCTGTAGTGTTCTATGTTCTATCCCTTAGACCTGTTTCATCAAAGTGATATGTTTGTAAGTTATGTGCATAAGAGGACTGATTCAATGGAATTTTGGTTGAAATTAATAAACACAGAACCTTCTTCACTGTCTCTGCGTGACCCCTGACTGTTTCCAGCACTTTCTGTTTTGATTTTAGACTTCCACTTCATGCAGTTTTTTTTTAACTTTCACTTTAGGGAGGAGAGACCAGAAGTACACGTTAATGAACAATGAAATAAGTATGGTTGGGAGAGACAACCTAGGCTCAGGAGATGTTGCACAAAAGACAGAACGCTGGAAGAACTCAGTGGGTCTGGCAGCGTCAAAGGTGTAAGTCGACGCCTCGGGCTGAGACTCTGAATCAGGACGGAGAGAGAAGAGGAAAGATTGCCAGAATATAGCAGTACGTGAGAGAGTGTTGTAGAAGCTGGTGGGTGATGGGTGGAACCACATGGGCAGGCGATGATGGACAGATGGAGCCAAATGGGAGAGGGGCGATGGGAGAGGCGAACAAAGGGAGAAGAAAATTAGTGAACAGCTAAGTGAGTGTGGGAGGAGAACAACAGGAAGGGGGCAGGGGGTAGGTTAATGAAATTGGAAAATTCAATGTTCATACCACTGGATTGTAGGCTACCCGGGCGGAATATAAGATGTTGTTCTTCCAACTTGCGTTTGGCCTCTTTGTATCACAGAAACAGGCCCTTCAGCCCATCATGTCCATGTTGACCTAGCCATTCTACACTAATCCCATTTGCCTGCATCAGAACCATATCCTTCTATGCTATGACTATTTAAGTGGCTAAATGTCTTTTAAACATAGTGATTCTATCTGATTCCACAACCTCCTCTGGCAGCAAGTTCCGGATATCAATCACTCTCAGTGTAAAAACCTTACCCTCAGATCCCCTTTAAAACTCCTTCTCTCACAAAACTATGCCCTCTTGTTTTTGATAAACCTACCATGGGAAATAGGTTTTGATTCTCTATCCTAACAATGCCTCTCATAATCTTAAATACTTCTATCAGGTCACCCCTCAGCCTACTTCACTCCAAGGAAAACAAGCCCAACCTGTCCAATCTCTTCCCATAACTAAAGTCTTCCAATCCAGGCAACATCCTGGTGAACCTCCTCTGCCTCTTCCCCACCACAATCACATCCTTCCTTTAACATGGCGACCAGAACTGCACGCAGTACTCCAAGAGTGGCCTAATCAGTGTTTTGTAATGTTGCAACATAACATCCCAAGTCTTAACATCTTAATTGCCTCACATCTCCAGGGACCCAGGTTTGATCCTGACCTTGGGTCCCCTCTATGTGCAGGTTCTCCCTGTTAGTACATGGGCTTCCAATAGATGCTCTAGTTTCTTCCCAGATTCCAAAGCTGTAGTGGCAGGTTAATTGGCCACTTAAACTGCCCTCAATATACGTAAGTGGCAAAAAGAATTAAAAGGGAGTTGATAGGCATGTGAAAGAGAGGAAGTTGCAAGGCCACAGGGAAATAAGGAGGAGCAATGGGACTGGTGGGATTGCTTTACTGGGAGGTGACGTGGACCATGGTAGTGTAGTGGTTAGCGTAACGCTACTACAGTGCCAGCGACCCGGGTTCAATTCCTGCCGCTGTCTGTAAGGAGTTTGTACATTCTCCCCGTGTCTGCGTGCGTTTCCTCCGGGTGCTCTGGTTTCCTCCCACATTCCAAAGGCGTATGGGTTAGGAAGCTGTGGGCATGCTATGTTGGCACTGGAAGCGTTGCAACACTTGCAGGCTGCACCCCAGAACATTCTATGCGGGAGATGCATTTCACTGTGTGTTTCGATGTACATGTGACTAATAAAGAAATTTTATCTTATCTTAAGGGGTGGGTGGCCTCTTGCTGTAAGCAAGTTAAGTTCCTGCAGTTTTATATGGCCCTCGTGAGGTCACATCTAGAACACTACATGCAGGTCTGGTCTCCCTATCTGGCTGGGTCATCTGGAACGAGGGATCACCACCTCAAAATAAAGGGTTGGTCATTTACCATTGAGGTGAGAAGCCTTTTTTACCCAGAGGATAGTCAAACTTTGCAATCCTCTGTCCAAGAAGACTAGGAAGGCTCAGTTGTTGAGCATATTCAGTAATGTATTTAAGACTTCCTTAATAGTGGAGTTATTGCAGGAAAATGCCGTTGAGGATGAACATCACCCATGAATGGCAGAGCAGAGTCAATGGGCTGAATGGCCTACTTCTGCTTCTATCTCTTATGTTTTAAACAATTAACTTGTGATGAAGTTGCTACCAGGTAGCTCCCAAGTTGAAATTTCAGCCTTCCTTCTCTTTGCCTCACTAAATTACACAGCGAACTTGGAGGTTTGCCTTTAAACTGTGATCTTCAAGGGAGAAATTAAAACACTATGGCACAGCCTTTGAATCATGCAAGCTGTGTAAACTGCCTGAGTACAAAGACTTAATCCACTGAGTTGTTGTCTGAAGGTTGCATTGATTTCTCTCTGTCCCCTACACACCATTTTACAAATTTAGCATTTTAAACATATGTTTTAATAAAAATTCAAATTCTTGACATCCTGAGGCTTTTTTTATCCTTTTGCGACAAACTGGTTTGGGGATACTTTTTATAATGTTGAGATAGTATCTCTATAACAAAAAACAAATCTATTTTCCATCACAAAGACACAGCAGTTCCTATGAAACAGTGCAGTTCCTCGAGGTGATAAGTGATTACAAAGTGACTGTTATGAACAAGCAACAGTGATTCTTGGGCCAGAGAGGGTGGGAGGACGGCATGTATAAAAGGGTGATTGCACAGTCGATTATAACTTGTACTCTTTGTCTACATAACTGTGTAGATGCAAAATGCGGCAAAGAAATGAGTCTTTAAAACAAAACACTTGTATGTATAAAGGACTTATGAGGGATGTAGATAGGGTGAATGCGGACAGTCTTTTTCCCAGGGAATCAAGAACTTGAGGGCATAGGTTTAAGGTGAGAGGGGGGAGATTTAATAGGAATCTGAGGGGCAGCTTTTTCACCCAGAGAGTGGTAAGTATATGGAATGAGCTGCCAGAGGAAGTGGCTGAGGCAGGCACATTAACAACGTTTAAAATGCACTTGGACAGGTCAATGGATTGGAAAGGCTTAGAGGTATATGAGCCAAATGCGGGCGGACAGGTTTGCAGATAATACCACCGTTGTAGGTCGTACCTCAAACAACGATGAGTTGAAGTACAGGAAGGAGATAGAGAGCTGAGTGGCCTGGTGTCATGATAACAACCTTTCCCTCATTGTCAACAAAAGAGCTGGTCATTGACTTCAGGAAAGGGGGTGGTGTACATGCATCTGTCTACATCAACGGTGCTGAGGTCGAGAGGGTTGAGAGCTTCAAGTTCCTGGGAGTGAACATCACCAACAGCCTGTCCTAGTCAAATCAAGTAGATGCCATGGTCAAGAAAGCTCACCAGCGCCTCTACTTCCTCAGGAAGCTAAAGAAATTTGGCATGTCCCCTCTGACACCAACTTTTATCGATGCACCATAGAAAGCATCCTATCTGGATGCATCACGGCTTGGTATGGCAACTGCTCTGCCCAGGACCGCAAGAAATTGCAGAGAGTTGTGGACACAGCCCAGCGTGTCACGGAAACCAGCCTCCCCTCCTTGGACTCTGTCTTTACCTCTCACTGCCTTGGTGAAGCAGCCGGCATAATGAAAGACCTCACCACCTGGGTCATTCTCTCTTCTCTCCTCTTCCATCAGGTAGAAGATACAGGAGCTTGAGGGCATGTACCACCATTCTTAAGGACAGCTTCTACCCCATTGCGATAAGACTGTTGAACAGATCCCTTATACAATGAGATGGACTCTGACCTCACGATCTAACTTGTTGTGACCTTGCACCTTATTGCACTGCACTCTCTGTAGCTGTGACACTTTACTCGGAACTGTTATTGTTTTTACCTGCACTATCTCAGTGCACTCTGTACTAACTCAATGTATCTGCACTGTGCAATCTATTGACCTGTACGATCGGTATGCAAGATAAGTTTTTCACTGTACCTCGGTACAAGTGACAATAATAAACCAATACCTATACCAAATGGGACTAGCTTAGATTTGAATCTTAGCCAGCATGGGCCAGTTGGGCAGAAGGGCCTGTTTCCGAGCTGTATGACTCCATGACTTTTCACAATATCCCAAACCGCTTACAACCAATGAGCTCATTTAGGCAAAGTCCCTGCTGTATTGCTAGAAGCTTCCACTGTTAAGCTGCAAAGGGTGAGAAAAGATTCACAAGGATATTACCAGGACTGGAGGGCTCGAGTTATAAGTTGGACATGCTGGGCCTGTTTTCCTGGAGCGTAAGAGGCTGAGGGGTGACCTTACAGAGGTGTATAAAATAATGAAGGGAGTAGATAAGGTGAATGGTCACAGTGCTTTTCCCAGGGTAGGGGAGTCTAAAACTGGGGGGGGGGGGGGGAGGCGTTTACATTTAAGGTGAGAGGGGGAAGATTTAAAGGGGACCCGAGAGGCAACTTTTTCACATAGAGGGTGGTGTGAATGTGGAATGAGCTACCAGAGGAAGCAACTACAACATTTAAAAGACATTTGGACAGATACATGGATAGAAAAGGTTTAGAGGGACATGGGCCAAACACAGGCAAATTGGACTAGCTCAGGTAGGTAACTTGTTCGGCATGGACAAGTTGATTTTTATGACTCTAAACTCCCACAAACATCAATCTGGATCACAGCCAACTTGCTTTAGAAATGTTTGAGAGATTAATGTTGGTCAATTACTTCTTCAAAATCATGGGATATTCTGACTGGGTAGCCAGGGCCTTGGTTTAATTGTCCTCTGCAAGACAGCACCTCCAACTGTGCCTCAGTACTGCACTGCATTGTGATCCTGGACTGGGACTTGAACCATCTGACTCAGAGACAAGAGAGCTACCTACTAACGTGTTTTGGCACATTATCAGAGTATGGGATGGAGAATGAGATCCCAGAGGTTTCTTCAGTTGTCGGTGAGACTAATTGCAGCCCAGCTGGTAACCCCTCAAATGAGCTAAATGAAGTAAGGGCACAGTGGCACAGCTAGTATAGCTGCTGCCTCACAGCTCCAGGAACCCCAGTTCGATCCTGACTTCCGATGCTGTCTGTGTGGAGTTTGCATGTTTTCTCTTTGAGTGCGTGGGTTTCCTCTGGGTGCTCTGGTTTCCTCCCACATCCCAAAGGTTGATAGGTGGATTGGCTGCTGTAAATTGCCCCTAGTGTGGAGGTGAGTGGTAGAATCTGGGGGGAGTTGATGAGTATGTGGGGAGAATGAAAACTGGGATTAGGGCAGGATTAGTGCAACAAGCAATCTGCTGGAGGAACTCAGTGGGTCGAGCAGCATCTGTAGGAGGAAAGGAATTGTCGACGTTTCAGGTCGAGACGCTGCATCAGGACTAAGAGTGGAGAGGGGAGATGGCCAGTACAAGGAGAAGGGGGGGGCGGCGAGACAGGAGTCCGAGGCGATTGGTGGACTGGGGAGGGGTGTAAGATGACAGGCAGGTGGTGCCAAGTAGGGGAGGGGAGCGGGGGTGGAGTTGGGAGACAGCGGCAGGTGAATGATAGATGGAGGCAGACAAAGTGAGAGAGAGAAAAAAATATGGATAGGCGGATGGAGCGAGGTGGGTGGGGGAAGGCGAGGGTGAAGGTTGGAGACAGCTGCTGGACGGAGATAAGCAGGAGTGCTGGACTCTGATCCGTGAAGGACGTGAGAATGGGAACCGTCAGAGGAGAGGTGAGTGGCAGTTGGAACCAGACAGGATGGGGGGGGCGGGTAACGAAGATGGGTGAAGGGGGGCTTGGGGAAGGAGATAAAAATGGGAGGACAAGAAGAGGATTGGAAGGAGGGGGGAAACAACTCAGCAGAGGTGAGGGTTACCTCAAATTGGGAAACTCAATCTTCCTGCCATTGGATGGTAGACTACCCAGGCAGAATATGAGGTGTAGTTCCTTCAGTTTGCGTTGGCCTTTTAGGATCAGTGTCAGTGGATATTTGATCATTGGCATGGACTGGGTGGATCAAAGGGCCTGTTTCAATGCTGGGTGCCTCGATGAGATGGGAGCCCCCGTGGGGCATAAAGACTAGTATTAAAAAAATCGGGCTAAACAACCTGCTTCAGAGCTCTTCCATGCGACAGCAAGGAGGACTGAATAAGACGAGGCGGAAGACAATTATTCTGCCAACACGCGATCTGATTTGATAATAATTACATTTTCAATTTGAAAAGTGTGGTTACAAGGCACAGAAGCTGCTGAGTAGAGTTACTGCACAAGCCCATCAGTAAATTCTCTGCTGAAATGATCCAGGACTATTAGCAAGCTCTCCGCTAAAGCTTTCTTTTTTCAAACGATGACAAAATTATCACAATAAATTGCTCTTTCACAGAGGGCAAATTCAAATTATTACACGAATAAATGGAACAGAATTTAATTAAAACCCACCAATGAATAGAGCTACAGAAAAACAGACCACACAATACTTCATATGTAACAAGTATCCTAATAATATTTACTGAACAATAAAAAAGTTTGGATTATAACTCGAGCAATGTAGAGCCACTAGATCATGCTGCTTAAAGGCAGCAAGAGCTTACTTGCTTGAATCAGGGGATGTGGGTTCAAGTCAGGCAACGTGAGCACAAAACTCTGGGCTGATGCTCTGTTGAAGTACAGAGGGAGTGCTACACTGTTGTAGAGGCTTTCTTTTGTATGTGATGTCTGCCTTTTCCAAGAGGATGCAAAAAATCCCATGGTGTTATTTCAGTGAAGCACAAGAGAGCTAGCTGCGGTATCCTGGCCAATATTTATGCCTCTCTCAGCATAACCGAAACATATTACCTAATCAGGATCGGACTGCTATTTGTGGAAACTTGTAGTGTGCAAACTTGCAGCAGTGGAACTCAATACTGCCTGCACTTCCTGGGCTGTTCAGGCCTTTGGATCGTCCTGTATAAATGTAAATCGTTCCTTATTTCAAGCAGGGTCACGCCGGTTGTTGTGAACATTCTGCAAACAGCAGAAAGTCTTTGATTGCTCAGTTACATAGAACATAGAACACAACAGCACAATACAGGCCCTTTGGCCCACAATGTTGTGCCGACATTTTATCCTGCTCTAAGATATATCTAACCCTTCCCTCCCACATAGCCCCCTATTTTTCTATCATTCATGGGTCTATCTAAGAGTCTCTTAAATGTCCCTAATGTATCTGCCCCCACAACCTCTGCAGGCAGTGCGTTCCAAGCACCCACCACTCCCTGTGTAAAAAAACTTACCCCTGACATCCCCCTTATACCTTCCTCCAAACACCTTAAAATTATGCCCCCTCGTGTTAGCCATTGTCGCCCTGGGAAAAAGTCTCTGACTGTCCACTCAGTCTATGCCTCTTATCATCTTGTACACCTCTATCAAGTCACCTCTCATCCTCCTTCTCTCCAAAGAGAAAAGCCCTAGCTCACTCAACCTATCCTCATGAGACATGCTCTCCAATCCAGACAACATCCTGGTAAATCTCCTCTGCACCCTCTCTAAAGCTTCCACATCCTTTGGAGTTTTGGAGAAGTCCTCAGGTTTTCAGTGGGGGGAGCTGGGGAAGCTGGGAAGGAGGGCAGGGAATACTGGCAACCAGAACCGAAAACAAATTCCGCCATCTATTTTGCATTGAAGACAATGGCTGTCTCACTGAGAACAAAGTTGCGAAAACAAGGTCAAGAGGGAACAGGGGAGATATAGGATACTGCAGATGCTGGAATCTGGAGCAAAAAATAAAATGCTGGAAGAACTCAATGGGTCAGCCAGCATCCGTGGAGGCAAAGGGATGGGTGACATTTCGGGTCAAGACCCTTCATCAGGTCTGGATTCTTAGAGGTCCTGTCCTGTCCTGTCCTTTCCAGCCTTGATGCAGGGTTCCGATACGAAATGTTGACCATCCCACTGCATCCACAGTTGCTGCTTGACCCGCTGAGTTCTCCCAACAAGTTTGTTTTTTGCTCAAGAGAGCAGCCCACCTGATGAAGGCCAGCGAGATCAACAACCCTGCACAGCCACACGCAGGGCAGGACATTCAGTTCCTCAAAGCAGCCCCAGCTGAGGCCAAAAGATGAAGGTGTTACATGATTTGACCCTTGAACATTCGCTACTCCCTCCTTGCTGGCTCATGTAACATCCAGACCCAATCCCGCAACAGCCGCTTAAAATACCTACCTCTTTGGAAGCCATGGAACAACTTGCTAAAACAGGGCTTTCATCAGTAACATTTTTATTCTAGGTTCTGTTGGTCATGTAATGATGACCTAGAACACCCTGTACAGAAACAGGCCATTCAGCCCATGCTGGGAATAGCACTCCACACAAATACTCCTTTGACGATCTCCATCAAACTCTATTTCTTTCTCCTTCATGTACATTCCATTTAAATCCATCAAAGCTATTTATTTCATTACTCCCTGTGGCATCAAGTCCCACCTTGCAACCACTCTCAGAGATCTCTAACAGAGTTATCCATCCAGTATTCCCTGCCCTCCTTCCTGGCCTCCCCAGGTCTCCCCTCTGAAAACCTGAGGACTTCTCCAAAACTCCAAATTTGCACCAACTTCTGTTTATTTGATTCCAAATGAAGGATCTCGACCCGAAACGTCAACTGTCCGTTCCCCCCCCACAGATGCTGCCTGACCCGCTGAGTTCCTCCTTCAGATTGTTTTATGCTCCAGATTCCAGCATCTGCAGTCTCACATGTCTTTTTATTTGTGATTTCTGTGCGCGGTTAAGCTCCACCTCAATTATAAAATTCTCTCCCTTGTTTGTAATCCTTGCATGGCCTTGCAACCCCCAGAAGTAATCACCAACCCTTTGAGATTCCCCATGCCCTTCTCTGAGATTTCCCACTACTCTAACTCTAGCCTCCTGATTATCTCTAATTTTAATCCCTCCACCTTTTGCAGTCGTGCCTTAGGTGCGGAGGGCTGACACTTTGGAATCCCTTCCCTAAGCCTCTCATCCTCTTGTTGTTCCTATAAATTGTTCTCAAATGTAATAGGTAAATTGGTTTATTATTGTCACATGTACCGAGGTATAGTGAAAAACTTTGTTTTGCATGCCATCCATACAGATCATTTCATCACATCAGTGCATTGAAATAGGACAAGGGAAAAGCAATAACAGAATGCAGAATATAGTGTTACAGATACAGAGAAAAGCAATACAGGTGTAAAGCGTAAGGACATGACGAGGTAGCTTGTGAGGGAGGTCAAGAGTCCATCTTATCGTGCAAGAGGTCCGTTCAATAGTCTTATAACAGTGAGATGGAAGCTGTCCTTGAGCCTGGTGGTACGTGCTTTCAGGCTTTTGTATCTTCTGCCTGATGGGAGAGAAGAGAGCATGTCCAGAATGGGTGGGGTCTGATTATGTTGGCTGCTTTAACGATGCAGCGAGAAGTGTAGACAGTGTCTGCGGAGGGTGCTATATAAGTGCTACTGGTATGCTGAAGGAGTTAAATGTAGGAGGAGTGTGGTTTCAAAGAGTGAGAGGAGACAACTGAAACATATAACATTGTCAGGGACTCTTGACAGGGTGGATGCATTGGTTTATTGTCACATGTCCTGATATACGGTGAAAAACTGTTTCCGTGCCATCCAGGCAGATCATGCTATACATAAGTACATCGAGGTAGTAAAAAGAAATCAGAATGCAGAATATCGTGTTGCAGCTACAGAGAAAGTGCAGTGCAGGTAGACAAATAAAGTGCAAGGGCCACAACGAGGTAGATTGGAAGATCAAGAGTTCATCTTTAGTGTTTCCTCTTGTGGGAGAATCTAGAACTATTGGTATTGGTATTGGTATTGCTTTATTATTGTCACTTGTACCGAGGCACAGTGAAAAACTTGTCTTGCAAACCGATCGTACAGGTCAATTCATTACACAGTGCAGTTACATTGAGTTAGTACAGAGTGCATTGAGCTAGCACAGGTAAAAACAATAACAGTACAGAGTAAAGTGTCACAGCTACGGAGAAAGTGCAGTACAATAAGGTGCAAGGTCACAACAAGGTAGATCATGAGGTCATAGTCCATTCATTGTATAAGGGAACTGTTCAATAGTCTTATCACAGTGGGGTAGAAGCTGTCCTTAAGTCTGGTGGTACCTGCCCTCAGGCTCCTGTATCTTCTACCCAATAGAAGAGGAGAGAAGAGAGAATGTCCAGCGGAAGTGGTAGATGCGGGTTCAATTGTAACATTTAAGAGAAGTTTGGATTGGTACATGGATGGGAGGGGTTTGGAGGGATGTGGTCTGGGTGCAGGTAGATGGGACTAGGTAGATCAGGTCGGCATGGACTAGATGGGCTGAAGGGCCTGTTTCTGTGCTGTAGTACTCTATGACTCTAGGCTCTTGTAGACCCAGTTAAATGGACGCCCAGGCTCCGAAGCAGTAAAATACAAACAAATCATGGAGAAAAGTGACACTGGTTCTAAAGTCAGGTCCTCACTGTCAGAGAACAGCACACACCAGGACCACACTGTCAAAATTAATTAGCTTGTCAAAGTGCGGCAGCTGGATTAACAGTAAAATATGTATTGAAAAATAATTATCCATTGAAGCAAAATGAGAACAAGACTATATATATTTTACTGTCAAAGCACAGTTAAAAAGGTTGTCTCAATACTATGATCCCTTTTAGAGAGAGAGAGAGAAAGAGAGAGAAAGAGAACGAACCTTTGAGGATCCCTTTAAAAAAGGAGTGCTAGCTTCACAAATCATTTGAGAGTACCAATTTTAACTATCTCTTAGTGTCAGTGACATTTTCCAATCTTCTGTTATATGATTTAATTGATCCATGCTGAGAGAGAGATTGATATTTTATGATGCTCTAATACTGCCCACGATGAGACCGCCCAACATGTCTCACCAGCTCTCTGATTGTTTGCGACACAGAGCAGATCCTCATTTAAGTCCACTGACTCCAGCACAGTGTGCAGCTAGTAGATCTGCTCCAGAGCCCTGGGTTCAATCCTGACCTCCAGTTCTGTCTGTGTGGAGACTGCACCAAGTGAACGCGTGGGTTTCCTTCAGGTGCTCCAGTTTCCTCCCACATCCCAAAGACGTCCTGATTGTTAGGTAAATTGGCCACTGTAAATTGCCCCTAGTGTGTAGGTGAGTGGTAGAATCTGGGGGGAGTTGATGGGAATGTGGGGGGAATAAAATGGGTTAGGGTAGGATTAGTGTAAATGGGGGTTGATGGTCGATGCAAATTCAGTGGACTGAAGGGCCTGTTTCCATGCTGTATCTCTCTATGACTCTATGACTCCATGATTCCACACCTCTATGAATACCATGCCTGGAGGAGTCTCATCATAGGCTTTATGGCAACTGAAAGAAAGGGCTTAAGAGCTGAAGCTGCTACCAGATTTGAATGAGATTGCTATTGCCTCAGACAGCTGCTCTTGATGCTGAGATAAGAGGCAAAGCCAGGAGAAAGAGACCTGCTTCGACTGTGAGAGACCGACAGAGTGAGGAAAACTACTGGCATCAGGAACAATATACATGCAACCAATTCAGAAGGTGCAGGAGGAAGGGGAGCAAGAGGTATGTTCATGAAGCTTTGATTCTCCAGGGTTACAAAGCACCTCAGCTGTGCATTTCTCATTTTACTTGTATTGGTATCGGTTTATTGTTGTCACATGTACCAAGATACAGTGAAAAGCTTTTGTGTGCCATCCAGGCAGATCATGCCATACATAAGTACATTAAGGTAGTAAAAAGAGAACAGAATACAGAATATAGGGTAGCAAATACAGAATATAGTGTTGCATCTGGCTGTCACTGACAAGGCCAGCATTTATTGCCTATCCCTCACTGCTTGGAGAAGAGGGAGATCTCAATCTTTTCCTTCATGAAAAGAAAACTTCCAGGAAAAGGAGCCACCACTTTCAGTAATATGGGATTAACTGCAATCCTGCATGTACACATTTTATATTCCATACCATCCTGGCTTACATCCTGCTACCAACTTGGTGGTGAGCAACATTCTCCAACCACTTCTGGGGAGGAAGCTTCTGGATTTAGACCCAGCAATACAGGGCCAAGCCAGGATGGACACTGTGTATGACACAAGTAGGGGTGATGCTTGCTGAAAGAGGGTGGTAAAGGTTGGTGAGATAGAAAAGGATGAGAAGTAAACTGGTGGAGATCACCGAAATCTGAAAAAAAAACTCAATGCTGGATACTGGAATGGGTGATTATCTGAAATTGTTGAATGCACTGCTGAGTCCAGAAGGGTGTAATGTGCCAAGTCAGAAGTGGAGGTAGTGTTCCACAAGCTTACACTGAGCTCTAAAGGAAATTATGGGAGGCCAAAGTGAGTGGGACACAGAATTAAAGATTGGAAGCTTTGGTTAACTCTCGAAGGGAGGTGTTCTGCAAACTGGTCACCCGGAGTTTGGTTTCCCCACTGTACAGGAGACCACAGATTTGGTATGAGCACCAAATCTGGTACACGAGCTGGGAATAAGTGTAAGAAAAACACTGCTTCACCTGTTTAAGGAGTGTTTCAGTTTCCTGACGACAAGGAGGTATTGTATCCTCCACAGTTGCATGGCAAGGAAAAGCTGAGAGAAGGGAATAGAGTTCTTACAAGAGTAAGGTGAGAGGAGTGTTGTCAAGACAGCTGTGGGAATCCTTGGGCTTGTAGTGAATACTGGGCACTAACCTATCTCCTGAGGTGAAGACAGGGAAGTCAAGGGAAGGAAGGGAATGGTCAGTCATGGATCATGTGAAAGTGAGACCAGGGTAGAACTTGGCAGGAAAGTTGATTAAACTTTACAGTCTGTAAGAGAACAAGAAGCAACACCACTATCAAAAACCATATACATTCACAACTGTGTGGCCAGATTTTGCTCTAACTTCAACTACATTTGCAGATGACACCACCGTAGTGGGCCATATCTCAAATAATGATGAGTCAGAATACAGGAAGGAAATAGAGAGCCTAGTGACATGGCGTCATGACAACAACCTTTCCCTCAATGGCAGCAAAACAAAAGAGTCATTGACTTCAGGAAGGGGGGTGGTGCACACACTCCTGTTTACATTTGTTGACGTCGAGAGGGTTGAAAGCTTAGTTCCTAGCAGTGAACATCACCAATTGCATGTCCTGGTCCAACCATGTAGACGCCACGGCCAAGAAAGTGCACTAGTGCCTCGGATGCTGCCTGGCCTGCTGAGTTCCGCCAGCATCATCATGTTTTTCATCTAGATTCCAGCATCTGCAGTCCTTTGTTTCTCTAGTATTACTGCTCTACTTTGAAGTCTCTACAAGGATGCCCACTTTGAAGAAGTTTTCTTCCTCTCTTCGACGGGAGTTTCATGAGTCCCTCTCTCACTGCTCCACCTCTGTGACCTCCTCTGCTCTCTGGCTCCATGACAATGTGTTCACTCAGACTCGGATCCACAACCATGTGACCTTCCTCGCTCCATGTCTACACCGCCATCTTGCTCCACGTGGCTTCCAGGTCCATTTCCAGGCTTCCCAGTTCAGCTCCAGCCTGGATCTCCAGTACGTTCATTCTACCCATCGTTACTCTCACCAGTTCTCTCTCTATGCCCTCCACTCTACCCTCTCTGCTCTGCGCTGACACTTTCTGGCCCTCTCTCTTTCTCTTGCACAGCTCCGGGCCTCACTCTCCAAGATGTGCCCGGGACCGTTATTTTTCGTCATTCTCTGCCGTATCCATTGTCTCAATGGACGATCCTTCGCCTTCCTCACCGCTGTCAAGGATCACAAGATCACCCACCCGGAGACCCCCGCTGCGATGCTGCCCGGCCTGCTGAGTTCCTCCAGCGTCATGGTGTGTTTCATCCAGATTCCTGCATCTGTAGTCCTTTGTTTCACTAGTGCCTCTACTTCCTCAAGAGGCTAAAGAAATTTGGCATGGCCTCATCAACCCTCACCAATTTTTATCGATGCACCACAGAAAGCATCTTATTCAGATACATCACGGCTTGGTACGGCAACTGCTCTGCCTGAGACAGCAATAAACTGCAGAGAGTTGTGGACACAGCTCAGCACATTATGGAAACCAGCCTCCCCTCCATGGACTCTTGTCTATACTTCTTGCTGCCTCAATAAAGCAGCCAACATAATCAAAGACCCCACCCATCCTGGACATTCTCTCTTCTCCCCTCTCCCATCGGGCAAAGCCTGAAAGCACAAACCACCAGGCTCAAGGACAGCTTCTATCCCGCTGTTATAAGACTATTATAAGACTATTGAATGGTTCCCTAGTACGATAAAATGGACTCTTGCACCTTATTGTCTGCCTGCACTGCACTTTCTCTGTAACTGTAACATTTTATTCTGCAATCTGTTATTGTTTTCCCTTGTACTACCTCAATGCACTGTTGTAATGAAATGATCTGTATGGATGGCATGCAAAACAAAGTTTTTCACAGTATCTCAGTACATGTGACAATAATAAACCAATTTACCAAAAAAGAGGCAGTGCGACTGAAGCAAGGACTGGTCTATGTGTTGAACTAAGAGACAGGCTTGGACCCTTGCAGGTTCCAAGAGCTACTCTTATTTCTGTTGAGAAGTGGAGTGCCACTAGAGGAGAAATCATTCAGTGTGAGACCAAGTTCAGCCAGGTGAAGGAGCAATGAAGGGGGACTGTTTGATGATCTATCCATGGAAGAAATGATGGGGTCTCAGGCCATCCTGGGGGACAGAGGGATTGGATCTCCACATTGAAGAAGAACCAGACCGTGACTGGAACTGGAAGGGCAGAGGGCATTACAGGTGTTGTAGATGCAGGCGAGAAGAGATTGGACAGGGGAAGGAAGTCGAGGTGGGAAGGAATGAGTTGGCTGGTAGTCCTGGTTGCTCTGTACATTACATGGCTGCGGATACAGGCTACTGTCTCTATAGCTCTCTCTCTCTCTTCACTTGTGATGAAACTGTTAAAACTACCCAGCAGGCTGAGTGGGAACCTCCTAATGTTCCTGTTCTCGGCTGATGCATCTGTAGATTGTTGCTGGGGCAACACAGCGGCTGCTGGCAGCAGCACTTTTGCAGAATTTACACAATGCCCTGTGGGCACTGATTGCATATCGCTTGAACATTAGGGTCATCCAAAAGGGCACTAATCCCTGTTGCAGCAATGTCCTTGAAAAGCAACCATTTACATTGCAAACCTGTGCTGAGTGACATGGAGGGGTGCAAAACAAAACAAACACTGAAAGCCACAGTGCTCACTTGCTTTTGCAGACCTGTTTACAAAGAAACAGTGTCCTTTCTCTAATGGGGATGGGTTAATGAAGTCAAACGCAAACATGGTGACATTTTCACATCAACATTGCGACCTGAATCACTGTGACTTTCTCCTGTCACATTCCCAGCTCACTTACCAGATTTTCCATGTCTCCCACAGCCCGGTCCATAATGGGCACAGCCCTCCCCACTACTGACAGCATCTGCAGGCGGCATCTGTCATCAAGGATCCCCACCATCCAGGCCATGCCCTCTTCCCACTGCTACTGTCAGGCAGGAGGTACAGAAGCCTGAAGTCCCACACTACCAGGTTCAGTAACAGCTAGTTTCCCGCAACCATCAGGTTCTTGAACCGACCTGCACAACCATAACCCTACCTCAGCATCGGAACACTACGGACCACCTCTTGCACTATCTCTGATTGAGTTTTTGTTTAGCACTAATTTCTTATTTCGCACAGTCTTTTTTCTTCACCGTCTTGTATAATTTATGTTCTGTCAGTTGTCTGAATTTATGTGCCTATGGTGATGCCGCTATTGGCAAGTTTTTCATGATACCTGTACCTCACCATACTTGTGCACATGACAATAAACTCAACTTAACTTGACTTGATTCCCTCCTCAACACTTCCACTGTGACTGTCTATACCTCCAGTGATACTGGTCAGGGACACTGTTACAGCTGCAGAAAGGGTAGATAATGTAGAAGGATCCTCTCTAGAGTCAATATGGGTGGAAGTTAGGAATAAGAAAGGGGCAGTTACCCTCCTGGGAGTATTCTATAGGCCCCCCGGTAGCAGTAGGGATACTGAGGAGCAGATTGGGAGGTAGTTTTTGGAGAGATGCGAAAATAACAGGGTTATTATAATGAGAGACTTCAACTTTCCAAATATTGATTGGCACTTACTTAGTGCCAAAGGTTTAGATGGGGCGCAGTTTGTTAAGTGTGTCCAGGACGGATTCCTGTCACAGTATGTTGACAGGCCGACTAGAAGGAATGCCATATTAGATCTAGTTTTAGGTAATGAACCGGGTCAGGTGACAGATCTATCGGTGGGTGAGCATTTGGGGGACAGTGTCCATTGTTCCATAACATTTAGAATTGTCATGGACAGGGATAGGAGCAAAGAGGACGGAAAGATATTTAATTGGGGAAAGGCAAATTATGAGGCTATAAGGCGAGAACTTGGGAGTGTAAATTGGGATGGCATTTTTGAAGGGAAATGTATTATGGAGATGTGGTTGATGTCCAGGGATCTCTTGCAGGATGTTAGGGATAAATTTGTCCCGTTGAGGCAGAGAAGAAATGGCAGGGTGAAGGAACCGTGGGTGACGAGAGAGGTGGAATGACTAGTTAGGAAGAAGAGGGCAGCATACATAAGGTGTAAGCAGCAAGGATCAGACAGGGCTCATGAGGAATATAGAGTAGCAAGGAAGGAACTCAAGAAAGGGCTGAGGAGAGCGAGAAGGGGACATGAAAAGGCTTTGGCGAGTAGGATTAAGGAGAATCCCAAGGCTTTTTTCGCGTACGTAAAGAGCAGAAGGATGGCTAGGGTAGAGGTAGGTCCAATTAAAGACAAAGATGGGAGGATGTGCCTGGAAGCTGTGGAAGTGGATGAGGTTCTCAATGAATACTTCTCTTCAGTATTCACCAAGGAGAGGGGTCTTGATGATGCTGAGAACAGTGCAGGTGAGGGTAATGTTCTAGAGTATGTAGATATTAAGAGAGAGGATGTGTTGGAGTTGTTAGAAAATATCAGGACAGATAAGTCCCCAGGTCCTGACAGAATATTCCCCAGGCTGTTTCGTGAGGCGAGGGAGGAGATTGCTGAACCATTGGTTAGGATCCTTGAGTCCTCGTTGTCAACAGGGATGATGCCGGAGGATTGGAAGGTGGCGAATGTTGTCCCTTTATTCAAAAAAGGTAGAAGGGATAGTCCAGGGAATTACAGACCGGTGAGCCTTACGTCTGTGGTGGGTAAGCTGTTGGAAAGGATTCTAAGAGATAGGATCTATGAGCATTTGGAGAAACATGGACTGATTAGGGTCAGCCAGCATGGCTTTGTGAAGGGAAGATCTTGCCTCACAAGCCTGATAGGGTTCTTTGAGGAGGTGACCAGGAAGATTGATGAGGGTAGTGCAGTGGATGTGGTCTACATGGATTTTAGTAAGGCGTTTGATAAGGTTCCGCATGGTAGGCTTCTTCAGAAGGTCAGAGGCCAAAGGATCCAGGGATGCTTGGCAGTGTGGATTCAGAATTGGCTTGCCTGTAGAAAGCAGAGGGTTGTGGTGGAGGGAGTGCATTCGGATTGGAGGGCTGTGACTAGTGGTGTCCCGCAGGGATCGGTTCTGGGACCTCTACTTTTTGTGATATTTATTAACGACTTAGATGAGGGGGTGGAAGGCTGGGTTAGCAAGTTTGCAGATGATACAAAGATCAGTGGTGTTGTGGATGGTGTGGAGGGCTGTCGAAGCTTGCAGAGGGATATTGATAGGATGCAGAGCTGGGCTGACAAGTGGCAGATGGAGTTCAATCCAAAGAAATGTGAGGTAGTATACTTTGGAAGGACAAACTCCAAGGCGGAGTTCAAGGTAAATCGCAGGATTCTGGGCAGTGTAGAGGAGCAGAGGGATCTGGGGGTTCATATCCACAGATCACTGAAAGTTGCCTCACAGGTGGATAGGGTAGTTAAGAAAGCTTATGGGATGTTAGCTTTCATAAGTCGGGGGATCGAGTTTAAGAGCCGCGAAGTGACGATGCAGCTTTACAAAACTCTGGTTAGGCCACACTTAGAGTACTGTGTCCAGTTCTGGTTGCCTCATTGTAGGAAGGATGTGGAGGCGTTGGAAAGGGTGCAGAGGAGATTTACCAGGATGCTGCCTGGATTAGAGAATATGGATTATGAGCAGAGACTAAAGGAGCTGAGGCTGTTCTCATTGGAAAGAAGAAGGATGAAGGGAGACATGATAGAGGTATACGAGATATTGAGAGGAATAGATAGAGTGGACAGCCAGCGCCTCTTTCCCACGGTGCCAATGCTCAAAACAAGAGGACATGGCTTTAAGGTAATGGGTGGGAAGTTCAAGGGTGATTTCAGAGGGAGGTTTTTCACCCAGAGAGTGGTTGGTGCATGGAATGCGCTGCCTGGGGTGGTGGTGGAGGCTGATACATTGGTCAAGTTCAAAAGATTGTTAGATAAGCATATGGAGGAATTGAAGTTAGAGGGATATATGGGAGGAAGGGGTCTTAGGTGTAGTTTGAAGGGCGGCACAACATGGTGGGCTGAAGGGCCTGTATTGTGCCCTATTGTTCTATGGTTCTATGGTAAGCATGCCATACGCCTTCCTTACCATCCCATGCACTCATGTTACTGTTTTCTTGGCATTAAAGTCTTCCTAATGTATACACAAATTGTTGCCCATCTCGCAAAACTGCCTTTAGAACATTGTCCCTGCACCTGCTGACATTGACAATGAGAGATGATGGACAAGAGGACAGTCAAATAGGCGGCTGAGTCTACTGCTGTGATAATGACGTTGAATGGAATAAGTGCCCATTGTTTAATTTTAAGACCCTTTTAAATAAAAAGAGATTGCATCTATTCATAGATCTCCTATTGCATGAGACCTACTACAATTAGCCTGCGCCCTTGTAACACTGGAGGAGAAACAGAATGTCATTGATTGCCTTGTTCCAAGCCAAAGCCAGAAAAGGACTGTGTTGAGTTAACACGTCCTGAGGAGGATAAAAGCCACTTGATCCAGACACATTGAAGCCCAGATGTGGAGCCGGCTTGGTACATTAAAGGTATTACGTAAATGAAAGACACTCTCACTGTTGGAAAACAAGTTTTTAAGTGCATTTCCAGAATGGTTAAGTTACTGGACTGAAATCCAAGGGTCTGGAGCATTGATCTGGAGACTTGAATTCAAACCCCACCACGGCAGCTGGGGAATTTAAATCCAAGTTATTAAGGAATGATGGAATATAAATCCAGCATCAGGAACAGTGGCTATGAGATTATTGGAATCTGCCATCCTTACCTGGTCTGATCTATGTGTGACCTCGGACACACAGCAGTCGAATCAACCCAAGACCACCAAGTTCAGCAGCAGTTGGAGATGGACAATCAACGTTAGCCTTGCTAATGTCATCCACATTCAATGATTCAACTGAACTAAATAATTGAAGACCTGGGTCTCACAAGTAAAAAGGGAGACTTGCATTTAAACAGATCCTTTCACAGGCTCAACCAGCCAATCAAATACTTTCAGAAAATGCTGGAAAAGCCCCACAGCTTTTCTGAGCTGCTGAAAGAGAAACAGCATTAATGCTTCAGGTCGGAGACCCTTCATCAGAACTGGGAAAGAGAGAAAACAATTGGTTTTAAGTTGCAGAGAAGGTGGGGGAGAAGTGGATAGGACAAAGGGGATATCTGAGATAGGGTGAGGCCAGTGTTGCTGTGGGGACCTGTAAACAAGGCCATCTAGTCAATGGGGGCAGTCAGAAAGCGAGAACCTGAGCAAAAGAACATAAAAGCTCTGAAACAAGGGGCAGTTGCAGAGTAAGAACAGAAGCAAGGGAATGTAAAAGTTGTAACACTCAGACCTGTGGGATTGCCCAGCAGGTCAGACTGTGCTAACTTTGTGCCTTTTACATTCCTTTATTTGTGTTCTCTCTCTCTCTTTCTCTCTCTAATTGCCAACATTATCTAGAAATTCACCGATGACACAACTGTTGTTGGTAGAATCTCAGATGGCGATGAGGAGGCATACAGGAGTGAGATAGGTCGGCTCGTTGAGTGGAGTCGCAACAATGACCTCGCACTCAACGTCAGCAAGACTAAGGAACTGATTGTGACTTCAGGAACGGGAAGTCGGGAGAACGCACACCAGTCCTCATTGAGGGGTCAGTGGTGGAAAGGGTGAGCAGCTTCAAGTTCCTGGGCATCAACATCTCAGAGGATCTATCCTGGGCCCAACATATTGATGCAATCACAAAGAAGGCATGCCAGCAGCTCTACTTTGTTAGGAGTTTGAGGAGATTTGGTATGTCACCAAAGACTCTTATAGATTTCTATAGATGTATGGTGGAGAGCATTCTGACTGGTTGCATTACAGCTTGATAATGGAACCTCCAATGCACAGGATCGCAAGAGGCCACAGAGGCTTGTAGACCCAGCCAGCTCCATCACTGGCACAACCCTCCCCACCATCGAGGACATCTTCAAGAGGCAGTGCCTTAAGAAGGCAGCATCTATCATTAAGGACCCTCACCATCTGGGACATGCCCTCTTCTCATTACTACCATCAAGGAGGAGGTACAGGAGCCTGAAGACCCACATTCAATGATTCTGGAACAGCTTCTTCCCCTCCACCATCAGATTTCTGAACAATCCATGAACCCATGAACACTACCTCATTATTCCTTTCTTTTGCACTACTTATTTATTTTCGTGATTTATAGATTTTTATGTTTTTACACTGTACTGCTGCCGCAAAACAACAAATTTCACATCATATGTTAGTGATGATAAACTTCGTTTTGATTCTGATTCTGATGTTCCTTTGTTCAGATTATCTCTCTCTCTCTCTAACTACCCCATTAAGCCATTGCTCGGATGACCATCTTATCTCCGCAGCAACCCTGGCCTCACCTTATAAGAGATATTCCTTTGGTCCCATCCATCCTTCTGCAACTTACAGCCAATGTGGTTTCTCTCTTTACCAGTTCTGACAAAGCATCTTCGTCCTGAAATGTTAACTTTGTTCTTCCACAGTTGCCACCTGACCTGTTCAGTATTTCCATCATTTTCTGTATATATTTCAGATTTCCAGAATCTGCATCTTTTCGAATTTCAATCGTCCTTTTGAAGTTATCTTATTGTTTCTTTGAAGGAAAACTGATTGTTCCCTGTAGATAGGCAGGGTTAAATATAATCCCAAAAGGTTCTTCAGTTATATCAACAGTAAAAGGGTGACTAAGGAGAGACTAGGTCCTCTTGAAGACCATCCGGGCCGCGTGTGTAGAGCCACAGGAGATGGCCAAGATTTTTAATGTCTATTTCTCCTCGGTGTTTATTAAGGAGAATATCATGGATGCCAGCGAAATGATGGTAATAAGTAGTGAGGTCTTGGATCACATGCATATTACGGGGAAGGAGGTATTTGCAGCCTTGAAGCGCATTAAGGTGGGAATATCCCCAGGGCCTGACCAAGTGCACCCCCAGACCTTATGGGAGGCCAGCGAAGAAATCACAGAGGCCCTTGTAGAGATATTTGCTTCATCGCTGGCCACTGGTGAAGTTCCAGAAGACTGGAGGGTGGCTAATGTTGTTTCATTGTTCAAGAAGGGTAGCAAGGACAGGCCAGGGAGCTACAGACCGGCAAACCTGACTTCAGTTGTAGGGAAGTTATTGGAGGGAATTCTGAGGGCCAAGATCTACCATCACTTGGATAGTCAAGGCCTGATCAGGAATAGTCAGCATGGCTTTGTGCATGGGAGGTCATGACTGATGAATCTTTTGGAGTTTTTCAAAGAGGTAATTAAGGGGATAGATGAAGGTAGGGCAGTGGATGTTGTCTATATGGTCTTTAGTAAGGCCTTTGACAAGGTCCCGCATGGCAGGCTGATCTGGAAGGTTACGTTGCATGGGATTCGGGGGAGCTAGCGAGGTGGATTCAGAATTGGCTCAATGATAGGAAGCAGAGAGTGATGGTTGAAGGTCAATTCTTTGACTGCAGGTCTGTGACTAGTGGAGTGCCCCAGGGGTCAATGTTGGGAGCTCTATCGTTATTTATGTAAATTAATTAGATATGAATGTACATGGCACGATTCGCAAGTTTGCCGATGATACTAAATTAGGGGGACTTGTTGATAGTGAAGCAGGTTACAATGAATTGCAAAGAGATCTTGATCAGTTGGGGAGATGGGCTGAGGAATGACAAATGGATTTCAACTTGGATAAGTGTGAGGTGATGCATTTTGGACAGTTAAACCAGGGTAGGACTTATACAGTGAATGGCAGGGCACTGACGAGTGCTGTGGAACAGAGGGACCTGGGAGTACAAGTGCACAGGTTGCTGAAAACAGCCGCACGATTAGACAGGGTGGTGAAGAAGGTGTTTAGCATGCTGGCCTTCATCAGTCAGGGCATCGAGTTTAGGAGTAGGGACATTATGTTGCAGTTATACAAGTCTTTGGTGAAGCCGCATTTGGAGTATTATGTACAGTTTTGGTCACCCTGTTATAGGAAAGACATTGTCAAGTTGGAGAGAGTGAAGAAGAGATTTACAAGGATGCTGCCTAGACTAGAGGGCCTGAGTTATAGGGAGAGGTCGGCCATGCTGGATCTTTATTCCTTGGAGTGCAGGAGAATGAGGGATGACCTCATAGAAGTTTATAAAACCATGAGGGGTATGAATAAGGAGGACGGTCATAGTCTTTTCCCCAGGGTTGGGAGTCCATAACTAGAGGGCACAGATACAAGATAAGAGTGGAGAGATTTAAAAGAGACCTGAGAGGTAACCTCTTTACACAGAGGGTGGTGAGTACCTAGAACGAGCTGCCAGAGGAAGTGGTCGAGGCAGGTACAATTGGAACATTTAAGAGGCATTTGGATAGGTACATGGAGGGGAGGGGCTCGGAGGATTACGGGCCAAGCACGGGCAACTGGGACTAGCAGGGAGGATGCTGTGGTCGGCATGGAACAGTTGGGCCGAAAGGCCTGTTTACATGCTGTATTACTCTGACACAAAGGACTGCAGATGCTGTAAACTGGAGCAAGAAGCAAACTGCTGCAGGAACTCAGCAGGTCAGGCAGCATCTGTGGAGGCAGAGGGATGGTCGACGTCTCAGGTGAAGAGCCTGCATCAGGACTGAGAACGTAGAGGGGAGATAGTCAGTATGAGGTGGTGAGAGGGAGGGGTGAGGCAGGGGCTGGCAGGTGATAGGTGGGACCAGGTGAGCAGGGGGATGATAGGCAGATGGAGCCAGGAGGGAGAGGGGAAGGTGGGACACAGCAGTTGGTGGGTGATAGGTAGAGACAGTGTGTGGACAAACTTGGGCTCATTTCTCTGGAGCGGCGGAGGCTGAGGGGGGATCTGTTGGAAGTGTATAAAATTATGAGGGGCATAGATAGGGTGGACAAGCAATATCTTTTTCCCATTATTGAGCGATCCAATACCAGAGGGCATGCATTTAAGGTGAGAGGGGTAGGTTCAGAACAGATGTGAGGGGTACGTTTTTTACCGAGAGAGTGGTAGATGCCTGGAATGCGTTGCCTGATAGGGTGGTGGAGGCAAATTCATTGGGGGCTTTTAAGAGGGGCTTGGATGGGCACATGAATGAGAGGAAAATAGAGGGATATGGGCTTTCTGTAGGTAGGGGGGAATAGTTATGTCGGCACAACATTGTGGGCCAAAGGGCCTGTTCTGTGCTGTGTTGTTCTATGTTCTATAAGTAAGACAAGCAGCAAATGAAGCCAGGTGTGGGGAGGGAAGGGTGGAGGTAGAGACAGAGGCTGGAGGGTGATGAGTAGAGACACAAGAGTCTGCAGGCACTGGAATCTGACAGGTAAGGATGGTGGTAAGTGGAACTAGATAAGGTGGGGGGGGGGGGGGGATGGGCAGGTGGAACCAGTTGGGGGAGAGGATGGGAGACCCAGTAGGTTATGTGTGTGGGTGATGGGCACCAGATGGGGAAGTGAAACAAAACTGGGTGACGGGGATGGAGAGGGTTGAAAGAAGAAGTGGGGTGAGAGAACCCGGGTGGATCAGCAGGAGAGAGAAAGGAACAGCTGAAATTGGAAAATTCAATGTTCAAGGTTAAGAAAGAAGCAGTGTTGGAGCTATGAGGATAGATAGGTCCCTGCGGAAAGAGATTGCGTTAGCAATGATCCTTGAGTTCTCCCTGGCCACAGGAGTGGTACCGGAGGCAAATGTTGGCAAATGTTGTTCAGTTGTTCAAGAAAGGTAAAAGGGATAATCCTGGGAATTACAAACCAGTTAGTCTTCCATCTGTGGTGGGCAAGCTATTGAGAGGATTCTTAGGGACAAGATTTATGAGTATATGGAGATGCATAGTCTTGTAAGGGATAGTCAACGTGTCTTTGTGAAAGGCAGGTCGTGCCTCGTAAGCCTAATAGAGTTTTTTCGAGGAAGTGACGAGACAGATTGGTGAAGTGGTATACATGGATTTTAGCAAGGCATTTGACAAGGTTCCCATGGTAGGCTCATCCAGATGGTCATGAGGTATGGGATCTATGGAAAATTGGCTTGCCCACAGAAGGCAGAGGGTGGTTGTAGAAGGGGAGTATTCGATCTGGAGGTCGGTGACTAGCAGTGTTCCGCAGGGGTCTGTACTGGGCCACTGCTCTTTGTGAATTTTATAAATGACTTGGAATGAAGAGGTGGAAGGGTAAGTTGGTAAGTTTGCAGATGACACGAAGGTTGGTGATGCAGTAGATAGTGCAGAAGGTTGTCATAGATTGCAACGGGATATTGACAGGACGCAGAGCTGGGCAGAGAAGTGGCAGATGGAGTTCAATCTGGAGAAGTGTGAAGTGATAGACTTTGTAAGATCTAACTTGAAGGCAGAGTACATGGTTAGTGACAGGATTCTTAGCAATGTGGAGGAACAGAGGGATCTTGGGGTTCTAGTACGTAGATCCCTCAAAGTTGCCGTGCATGTTGATAGAGTGGTTAAAAAGGCGTATGATGTGCGGGCCTTCATCAGCTGAGGGATTGAGTTCAAGAGCAGAGAGGTAATATTGCAACTCTATAAGAGCCTGGTTAAACCACATCTGGAATATTGTGCCCAGTTCTGGCCGCTACATTATAGGAAGGATGTGGAAGCTTTGGAGAGGTTGCAGAGGAGATTTACAAGAACGCTACCTGGATTGGAGAACATGTCTTATGAGGAGAGGCTGAGCAAGTAAGGACTTTTCTCCTTAGAGAGATGGAGGATGAGAGGAGACTTGATAGTGGTAATATAAGATTATGAAAGGCATTGACAGAGTGGACAGCCAGCATCTTTTCCCCAGGGAGGTAACGGCCAATACTAGAGGTCATCTAGATATTATACGGGGTGGTGGGTGATAGGGGCTGATATGATTGGGTCATTTAAGAGACTCTTTGATAAGCACATGGATGAAAAAAAATAGAGGGTTATAGGAGGTGAAGTAGGGAGAGGGATCGATAGAATGTGGATAAGGTTTATATCAGTCGGCACAACACTGTAGGCAGAAGGGCCCGTACTGTGCTGTACTGTTCTATGTTCTATGTTCATACCATTGGGTTGTAGATTACCCAAGAAGAATATGAGGTGCTGTTCTCCTAAATCGTTGATTGTTTCCTGTATCATGTGTGGTCTCCAGATGGGAACTGGAACAACGACAAGTTACGCCACCTGAAAAATTGCCTTGGAATGTTTGAGCTGATCAAAGCAGGTAGACGAGTCTCATCAGATATTTGGGGTCAGTGATAACAGAACATCCCTTCCGTGTTGCTAGGAAGCATTAGGCCGTGTTACATGCGGAACACTGAACTCATAGGCGCCTGTGTTGGGGATGGAAGTGTTGTCACAGAGCCAAGCTGAAACACAAGCTAACCAAACGTTAGAAATATGCTTTTTGTAATTAAATCTACAAAATGGTACTTTGGTTTGAGAGTGTTTTGTGGACTTTTGTTAAGCCTGAATGCAATTAGTTTATTATTTCAAGGCTTACTATCAATCAATGAAATTAAAATTTTCTCTGATGTGATTATAGCCTCTTGGTTATTTTCCCTTTATTATTAACCCTACTAATTTCACAGAATGATGCTACCATTCAGTTCATTCTACCTATGCCAGCTCTGTGGAAGAATGATCCAAAAGGCAGGGACTAATCAGAGACAGACCACATGGCTTTGTCAAGGGCAGGTCCTGTCTGACCAAAGTGTATCGATGAGGGCAGGGCAATAGATGTGATTTACATGGGCTCTAGTAAAGCCTTTGACAAGGTCCCACATGGGAGGTTGGTTCAAAAGGTTGGGGCCCATGGAATAGAGGGAAGGTTGGCAAACTGGAACCAAAATTGGCTTGGCAATAAGAGACAGACGGTGATGGTTGAGGGCTGCTTTAGTGATTGGATGCCTATGACTAATGGTGTCCCACAAGGATCAGTGCTGAGACTCTTGCTGTTTATAATATATGTGAATGACTTGGATGTGGACATAGGAGGCATGATCAGTATGTTCGTGGATGATACGAAGATTGACGGAGTTGTTGATGGTGTGGAAGGTAATCTGAGGCTGCAGAGAGATATCGATGTGTTGGTGAAATGGGCTGTAGAATGGCAAATGGAGTTTAATCCAGATAAAGATGATGCATTTTGGGAGCACTAATGAGGCTAGGACATTCACCATGAATGGCAGGTTCTTAGGGAGTATTGAGGAACAGAAGCACCTTGGAGTATATCCATAGACCCTTGAAGGTGGCAACACAGGTAGACAACATGGCTAGGAAGGCATATAGGATACTGGTCCTCATTAGTTGGGGCACTGAAATCAGAAATGGAGAGGTTACAGTCCAACTTTACGAAACCTTGGTCTGACCTCAGCTGGAGTACTGCGTGCAGTTCTGGTCACCGAGCTATGCAGGTATTGGTAATCGACAATTGGTTTATTATTGTCACATGTACTGAGATGCAGTGAAAAACTGTTTTGCGTGCCAGCTAGGCGCATCATACCAAACAGAAGTACTACATGCCCTTGAGCTTATAAGGGTGACAGATTTTCTTCTGAGGGAGATTAATAAACCCTTTGAATTTTAAATAATAAAGAAGAACAGAAAATGCTCGAAACACTCAGCAGGTCAGGCAGCATCCGCGGAAGGATTGTTAATGTTTCAGGGTGGAGATTCTTCATCAGAATTGGGAAAGAGAGAAAACAAATTAAATTTGTAAAGAGGACGGGGGGGGGGGGGGGGGCGTGATGGATAGGACAAAGAGATTGTCTCTGATAGTGTGTAAGGCCAGTGTTGCCATGGAGATAAGCTTTTTATTTTTGCC
Organism: Pristis pectinata; assembly: GCF_009764475.1. Lineage (NCBI taxonomy): Eukaryota > Metazoa > Chordata > Chondrichthyes > Rhinopristiformes > Pristidae > Pristis > Pristis pectinata. The sequence goes on along the minus strand of NC_067405.1, from coordinate 139,392,553 downwards.
TTTTTATGATACCAATAATAACTTGCATTCATATAATCCCTTTAATGTAGTAAAGAATTAAAGGCACTATATAAATGCAAGTTATTATTGCATTTATATAATTCCTTTAATGCTTTACTACATTAAAGTGTTATCAAACTAAATTTAACACCAAGGCATGATAGCTATTAGGACAGGTGAACAAAAGCCTGGTCAAAGAGGCAGGTTTCAAGGAGCACAGCAGAGATATAGAGAGGTGGAGAGATCTCGAGACGGAAGTTTAAACCTGGCAGGCAGAAGAAGGCATGGCTGCCAATAGTGGGCTGATACAGAAGATCAGAATTGGAAGAATGTAGAGGTCTCCAAGGTGGAATAAGACCTTGGAAGGATTCAAAATGGGTAAAACATTTTTAAATCAGGGCATTTGGCATCAAAAGGCCGACAAATGTCAACAACAATGGGTTATGACATATACAGCAGCAGAGTTTTGAATGACCTCCAGTTTTAGAAGGGTGCATGGTGGGAGCCCCAGCCTGGAGACTAACAGAATAGTGGACAGGACAAAGGCATGGATGAGGGTTTCAGCAGCTGATGAGCTGAGGCAGGGTCAGCATTAGTCAACACTAACCTGGAACTGATTGGACTTGAAGCCAGAGAGTACCATAGATTTTTATTCCCAGAATTTTCAAACGGAATTCAAAATCACAAACTCCTATAGTTGGGCTTGAAGTCCTATCCACTGGATGACTAGCCCAGGCCTCTGCATTGTTCACCCAGTAACATAGCCATAACACTACCAAAGAAAAATAATAGACCAGGGAAATTCGCACAAATGCCCAGAACATGCAGGCAACCTATTTGACCTGGTGTGACCCCTTTACTGACCCCTACACCTGCAAAATAATGCAAAAGTTCCATTTAATCATGGATGATGATTGTTGGCGTAACTACAAGCTTTTGAATATATATGAGCAAGCAAACCACTTGTGTAACAAAATACAACTCTTTATTTAACAGAGATCAAAGGTAAGTAATTATGCTCCTAACAATATATTAATTAAATCAGAATAGCCAGTATTAAATCCCAATTACCTTGGCTGTTGCTATCCAAGGACACAGTTCAATGACTATGAATTTAATTTGGCCTTCCAATTGACGCCTGTTAGGCTTTTATGATCTAATCATATTCGGCACTCTCAGTCTATTAGCCATAGCAGTAGACAAGAAACCCACGGAAATTAGCAGCAGAGAGGAATCACGGCTTCAGTCCAATATAATGTCTTTGTTTTAAACAATTGCCAACCAGTCCTAACAAATAGTGGTAGAGTGGAGCGGCAGGTAGTGCTCACAGCTGCAGCAACCTGGGTTTGATCCTGACCTTGGCCGCTGTCTGCATGTAATTTACACAATCTCCTTGTGACTGTGTGGGTTTTTTTTCTGATGTTCCAGCTTCCTCCCACATCCCAAGGGTATGTCAGTCAGTTAATTGGCTACACTGTAAATTGCCCCCAGTATAAATGGGAGACAGGAGAATCGGGGTGGTGGGGGGGGGGGGGTGTGAGGGAGAACAGGTTGCAGGAAGATGAGTGAGGAATGGAAATAATTGCAATGTTCTGAGTGCTGGATGAAACTCCAGAAACAAAGGACTGCAGATACTGGAATCCAGATGAAAAACACGATGATGCTGGAGGCCAGGCAGCATCCGTGGAGAAAAGCAGTCAGACAACATTTTGGGTCAGGATCCTCTTCAGGACTGAAGATGGGTAAAGGGGAAGCCCGATACATAGGAGGGAAAAACTGAGCAGTGATAGGTGGACAAAAGAGGGGAAGCAGGGTGGGCACAAGGTGGTGATAGGTAGATGCAGGTAAGAGATAGTGATAGGCAGGTGTGGGGGAGGAGGGGAGAGCAGATCCACCGGGGGATGGGTCAAAGGTAAGGAGGGAAAAAAGGGGGTATAAAAAAGAGAGGCTAGGAAAGGGAAGAAAATAAAAGGCATGGTTGGGGAGTTGTGGGGGGGGGGGGGGGGGGGGTTTGTGGGGAGTACTTTAAAGTGGGCAAATTCAATATTTCATGCCATTAGGCTGCAAGGTTCCAAGACAGAAAATGAGGTGCTGTTCCTCCAGTTTGCCGTTGGCCTTCTCCCTGGCAGTGGAGAAGGCAAGGACCAGATATCTGTGATGGAGTGGGGAGGGGGGGTTGAAGTGACTGACAACGGGGAGATGCAGATCGCGGTTACGGACAGAGCGCAGGTGTTCTGCGAAATGGTCACCTAGTCTGCGTTTGGTCTCGCCAGTGTAGAGGAGGCCACACTTAGAGCACCAAATGCAGTCAATGATATTAAGGGAGGTGCAGGTAAATCTCTGTCTTGCGGGGCTGAATGACCTCTTTCTGCATCGTAAGGTAAAATGGAAATAAATATGAAAACAATAAAGTTAAGAGTCGGGGCTTTTTGTTTGGTCAGGATGTTAAGGGCTATATAAGCAAGGCAAAGAGATAAAATTAAGATACAGATCAAAGGTGACCTAATTGAATGGCAGTTTATTTTGTTATCTCTTTTATCGTCACCATCGTCACATCACACATTGCAATCAGCCATGTTTCTCCTTCGAGGAGTCATAGAGAGATACTGGACAGAAATGAGCCCTAAGGTCCACTGAGTCTGTGCCAACCATCAACCACCCAGTTTTACACTAATCCTACCCTAACCCATCATCAAAGATCCCCACCATCCGGACAATGCCATCTTCTCACAGATACCATCGGGCACAGAAGCCTGAAGTCCCACACCACCAGGTTTGAGAACAGCTACTTCCCTTCAACCATTCGGCTCTTGAACCAACCTGCACAACCCTAATCACTGCAGTTTAGCAACACTGTGATCACTTTGAATCCTTTGTTCTAAAATGGACTTCATTTTTTTTTGTTCTATTTGTGCTCTTTTGTTTAAAAATTGTGTATAATTTATGTTTAATTTATATTTTTTTCTTGTGAAGGCTGTTTATATGTGGCTATGTGCCTATGATGCTGCTGCAAGTAAGTTTTTCATTGCACCTGTGCACACATGGTTTTGACTTTGACTTTATTCTTCCCGCATTCCCATCAATTCACCCCAGATTCCACCACTCATCTACACACTACAGGCAACTTACAGTAGCCAATTAATCTATCAACCCACACATTTTTGGGATGTGGGAGGAAACCAGAGCACCCGGAGGAAACCAGAGCACCCGGAGGAAACCCACACATTCACAGGGAGAACATGCAAACTCCACGCAGACAGCATCAGAGGAAAACAAATAAAAACTACAGGTGCTGGAAACTGAAACAAAAACAGAAATGCTGGAAGAACTCAGACAGTCAGGCAGCATCTGTGGAAAGAGAAACCGGTTAATGCTTCAGGTCAAAGACCCTTTATCAGAACTGAGAAAGAGAGAAAGCAGGTTGGCCTGAGTAGCAGAGAAGGTGGTGGAGGGCAATGGGTGAAACAAAGGGAATGTATGACATAGGATGAAGTGATGTAGCCATTGAACAGACTATTAAGCTCCTTCATCTGTGAACAGCACCAGAGGTTATAATTGAACCTGGGTAGCTATAGCTGTGAGCCAGCAGCTCTACAAACTGCACCACTGTTCCTAAAGTAAAATAAGATACTGCAAATCTAAATTAAAATCAAAAAATGCTGGAAATTCTCAGTAAGTCAGGCAGCATCTGTGGAGAGAGGAACAGAGTCAATGGTTCAGGTTGATGACCTCTCATCAGAAGTGTGGAAAGTGTGGAAATGGCACAAGTTTTAAACTTCAGAGAAAGGGAGAGGGACCGAGAGAAAGAAAAGTCTGTGGGAGGGTGGGTCCAGATGGGATTGAATGTGAATCACAATCAGGTTTATTATCACTGACTTAAATGTCATGAAATCTGTTGTTTCACAGCAGCAGTATAGTACAAAGATGAAATTACTTTAAATTAGAAAAGAAATAAATGAAGAGAATGCAAATAGAAAGAGACAAATGAAAATTAAATTTATTATTCATTCAGGGAATCTGGATGTCATTGGTGATGCCAACATTTATCACCCGCCCCTAAATGCCCCTGAATTGGTGGGTCTGGGATGTCAAACAGGCCAAACCAGGTAAGGTTGGCAGATTTCCTTCCCTGGGGGACATCAGCAAACCAAACAGTCCGGTGGTTTCGTGGTTACCATACTAAGACTAGAATAATGTTACGTTACACCTTTATTTAACTACTTGAATTTAAATCCCCTAGTTGCCATGGTGGGATTCAAAATCATGTTTCTGGATCAATAGTCCTGACCTCTGGCTGCTAATCTAGTAAGTTAACGACTATGTAACCATACCCTTCCGGAACAGCAGAGGGAAAATAAACTTAACACTGGAAATGTGAGACTCTGCAGTGAACTTACTGACTATCTGAAGACATCTCTCTCTCTCTCTCTCTCTCTCCCTTCCTTCCCTCTCTGCACTTTCTCTTTTTTCTCTTTTTTAATCCCCAGTTACTATGAAGAATCATCACCGTGAAATGTTAACATACTCTCTCCATGGATGCTGCCTGCCCTGCTGGACATTTCCAGAATTTTGTGCCTTTATCTCTCCTTCCTAATTTGCCACAGAATTTTACTGCAAAACACTTCAAATAAAGACACATTAAGTTATTACCAGTAATTCTGTTAGATGGTGAAGGATTATGATTTTTACACTGAACTCAAATCCACATCCCCCTCATAACTCCACAAGGTTCATATGTGTGAATGTGCAACTAGTTCAGACTGAGTTGCGAAAACAAGTTGCCATTGAAACACTGAACTCATTCAACCGGATTCTGTAACAGGCAGACAATGTAGTCAGTGCTCTGGGTGGAATAAAATGGACCTCCAACATCAGAACCCACTGATTCCCAATCTTTCATCCCAGCCACAACCCTGCCCCACCCTTCCCTACTCCACCCAACTGAAAACTTCAGAACTGAGAGTGATAGGTTTCTGTTAAGTAGGGGTGTTTGGGCCAAAGGAGTAATGGTGTGTGGATGAAGCTGTGGTACACCTCAGTTGTGATCTAATGGAATGACAGGGTAGGGGTTCAAATGCCAAAAGTTGGTGAGTATTTGGGATTCCAAATGAGTGCTGTTGTTTTTCCTTCATACATTCCACAGAGAATTCCGAGAAAAGGAGAAGCAGGAGGCCATTCCTCCCCTGAAGCTTGTCTGGTTGATCTGTGACACACCCGCCTTTTCCACATACCCTTTAATGCTCTAACAATCTCAGAATTAAAATTAACAAATCACCCACATTAACAGGATTCCGTGCAAGAGTGTTCCCACTTTCTGCTTGGAGAGACAGTTTCTCACTTCAGTCCCATGGGCCTTGCTCTAACCTTTAGACTATCTTGTAGTCTGTGGTTCTCTGACCAGTAGAAGTTCCTTCTCTCCATCTACCATGTGGAACTGCTGGCATTTCCCTGGTAAATGTCACCAGATTCAGGATTTATATGCGGACATGGAAAGCTGGACTTGCTGGCTGCTCCGGACAAATGTTGGATTCCTCATGGAATTGTAGCAATTCCCATCATTTACACTTGTAAACATTTATACTGGTACACTGGTAAGCATACATCCAGGTTCAAGGGAGTGAGGTATTTAGACATTCACATTTCTTTGAATGCATTACTTAAATGTTTTCAATTTAGTTTAAAGTGCTCTTAAGTGCTTTTGTATAGTGTAGCGGTTAGTGTAACGCTTTACAGTGCCAGCGACCCGGGTTCAATTCTGGCTGCTGTCTGTAAGGAGTTTGTATGTTCTCCCCGTGTCTGCATGGGTTTCCTCCGGGTGCTCCGATTTCCTCCCACATTCCAAAGATGTACAGGTTAGGAAGTTGTGGGCATGCTATGTTGGCGCCGGAAACGTGGCGACACTTGCGGGCTGCCCCCAGAACACTTCGCAAAAGATGCGTTTCACTGTGTGTTTCAATGTACATGTAACTAATAAAGATATTTTATCTCTTTTATTGGCTGAGACACAGAATACAAGAGCAGGAAGATCAGGTAGAACTGTGTAAAACACAAGTTGAGCCAGGGCTGGAGTTGTGCTTACATTTCTGATCACCACACTTGGATTTTGGGGTACAAGTCCATAGCTCCCTGAAAGTGGCAACACAAGTATGTAGGGTTGTAAAGAAGGCATGCAGCATGCTTACCTTCATTGGTTGGGGCATTGAGTCTAAACATCAGGAAGTCATGTTGCAGCTGTATATAACTTTAGTTAGGCCACATCTGGACTACTGTGTACAGTTCTAGTTGCCACATTACAGGAAGGATGTGGAGTCTTTGGAGAGGCTGCAGAAGAGGTTCACCAGGATGCTGCCTGGATTGCAGAGTATTAGCTATAAGGCGAGGTTGGACAAACTTGGATTGTTTTCTCTCGAGCGTCGGAGGTTGAGGGGCAACCAAATGGATGCATATAAAATTATGAGAGGCATAGGTAGGGTAGATGGTCAGAGCTTTTTATCTCCAGGGTGGAAATGGCAAATACTAGATGGCATAGGTTTAAGGTGAGAGGAGAAAAGTTTACAGGAGTTTTGCAAGGCAAGTTTCTTTTTACTGCTGAGGAGGTGGGAGAAGCAGATATGATAGCAATGTTTAAGAGGCATTTAGACAGACACATATGCATGCAAATGGGAGTAGTTAGTTTGGCATGGTGGTTGGTGCAGACATGGTGGGCTGAAGGGCCTGTTTTGTGCTGTACTGTTCTATGTTGTACTACAGAAAGAAGGCAATCGCACAAGAAAGGGTAAGGAGCAGATTTATAAGGATGTTGCAAGCAATGGAGCAGTTTGGTGATGAGGAAGATAAGATGGAAAGAGTTATTTTCTTTGGAATGGGGGCTCTGACGAAATGTAATCACTGCCGGGGGTGATGGTAGGGGCCAATACGATAGGGTCATTTAAGAGACTATTAGATAGGCACATGGACGAAAGAAAAATAGATGGTTATGGGAGGTGAAGTAGAGAGGGGAATAGATTGAATGGGGATAAGGCTTATATAGGTCAGCACATCGTGGGCCGAAGGGCCTGTACTGTGCTGCACTGTTCTATGTTCTATGTGTAAAATTATGAAATACCAAAGAAGGAAAACTTATTTTACTTCATTAAGTAGGGGTGAAGGAAGGACACTGCAACTGGATTAGAGGGATGGCGGAAAGATTTCTTCTGTAAGAAGAAAAAGGTATCTAGAACTCAGTAGCTGAAAGGATAATGAAGGCACAAACTCTCATCACATTTAAAAGGTAGCCGGTGAGTCACTGAAGAGTCAGAACTCCCAGAGCCCTGGGCCAAGAACTGGGAAGCTGCATTTGTCTCAATGGTTCTTTTTCAGCCAGCATGGAAACAATGGGCCAAATGGGTTCCATCTGTGCTGTAAATTTCCATGATTCTAACAACGGCCAGGTGTGTGAGTGACACGGGAAGGCAGGGGATTTAGGTGGAGGAAGAATTTGCAGTCTCACATCTTCATTACTCGGGCATGACCTCATCTCAGCCTTGAGCATTTGGATTTTGTTCAAGGTGCAATGATCCTGAGTAGAAAATTCAGACCATAGAAGATACTCCTCATCAACATATAGCTGTTGTCAAAGTCAAAACATGACGCCCTGTCCATTCTTCACACCAAGGTCCCTTAAAGCTTCACTCACCAGGTGCCATTTAGATATAATCTCATTCTGGGATAAAGCAGGCTACTTGATTGTCACCGAACGACATGCCCAGCGTTCACTTATTCCATCACCAGCACTCTGTGACACCAGTGTGTTCAATCTACACAATCCACGGCAACAACAAGGTTTATTCAGCAAACCCATGGACTCAAGGCAGCAGGTGCACGGGAACACCATGGGTTCCCCTCCAAGTCTCACAGCACAATAGGTTCCCACTCCTTCATTGTCACTGGGTCTAAATCCTACCCAAAAGCTCCATGGAGGTACCTTCTCCAGGAAGTCTGCTGTAGTCCAAGGTACGCCATCTTCCTCAGGACAACTTGGGATGGGAAATAAATGTTGACCTTGTCAACAATGGCCATATCATATGAACAAAACCGCTGCTGGGACTTGAACTCATGATATCTTGGTTTCTAGTCCTGTAATATAGCCACTGCAACCCAATGCACATTCAGTCCTCACAGCTCCCCAACTAAATCTGGAAAGGGGCGCTGTGAATATAAGATGGTCATAAATCCAACACATCCACTCTTTGTCCGTTTGAAAGAAGATAGAATTCATTATCGCAATGGGTGATAATGAACAGCAAAGACTCATTTCAAGAGAAACTGAATAAGTACACAAGGGAAATGAAATGTTCTTTGGGTTAGATGAACAGGGTGAGAGAAAGCTTGTGGGAAATTTCATTGCAGGCAATGGAATGGAAGCTGGCCTGGTGGAAGGGTGTTGGTAGGGGTGCATTTTGGTAACAGTGATCAAAGCTCAGTAAATTTAGTGTTGTGAGCAAAAAGTTCTTAAATGGGGGTAAGCCAAACATACCAGGTCTGAGATAAATTTGTTCAAAACTGGACTGGAAACAGATCCTGAAGGTAAGTCAACTTCAGTGGAATAGGAGATACTTTAATAGCAAGGGTTCAGAGCAAATATATTCCCACAAGGATCTAAAATTGGGACCAAGGAATCAAATCTAGAGATGCACAGATGTCAAGAGAGATACAGGATAAAATATGGCAAAATGATAAGCATACTCTACATACCAAACTCAAACTGTAAGTCTACAGTAGTATAGAAAATGTAGGGGTGAAAATAAAGAAATCAGGAAAGCAAACAGAAGCAATGAAAATCAAAGGCAACAAATTATGATTTACAAATATCTAAAGAGCAAAAGGAAAGAATAGGGTCTATTAAAGAATGAAAAGGTAATCTGTAAATGGAAGTGGAAGAAGGGGGTATGGTTTCTTAATGAACACTTTGCATTTGTCTGCACAAGGGGAAAATGTAGTAATTGATGTAGTTAATGAGGAGATAGTGAAATATTAGATAAGACAACCATGGCAAGCGAGAAAATATTAAAGGAGTTTCTCATATTTTAATGTGGATAAATTGCCAATCCCTGATGAAAGGCAGCCTGTTAAGAGAAACTAAGGAGAAAGGAGCAGAAACTCTGACCATTATTTTCCAATGCTCCTTGGCTGAAGGTTTCTTGCCTCAGGACTGGAAAGCAGCAAATGTGGTACTGTTCGAAAAGGGAGACAGGAATAAATCAAGTCATTCCCAGCCAGTGAGCCTAACATCAACAGTGGACAATTTATTGGAAAACTCTGGGGAAGAGCATTAATCAGAGTTTAGAAAGGCACGGATGGATCAAGGATGTTCAGCATGGATTTGTCATGGCAAGACTAAACTGAATGATTTTTTTCAGGTGATAACAAAAAGCAGATTTAGGAGGAAAACACCTTTACGTAGTCTACGTGGATTTTAGCAAGGCACTTGACAATGGCCCACATGGAAGATCCAAGGTTGGCTTAATGCCAGGAAGCAACAGTTAATGGTCAACAGGTGTTTTAGTGATTGGAAGGTTGTGAGCAGTGAGATTCCACAGGGCTCACTGTCTGAAATATACCACCAATTGCCAGGAACTAACAATGATTTTGGCTTAAGCATGGGATACTAAAATTACTGGTTATTAGTGAGGAAGAAACCAAAATATTGCAGGAAGATGCCAAAGGACTGCTGGGTGGCAAATAGATTTCGTCTGGAGAATTCTGAGATAATGCATTTGGTGAGGCTTAACAAGGCAAGAAAACGTACAGCAAATGGTAGGATACTGAGTGGTGTTGAGGGACGAAAAGACATCAGAGGACAAGAAGACAAGGCAGGTCTACAAGGGCTGAGTCTGAGGTGTAGAGTATAAGAACAGAAAAATCATGCCAGAACTGTATAAAACACCAGCTAGACCACAGCTGGAATACCACATACACTTCTGGTCACCACACTACCTGAAGGATGTGGGGGTACTATCAAAGCGTGCAGAGGAGATTTATGAGGAGGTGCAAAGACTGGGAACTTCAGCTATGAGGAAAGATTGGAAAGGGTAGGGTTGTTTTCCTTAGGACAGAGGAGGGTGTTTAATGAGGTATATGAAGCTATAGGAGACCGAGACAGAGTGGATTGGAAGGACCTATTCCCATAGGGATAAAGGAACAAAGGGATGAATAACCAGAGGGCAAAGATTTAAAAGGTTCAGAGGGGATTTGAGGAGAACTTGTTTACAAAGTGGGGAATGGGGATCTAGAACTTACTCCTGAAAGGCAGAGACCCTTGCCATATTTAAGGAGTAGCTGGATAAGCACAAAGTGCTATGACCTGCAGGGCCATGGGCCAAGAGCTGGGAAATAGAATTACAGTGGATAACTCTTTGCTGGCCAGGATGGATAATAATGGGTGAAATGGTCTTTAGCTGATCCGAATTCTGTGCTGTAGCTTGTATGTAATACTATGCAACTCTTATGTAACTCTTAATATGCAGTTACTTAAGAATGAGGAAGTAGTTACAGTGTGAGGTGCAGAAAACATCGGGCATGAATTTCTTACCAACAATCTACAAAAACAAGGTGAGTGGTGAGTGCCTGATGATCAAGGATCCAGTTCTCTAAGTATGAAGCTCTTTGCTTCTTAAAGGCTTAATCAAGATTTCTTACTTACCTCCATCAAAATGATGTCCTTGGCACATTGGCTCTGCACTTTGGGATGCTGAACTTTAAGCGCCACTGTCCTTCCATCGTGTAACACTGCTTTATGGACTTGGGCCCAGGACGCAGCACCCAGGGGAGTTTCATCAAAGCTGGCAAACAGCTGGGTAATCTGTCAAAACACAAGCAGGCTCTGTTGCTTCTCTGTTGCTCTATGGGATGTTATAGCCCAGTGTAAGGAAGTGCAATAAGTACTGGCCTTGTGAGGGTGAAGGTTTCTGCAGGCCTTGCATTGATATTCCTACCACAACCACTAATATCCCCCCACTTTCTGGGACACTGAAAAGGATACATTGTCCATCAACCCCAGCCTCACACCAAATCCCCTCAAACCTTCTCTCACCAGGTAGCATTCAAGTTATCAATTTAGATAAACTTCTCTAATTTCATTCCGGGACAAAGCAGCCCGCTTGACTGCCACCCATCCACCATGCTGAACATTTGTTCCTTCCAACAGTTGCTGTAGTCTGTTCCATCTGCAAAATACACTGCAGCGATTCACCAAGGCTTATTTGTAGTTATATTTCGCAATGACATGAAGAAGGCCACTTGCTCCACCAAGTCCGGGTCGGTTCTCAGATCAATCCCATTCCCTCAGTAATGCTCTGATTCTCCCATCAGCTACCTGCACGTGGGGTAATTTACAGCAGCCAATCAGTCTAACCACCAGCATGTCTTTGGGATGTGGGAGGAAACTGAAGAACCCAAGGGAAACCCATGCAGGTACAGGGAGCACGTGTAAACTCCACACAGACAGCAGAATCAAACCCAGGCCATGGGACTTGTGAGACAGCTGCACTGCCTGTAGCATTGGTGCATTCCTTCTTTCTCAGCGCTTCCCAATTCCAAGACCCCTGATATCTAGAAACACAAGGGGGCAGATGCACAAGACCACCACCTTTTGCAAATCCCCCCCCCAATTCGCAAACCATCTACCTGTCCTTCATCATCACCAGGTCTAAGCACTGGAACTCCCTACCCATCAACACTGTGCCAGCACCTTCATTGCACATACTGCAGGGGTTCATGAAGGCAGCTCACCACCACCTTCTGAGGGGCAATTTGGGATGGACAATGAAGGTTTGGCTTGTTCAAGGTATCCATAAGCTGCCATCCTTACCCTGGTCTGTATGTGGCTGACTCTTCAACTGCCTTCTCAGTTCAGGGGTAATTAGGAATGGACAATACATATTGGCTCTGTCACTATCCCAAGGATGAAATAGAAAATGAAATGAATCGGCTGAATGAATGGTCGTCAATCTTAAACATTAACTCTGCTTTGCTTTGCAGAGAAATTCTCTAACCTACTGGCTATTTGCAATATTTTCTGCTTGGTTAAGAGGAAGGGTGCTGACCACTCCTGATCCCACACAGCCTCTTCAGATATATGATGGAATATATGCTACTTGCTTGGTTGCAGGCAGCTACATAAACACTCAAAAGAAGACAGATTGACTTGATTGATATCTCTGAAACTCAATACTCACTAAGTCCGTTACTAGCACATCATCATAAACATGAGTACTGTTAGTATCAGGTATAATTTGTAATTCTCAAACATAATTCAGAAATGGAAGCATGAGGAAAGTGTGCCTTAGGGACACACAGACCATAAACACCAGCCGCCACTTAATTCTGTGTTAACTAGGCTTGTTAAGAATACTTTGAATGTGTGTGATACTAATTGTTTAAATCATAGCTTTAACGATGTACTCTGCACTAATTAAAAAGTTGTAACTTAACCACAAGGCATGATGGGATACTTGACCAAAAGAAAGTTTCAGGAGTACAAAATATCATCAATAGATCTGTGCCGGCTGTTCACAATGCAGCAGTTAGAACAAGAACATTTGCTGCAGAAATATTAATTGGTTTATTGCCTTGAAAACCAAGATTAGAAGGGAGACTTGAGAAGCTGGGTTGACAAGTATAAAATGGGTCGCAAGATATGAAATGTGGGAACCTGGGATTGTTAAGGAAACAAAGACTCCTCACCAGCTATTTTAGATATTCAAGAGAGAGCATCAATTCTACTGGAACACAAGTCAACTTTATAGCCATATGCACAAGTACGGTGAGATACAGTACAATGAAAAACTTGCTTGCAGCAGCATCACAGGCGCATGGGTACAGACAACACATAGAATATAAATAATACATACATTATACAAATACAGTGAAAAAAGAGATTGTGCAAAAGCAAGACCTTAGTGCAAAAAATACAAAGATACAATTGAAGACAAGTCCATGGTAGTGCAAGAGGTGGTCCATAGTGTTCCATTACTGACTTAGGGTTCTCTCCAAGTCATAAACCATGTTGAATTGGGCATATATTTGTGCGCTTTCCTAGTCACTGAGTGGATATCTGTTGTTCCCAACATTTCACCATCATAGGAGATTCAGTACCATAAAAAGAAATCAGGACAGTCTTCTCAGAGCAACTTGGAAGGTGTAATAAATGCCCCCATCCGTACAACAAGGAGAAAATAAATGCATTCCTTTTTCCCCTGTGGGCATTCCCGTGCCAAATGATTGTTGAGCAGGTAAAATTAGAGAAATATGCAGCAACAGATGGAAGCACTGAGATACGGATGTACTGTGTGGGTTTGATGCTCCAGAGATACGGATGTACTGTGTGGGTTTGATGCTCCAGAGATACGGATGTACTGTGTGGGTTTGATGCTCCAGGGATACGGATGTACTGTATGGGTATGATGCTCCAGAGATATGGATGTACTGAGTGGGTTTGATGCTCCAGGGATACGGATGTACTGTATGGGTATGATGCTCCAGAGATACGGATGTACTGTGTGGGTATGATGCTCCAGAGATACGTATGTACTGAGTGGGTATGATGCTCCAGAGATAGGGATGTACTGTGTGGGTATGATGCTCCAGAGATACGGATGTACTGAGTGGGTATGATGCTCCAGAGATACGGATGTACTGTGTGGGTTTGATGCTCCAGAGATACGGATGTACTGTGTGGGTTTGATGCTCCAGGGATACGGATGTACTGTATGGGTATGATGCTCCAGAGATATGGATGTACTGAGTGGGTTTGATGCTCCAGGGATACGGATGTACTGTATGGGTATGATGCTCCAGAGATACGGATGTACTGTGTGGGTATGATGCTCCAGAGATACGTATGTACTGAGTGGGTATGATGCTCCAGAGATACGGATGTACTGTGTGGGTATGATGCTCCAGAGATACGGATGTACTGAGTGGGTATGATGCTCCAGAGATACGTATGTACTGAGTGGGTATGATGCTCCAGAGATATGGATGTACTGTGTGGGTATGATGCTCCAGAGGTATGGATGTACCGTGTGGGTATGATGCTCCAGAGGTATGGATGTACTGTGTGGGTATGATGCTCCAGAGATATGGATGTACTGTGTGGGTATGATGCTCCAGAGATACGGATGTACTGTGTGGGTATGATGCTCCAGAGATACGGATGTACTGTGTGGGTATGATGGTCCAGAGCTAAGAATGAAGCTCCAACTGTCCTGTTCCAACATAGATACTAATCAAGTTGTGTGGACCAAGGAACAAAACAGAGGAATTTCAGGTGAATGTGACATGCACATTCTCAGGATCATTGAGTTCAGCTTAAAGAAGCATTGAATCCATGTTGTATGTTGGTTTGACTCCAATTAGAATTATTAGAATTATGGAAAAAGCTGTAAAAGATGCCCTCATGTGAAGAATACAGTTATTTTATTAAAATAGTTAAAGACCTCTAGTTAAATATTATATTCACGATATTGCAATATAAAAAAGGAAATGAAAACTGAAAGTTATTCCCAGAAAATAATGTGCTCCTTAGGTCCAGTGCCTGAACTATCTAATCAATTCTGGGCAATGAATGTGAATGTTACGTTTAAAATTCATCCCTCACAGACGGGAGTGGGTCATTGCTCAGTTGTGAATATCCTTTTTGTTTCATTTTTGTGGGGAAAATGAATTTTCTTAAGCTCTTGTAACTGCATTCTGTCAAGCCCTGGGGGTACAGAACATACTCGCACAGCTTGTGATACAGAGCTTCCTCTGTCACAACCACAGCATATGCAAAAGATAAGCTCAGGAAAATGGGAGCCATCCTGCAATGACCGAGAATCATATTTCATGTGTCAGAAAACAAACCAGGTCCATTAGCATTAACTCACCCGAAGCAACAATAGGAAGATCGCTGTCCAACGTTAACTATTTGATTTAAAAGGAGGTTGCTGAATTCTAGTTCAAGTTAAAAACTTCAAATAGTTTCTGCAGATAGGCAATTACAATTTGGACAAAAGGTGGGATTATAGTCAGACAATATTCTGATATGTGATACTTATCTTGAACGGACCTCTTATACACTGAAGATGAACTCCTAATCTCTCAGTCTATCTCGTCATGGCCCTTGCACTTTATGTCTGCCTGCACTACACTTTGTCTGTAACTGTAACACTATATATTTTTTTTCTTTTTGTACTACCTCAATGTACTTATGTATGGAATGATCTGTCTGGATGGCACACAAACAAAAGATTTTTGGTACATGTGACAATAATAAACCAATTACCAATTATCACATAACTTCCTGCCTCGAACCACCCATTCCTGCCACTGGTCACTGGAGTCACCAATCCATCAATAATGGTGGTTACAGTACCCAAAACCCCCTGCACCTCTGAAACCACTCTATGTATCATTGCAGCCAACTAAACCAGGATTGTCCTAAAGCAAATTGCTGCAGATACTGGAAATCTGAAATAAAACGGAAAATGCTGGAAATATGAAGATACTGGATCGAAAATAAGAGAAGCAGAAACCAAAGAAGGTGGACAAGGTATAAGGGACCACACCAGGATGGTCTTGCTTGCTGGGCTTTTTACTCGGTGTTGTGAAGAAGATGGTTCTATGATCTCCCCCCACCACCCCCCCCCAGGTTGCTCAGAGGAGTGGCCTCAGACTAATCTTTAATTCTGGAAGGCTCCAAGCAAATTGGCAGTAATGAAAGCCTCGATAAGGAACCATACAGAGGTGAAATGGAATCAGAAATGCTGGAAAAACTCAGCCGGTCAAGCAACCCGTGTGGAAAGAGAAACCGGTCAATGTTTCAGGTCAGCAACTCTTCACTTCCAGCACCTACAGTTTTATTTGTTCTCCATACCAAGAAGAGCTCATTTAACCCATCAAGACTGTTCCCCTTACACCAACTGTATATAATATGCCCAAAAACACAAGTTACCTTATCCATTTAATTTTCAGTGGAAAGCTCTGCATAAAACACAAATTCTAATTTAGGGTGAGAGATCGAGAGAAGAGGTTCTGGGAGGGAATGTTTTTAAATCCTGAAATCTCCACAATTCCATCGTAGAAGATTATATTTGAAGAGCACCAAATATTTTCTCTTTGGTCTCAGTGACTGGGAAGCACTGTGTTCCCTGAAGCATTTGACTTATCTGTTCTAAACCTGCAACCTTCATTCCTGCTTCAAAACAGATAAAGAAGTGGAAGATTTGCATTTATATTGTGGCTTACTGTGTATCTGAGAGAATCTCAGAGTGCTCCATGTATAATGAATTACCCTGATGTACAGTGACTATTATGCAGGCAAACAGATCTCCATCCTGCATTTTTCTGAGGATTAATCAGCGATGCAATCAATTTATCGGTAGCTAACCCAACTCCCAGCACCTGATCTCTTTCAAATTTTGACTCACATTTTCTGCTAAAAAAGTCATTACTAAAAACTGAAAATGCTTCCATTTTAATTTGCAAACTGATTTTTTTTTGTTTTAACTTCAATTTCCTTTCTTTCCTGCCAATTTTCTCCACTTGCTCAAGGCACTTCTTCACACAAGTGGCTCCAGCCAAGTACAGCCTTCATGTGCGAGGATTATCAGACTATTGTACCGGGTCCACATCCAAAGCCATTCCTCCTCTCCACGTGTGGCACTTCAGAAGGGGTGCGGAGGAAGGAGTTCACCGATTAGGCTTCAAGAGCAGGAAACTTTAACTGGCCTTCCCAAAAAGGAGTCAAGAAGCTAAGATATGCAAAGTGCTTCACAGGAATATTACCAAATTAAATTTGATCCTGAGCAAAATATTAAGAGATATTAGGATGGGTGACTAAAGCTTTTTTTTCAATGAGGCAGACTGTAATGAGAATGGGAAGAGGTTTAGGGAGGGAACTTCAGACCTTAGGGCCTTGACTGAGGAAGCCACAACTGCCAGTGGTGGAACAACAAAAATCAGGGATGGACAGGAGGCCATAATTGGAAAACTACAGAAATTCTGAAGGGTTGTGGTGTTTAAGGAAAGGATAGTTGCGACAAACTGTGATCTGGGACCTTCCAGGCTCTGTAAGATTCAGGTCTCTGATGGAATGATACCACATTGTGTTTCAGGCAGGTCTTAAGAATTTACTTAAGATATCTTTATTAGTCACATGTACATTGAAACACCCAGTGAAATGCATCTTTTGCGTAGAGTCTTCTGGGGGCAACCCACAAGTGTCGACATGCTTCCGGTACCAACACAGCATGCCCACAACTTCCTAACCCATACTTCTTTGGAATGTGGGAGGAAACCAGAGCACCCGGAGGAAACCCACGCAGACATGAGGAGAACATACAAACTCTTTACAGACAGTGGCCAGAATTGAACCCGGGTCACTGATGCTGTAATAGCATTATGCTAACCGCTACACTACCATGCCTGATGATACCACACTTTGATGTCAAAGTGTGACTAAAAATCAACAAGTTTGACATCTTTCTCCCTCTCTGCATTTTTTTAAATGGGCTCTCATTTTGTATCACATAGCGTGAGTTTTATAAGTGTGTTTCATGAAGTTGATTTATTATAAATTGTTTATTCCCTTAAAGGCTACAAAATCTATTCACAACAAATAAGCTGATCTTGAGTCCTCAATATGAATGTTTTCATCCTTGCTTTCAAATTGCTCCCACTTTCTGTAATCTCCCCAGCCTTAATACCCTCTGAGATCTCTGCACTCTTCCATCTCTTGATCATCCACGGATTTAACTACACCACCATTGGTAGCCTTGCCCATGAATTCCAAAGGCCTAAGCCCTGCCTCATTACCTCTCCTCCTGCTCTTTGACTAAGGCCGTCCCTTAGAATAGAGTCACCGAGTTGTACAGAACAGAAACGGGCCCTTTGGCCCACCATGTCCGTGCCGACCTTTTTGCTCATCTACACTAATCCCATTTACCTGCATTAGGAACCATAGAACCATACAGCACAAAACAGGCCCTTCGGCCCACCATGTTGTGCCGTCCATCAGACCACCCTCACACTACCTAACCCCTTCCTCCCGCATATCCCTCTATCTCACATTTCTCCATATGCCTATCCAACAAGCTCTTGAACCTGTTCAATGTATCTGCCTCCACCACCACCCCAGGCAGTGCATTCCATGCACCAACCACTCTCTAGTTGAAAAACCTCCCTCTGACATCTCCCCTGAACCTCCCACCCATAACCTTAAAGCCATGACCTCTCGTCTTGAGCATTGGTGCCCTGGGAAGGAGGCGCTGACTGTCTATCTATTCCTCTCAGTATTTTATATACCTCTATCATGTCTCCTCTCATCCTCCTCCTTTCCAGTGAATAAAGCCATAGCACCTTAAGCCTCTCCTCATATTCAATATTCTCCAATCCAGGCAGCATCCTGGTAAATCTCCTCTGCACCCTCTCCAATGCCTCCACATCCTTCCTATAATGAGGCGACCAGAACTGAACACAGTACTCTAAGTGTGGCCTAACTAGAGTTTTGTAAAGCTGCATCATCACCTCGCGGCTCTTAAACTCAATCCCACGACTTATGAAAGCCAACATCCCATTGGCCTTCTTAACTGCTCTTTCCACCTGTGAGGCAACTTTCAATGAACTGTGAATATGAACCCCCAGATCCCGCTGCTCCTCCACACTGCCAAGTACCTTGCCATTCACCCAGTACTCTGCCCTGGAGTTTGTCCTTTCAAAGTGTACCACCTCACACTTCTCCGGATTGAACTCCATCTGCCACTTGTCAGCCCAGCTCTGCATCCTATCAATATCCCTCTGTAAGCTCCGACAGCCCTCCACACTATCCACAACACCGCCTATCTTAGTGTCGTCTGCAAACTTACTAACCCAGCCCTCCACCCCTCATCTAAGTCATCTATAAATATCACAAAAAGTAGAGGTCCCAGAACCGATCCCTGCGGGACACCACTAGTCACTGCCTTCCAATCCGAGGGCACTCCTTCCACCACAACCCTCTGCTTTCTACATGCAAGCCAATTTCTAATCCATACAGCCAAGCTTCCTTGGATCCCTTGGCCCGTGACCTTCTGAAGAAGCCTACCATGAGGAACCTTATCAAATGCCTTACTAAAATCCATGTAAACCACATCCACCGCACTGCCCTCATCAATCTTCCTGGTCACCTCCTCAAAGAACTCTATCAGGCTTGTGAGGCAAGATCTTCCTTTCACAAAGCCATGCTGGCTGTCCCTAATCAGTCCATGATTCTCAAGGTGTTCATAAATCCTATCCCTTAGAATCCTTTCTAACAGCTTACCCACCACAGACGTGAGACTCACCGGTCTATAATTCCCTGGCCTATCCCTATTACCTTTTTTGAACAAGGGGACAACATTCGCAACCCTCCAATCCTCCGGCACCACCCCCGTAGACAACGAGGACTCAAAGATCCTTACCAGCGGTTCAGCAATCTCCTCCCTAGCCTCTCGAAGCAGCCTGGGAAAAATCCCGTCAGGCCCCGGAGATTTATCTGTCTTAATATTATTTAACAACTTCAACACATCCTCTCTCTTGATATCAACAACCTCGAGAACATTACCCCTACCAGCACTCCCTTCTGCATCATCAAGACCCCTCTCCCTGGTGAATACCGAAGAGAAGTACTCATTGAGAACTTCTCCCACTTCCGCCGCCTCCAGACAAATTCTCCCACCTTTGTCCTTAATCGGACCTACCTTCACCCTAGCCATCCTCCTACCCTTCACGTACTTGAAAAAGGCCTTGGGATTTTCCTTAACCCTACTAGCCAAAGCCTTTTCATGTCCCCTTCTAGCTCTCCTCAGCCCTTTCTTAAGTTCCTTCCTTGTTACTCTATATTCCTCACGGGCCCTGTCTGAACCTTGCTGCTTATACCTCACGTATGCTACCTTCTTCTCTCTAACAAGTCGTTCCACCTCTCTCGTCACCCATGGTTCCTTCACCCTGCCATTCCTTCTCTGCCTCACCGGGACATATTTATCCCTAACATCCTGCATAAGATCCCTGAACATCGACCACATCTCCATGGTACATTTTCCTTCAAAAAGGACATCCCAATTTACACTCCCAAGTTCTCTCCTTATAGCCTCGTAGTTAGCCCTTCCCCAGTTGAAAAACCTCTTGTCCTCTCTGCACCTGTCCCTGTCCATGACAATTTTAAAGGTTATGGAGCAATGGTCACATATCCCTCTATGCCTTGTCTATTTAATTGTCTATCTAAATGCCTCTTAAATAAAGTTATGTGTCTGATTCCACCTTCTCCTCTGGCAGCGCATTTCAGATATAAACCACTGCGTAAAAACGTACCCACCAGATCCCCTTTAAGACTCCTTCCTCTCTCACCTATGCCCTCTTGTTTTGCATACCCCTACCATGGGAAATAGATTCTGGCTATCTACCCTATCTATGCCTCTCATAATCTTATATATCTTTACCAGGTCACCCCTCAGCCTCCTTCACTCCAGGGAAAACAAGCCCAGCCTGTCCAATCTCTCCCCACATTAAAGTCCTCCAATGCAAGCAAAATCTTGGTGAATTTCCTCTGCATTCTCTCCACCACAATCACATCCTTCCTATAGTGTGGAGACCAATACTCTAAATGTGGCCCAATCAGTGTTCTGTAAAGTTGCAACATAACGTCTCAACTCTTACATTCTATGCCCCAATCCTATGAAGGCAAGCAAGTCAAGCAAAGCTTGCAGCGTGATCTTGACCAGCTAGGAAAATGGGCTGAAAAATGGCAGATGGAATTTAATGCAGACAAGTGTGAGGTGATGCACTTTGTGAGGACAAGCCAGGGTAAGACTTACACAGTGAATGGCAGGGCTCTGAGGTGTGTGGTAGAACAAAGGGACCTGGGAATACAGATCCATAGTTCCTTGAAAGTGGCATCACAGGTAAACAGGGTCATAAAGAGAGCTTTTGGCACATTAGCCTTCATAAATCAGGACATTGAGTATAGGAGTTGGGATGTTATGATGAAGTTGTACAAGATGTTGCTGAGGACAAACTTAAGAGTATTGTGTGCAGTTCTGGTCACCTACCTACAAGAAAGATATCAATAAGCTTGAAAGAGTGCAGAGAAAATTTACAAGGATGTTGTCGGGACTTGAGGACCTGAGTTAGGGAAAGGTTGAATAGGTTAGGACTTTATTCCCTGGAGCGCAGGAGAATGAGGGAAGATCTTATAGAAGTATACAAAATTATGAGGGATATAGACAGGGTGAATGTATGCAGGCTAGGAGACAGAACTAGAGGACATAGGTTTAGGGTGAAAGGTGAAATATATAAGGGCGATCTGAGGGGAAACCGTCACCCAGAGGGTGGTGCGAGTGTGGAACAAGCTGCCAGCGGAAATAGTAGATGCGGGTTCAATTGTAACATTGAAAAGAAGTTTGGATAGGTACATGGACGGGAGGGGTTTAGAGGAATATGGTCCGGGTGCAGGTAGATGGGACCAGGCAGATCAGTTTGGCATGGACTAGATGGGCCGAAGGACCTATTTCTGTGCTGTAGTGCTCTATGACTCTGTCATATGTCTTCTTCACCATCCTATATACCTGCATTGCCACTTTCAGAGAACTATATTTTTGGACCCCACGGACATTTTTTAGTGCCCTACCATTTAGTGTATACATCCTACACCATCTGACTTCCCAAACTGCACTTCGCACTTGTCGGGATTAAATTCCATTTGCCAATGCTCTGCCTAATTTTCCATCTGATCTATCCCCTGCTGTAGCCTTGGACAGCCTTCCCTTCCTCACTATCCACACCACCACCAATTTTCATGTAATCTGCAAACTTGCTAAGTATATCCCCTACATTCACATTTAAGTTGTTCATATCTATCACAAGCAGCAAAGGTCCCAGCCCCGATCCTTACAGTACACCACAGACTTCTGATGGGAAAGATATCCTTCCACACGGTAGTGTAACGGTTAGCGTAACGCTATTACAATGTCAGCGACCCGGGTTCAATTCCGGCCGCTGTCTGTAAGGAGTTTGTACATTCTCCCCGCGTCTGCATGGGTTTCCTCTGGGTGCTCTGGTTTCCCCCACATTCCAAAAAAACATACGGGTTAGGACATTGTGGGCATACTATGTTGGCGCTGGAAGCATGGCGACACTTGCGGGCTGCCCCCAGAAGACTCTTCGCAAAAGATGCATTTCACTGCGTGTTTTGACGTACATGTGACTAATAAAGATATCTTATCTTATCTGTCTCCTACCACCAAGCCAATTGTGGAACCAATTAGCCAGCTTGCCTTGGATCCCATGTACCTTGTTGATGACTTGCTTCTACTCCAGGGCTGTGGGTCTGAGGTAACTGATGAGACCAATGTAGGATTTGCAGACTGTGCCACAAATGAGCATGTCAAGGGGGGGGTGGGTGGGTAGTGGGGAACATTGTGTGCTCCTCCTGCCGTTTGTGCAGAGACTCCACCTGCTCAGGTCATGGAAAGCCAAAGTGTTCAGCTTGGATTCTTGCACTCACGGCTCTGGGAGTGAACTCAAACCTGAGGCCCCCTGACTAAGAGGTGAGGGAGCGTCCACTGAGTCAAAGCCGACTCAGCTTTGCAACCCTCACTCACCTGGACACTCTGCACACAGGAGGAGTAACAATAGGAACTCAGATTCAGGATATCACCCCATCGGGAATTTTTCATTCGCTTAAGTCCAGGAGAGAATTTTTGGTGGAGGCAAAGCCAAGTGAGAAAAGGTCCTGTGTCCAAATCAGCGATAGCGAACTGTCATCTGCTAACCTTTAGATTTACAAGGACGTCGCCGGGACTCAAGGGACTGAATTATGAAGAGAGGTTGAGCAGGTTGGGACTGTTTTCATTGGAGCGTAGGAGAATGAGGGCTGATCTTATAGAAGTGCATAAAAACATGAGGAGTATAGATAGGGTCAATGAACATAGTCTTTTTCCCAGAGAAACAAAGGACTGCAGATGCTGGAATCTAGATGAAAAACACTATGATGTTGGAGGAACTCAGCAGGCCAGGCAGCATCCATGGAGAAAAGTAGGCACCTGAAATGTTGACTGCCTGCTTCTCTCTACAGATGCTGCCTGGACTGCTGGGTTCCTCCTGTATCATCGTGCTTTTCGTCTTTTTCCCAGGGTTGGGGAATCAAGAACTAGAGGATATAGGTTTAGGATAAGATGGGAGAGAATTAGTAGGAGCCTGAGAAGCAACTTTTTTACCCAGAGGGTGGTCCACATGTGGAACAAGCTGCCGGGAGTGGTTGAACAGATACATTAACCGCATTTAGAAGGTATTTGGACAGGTGCATGGATAAGAAAGGTTTAGAGGGATTTGGGCCAAATGTGGGCAAATGGGACTAACTTAGATGGGAATCAGCATGCACCAGTTGGTCCAAAGGGCCTGTTTCCATGCTGTATGTCTCGATGATAATAGTCCATTTCATCTTCTGTTTTAACCCTGATCTTTCACTCAGGCTTTACAACAACAGTGAACTTTCCCAATCAAAGAATCTGATGCACAGCCTCAAGTTCATTTTGACAAGGTCTACTTGGCCTCCTTTCAAACTAAAGGACCAGGATTTAACATCACATCCAAACACCACCCCCGCCCCAATAATTACTGGTTTGCAGATCCTGTCTGTCAGATAGGCTGGGATTGTTTTCTTTGGAGCAAGGCAGGCTGAGGGGTGACCAGATAGAAGTGGCAGGCAATATGACTATCTACTGGAAGCATTACATTGGGGAAAGACGAGCTTAATCAACCAATGCTACCAATCTAATTGTGCTACATTGCCATTGACAACTGTTGGCCGCAGCACCCCCCTATATCTTCATCTTGTTTCACATCATTTTAATTGAATCCATTTTGATTCACTGAGAGTCGGTGTAAATTAATTCCCAGCAAGCCTGTAAATGCTTTTACACTGTAACAACTTGCATTTATATGCTGCTTTAATTCATTACTACAACCAAGGCACTTCAAAGGAGCATAATCAGAGGAAATTAAACCCTAGCCACAGGAAGAAATATTGGGTGGCTCATACTTTCTTAAGAGCAGCAGTTCCTATCCATTCTTAGTTGTGTCTGTGTGCTGCAGTGCATGGACGCCAAGTGCCGATGCACTGGACTCACCACTGGCTCAAGTGGTGGTGACAAAACCTACTGAGCTATCAAATGCAGCCCGTCAGCTTTACACCTGGCACCAGGAAGGACAACTCCATTCCTTAACATCTGAGGCACTGTTTATCTTTCTTCATAACATCATAGAGTGACACAGCATGGAAATGAGCCCACCGACTGTCACGCACCCACATACACTAACCCTACACTCATTCCCAATTTTTATTCTGCAGACACAAGAGACTGCAGGTGCTGGAATCTAGAGTCAAAAACAAGATGCTGGAGGAACTCAGAGAGTCAGGCAGCATCTGTGGAGGGAAATGGACAGTCGATGTTTCAGGTTGAGACCCTGGATCCAAAGCTCTCTGCAGCTTCTTATGTTCCAGATGAACCAGTCCAGATGAAGGGTCTGGACCAGAAACATCAACTGTCCATTTCCCTCCACAGATGCTGCCTGACCCGCTGAGTTCCTCCAGCATCTTGATTTTTGCTCCATTTTTTATGCTCATCACCTCCCACCCAGATTTTGCCACTCCCCTGCACACCAGGAGCAATTGACAGTGGCCAATTCAATTACCAACTTGCCCATCTTCAGGATGTGGGAGGAAACCAGAGCACCAGCAGAAACCCACGTGGTCACAGGGAAGACGTGCAAACTCCACACAGACAGCACCCAAGGTCAGGACTGAACCTAGGACTCCAGAGCTGTGAAGCAGTGGCTCTACTGGCTGCGCCACTGTGCTGCTTACTTTATCTCACTGTATATATGTGCTTTTAATTAGGCTAGTTTGTTCTTTAATTATTTTTAATTATATTTTTAATCATTTTAATCCATCTCAACTGCTTTTAAATGTCTCTGAATATGAGAGGCATTTCAAACTGTGTAAATGCCTTTTTACAGCAGGGAGCTGTCAGAAGCCATGAGGGCACTGCTAAGGGCAGAGCTTCAGGTTCCACAGAATACAAGGTTAATGGCAGGACTCTTAGCAGTGTGGAATAACAGGGGGATCTTGGGGTCCACGTCCATAGATCCCTCAAGGTTGCCACGCAGGTTGATAGGGTTGTTAAGAAGGTGTATGGAGTGTTGGCCTTCATTAGTCGGGGTATTGAGTTCAAGAGCCGCGAGGTGATGTTGCAGCTCTATAGAACTCTGGTTAGACCACACTTGGAGTATTGTGTTCAGTTCTGGTCGCCTCATTATAGGAAGGATGTGGAAGCTTTAGAGAGGGTGCAGAGGAGATTGACCAGGATGTTGCCTGGATTGGAGGGCATGTCTTATGAGGATAGGTTGAGCGAACTAGGGCTTTTCTCTTTGGAGAGAAGGAGGATGAGAGGTGACTTGATAGAGATGTACAAGATGATAAGAGGCATAGATCGAGTGGACAGTCAGAGACTTTTTCCCAGGGCGACAATGGCTAACACAAGGGGACATAATTTTAAGGTGATTGGAGGAAGGTATAAGGGGGATGTCAGGGGTAAGTTTTTTTACACAGAGAGTGGTGGGTGCGTGGAACGCACTGCCTGCAGAGGTTGTGGGGGCAGATACATTGGGGACATTTAAGAGACTCTTAGATAGACACATGAATGATAGAAATATAGGGGGCTATGTGGGAGGGAAGGGTTATATAGATCTTAGAGCAAGATAAAATGTCAGCACAACATTGTGGGCTGAAGGGCCTGTACTGTGCTGTAGTGTTCTATGTTCTATGAAGTCTAATTATCACTTGCAGCCTCTTCCACCTTGCACAAGGGCCATGGAGTTGAAGTCTCAGGCATGGTCCATTCTGTAGTGGGAAAGAACTGCCATAGGATTAACATAAGAGGAAGGTTACATTGAGGACAACCTGAACATTATGTCAGATGGCCAAAAGTTTCATGCAGTTCAGAGACACAAGACACTGCAGATGCTGGAATCTGGAGCAAAAAAACAAACTGCCAGAGGAACTCAGCGGATCAGGCAGCATCTGTGGAGGCAAAGGGATGGTCGACCTTTTGGGTCAAGGCCCTACATCAGGATTAATGATGAAGGGTCTCGAACCAAAATATTTACCATCCCTTTGCCTCCACAGATGCTGCCTGACCGCTGAGTTCCTCCGCAGTTTGCTTTTTGGCTCATGCAGTTCCCTTTAGAAATCGCCTTGCAGAATCAGTGAGTCCATTGACTTCAATGGGTTATATAAATAGAGAATGCTTGGATAGCTGCACTGAACAAATTAGAAGAACCCAATGACAGGTGGGTGGCAAAAGAACTTTCTTCAAAAAAATTATGCATCAGAAGTCTTTTGGTAAGAATTAAAACCAAGGTTAGAGTTTTGCCCAGGCACTAACAACCTTGAGTGTAAAACTGAAGGGTTTAGGCTTCAGTAAGGAGGAAGAGGCTTAGCTGGGATCTGAGGATGAATTATTTCCCTCAGAAGAGCACTTGAATCACCAAGGTTACAGGCAAATGCTGGTAAATGGGATAAGGGGTGGCAATGATAGTGTAGCGGTTAGCTTAAAGCTATTACAGCACCAGCGACCCAGGTTCAATTTCGGCGGCTGTCTGTTACAAGGTTGTACATTCTCCCCGTATCTGCATGGGTTTCCTTCGAGTGCTCCAGTTTCCTCCCACACTCCAAAGATGTACGGGTTAGGAAGTTGTGGGCATGCTATGTTGGCGCCGGAAGTGTGGCGACACTTGTGGGCTGTCCCCAGAACACTCTACGCAAAGATGCATTTCACTGTGTGTTTCGATGTACATGTGACTAATAAAGATATCTTATCTTATCTTAGTATAGAGGGGTACTTGATGGTCGGCATGGACACGATGGGCCAAAGGGCCTGTTTCAGTGCTCTATGTTACTATGATAACCTTTCACTAACCATTTACATAACCATCTAACATCAACTACCGATTGCTTCTGTATTTTTAAAATTTCAAACAAAATATTCTAACAAATGTACATTTTATTAAAAACTTACCAACTTCAGAAGTTTATTGTAGTTTAGAAAGTCAAAGTTTTAACCATTGCAGAGGGCTTTTGAACTCTAATGGTTCAGGCTGGCTTTCTGGGAGCCCAGACATGATCACTCACATTTATAATGTGGTCCTCTGCAATTCAAAGCCTTAGAACATCGAACACAGAACGTAGAACAGTACAGCACAGAAACAGGCCCTTCAGCCCACGATGTCTGTGCCGGCCATGATGCCAATCTAAACTAACGTTATCTGTCTGCGCAAGGTCCATATCACTCTACATCCTGCCTGTTTGTGTGTCTGACCAAATGCTTCTTAAATATTGCTGTCGTACCTTACTGAATGTTTCGAGTGCAAATTCTACAAGTTGGACCTCCAGATAGATGCAAGACATCCACAGATAAAGGCAGCAACAGTAGGTGCTGAGCCTGGGTAGGGAAGATCCCATCTTTTAATTTCTAAACAACCTCTTTAAGGTCTGCGACTGTGACAATACGATAGAGGTTGTATACCACCTCTGTGGTTTTGGAAAAAAAGAAACTATATTTGAACCAAGATCAAGAGACTATACTTGAACCTTGATCATTATCTTTGTGTCCTCTCTAGCCACAGGCAAGGTCCCAGAGGACTAGCGAGTAGCCAATGTTGTTCCTTTGTTTAAGAAGGGAAATAGGGATAATCCTGGAAGCTACAGACTGGTGAGTCTCATGTCAGTGGTGGAGAAGTAATTGGAGAGGATTCGTAGGGATAGGATTTATGAGCATTTGGAAAAGAATAGCCTCCTTAGGGTCAGTCAGCATGGCTTTGTGTGGGGTAGGTCATGTCTTACTAACTTGATTGAGATTTTCAAGGAGGTGACAAAGGTGATCGATGAAGGTAGAGCAGTAGGTGTTGTCTACATGGATTTTAGTCAGGCATCTGACAAGGTCCCTTATGGTAAGCCCATCCAGAAGATTAAGATGCACGGCATCCAAGGTGACTTGGCCATTTGGATTCAGAACTAGCTTTCCCATAGAAGACAGAGGGTAGTGTCGATAGGACTTATTCTCACTGGAGCTCTGTGACTAGTGGTGTTCTGCAGGGATCCATACTGGGACCTCCACTGTTTGTGATATATATAAATGACTTGGATGAAAACGTGGATGGGTGGGTTAGTAAATGTACAGATGGCACAAAGATTGGTGGTGTTGTGAATACTGCAAAAGTTTGCCAAAGGATACAGAGGGATATAGATCAGTTGCAGAGGTAGGCATAGAAATGGCAGATGAAGTTTATTCTGGACAAGTGTGAGATGTTGCACTTTGGGAGATCAAATGTAAAGAGAAAATACACAGTTAATGGCAGGACCCTTAACAGCATTGATGTACAGAGGGATCTTGGGGTCCAAATCTATAGCTGCAGGAAAGTGGCCGCACAAGTCGATAGGGTGGTAAAGAAGGTGTATGGAATGTGTGCCTTTATTAGTCTGAGTTCAAGAGTCAGAATGTTATATTGCAGCTTTACAAAACCTTGGTTAGGCCACCTCTGGAATATTGCATTTAATAGGAAGGAGGCTTTGGAGAGGGTTCAAAAATGGTTCATTAGGATGCTGCCTGGATTAGAGGGTATGTGCTGTAAGGGGAGGTTGGACAAACTTGGGTTGTTTTCTCTGGAAGAGCAGAGGCTGAGGGGAGACCTGATAGAAGTTTATAAAATTATGAGAGGCATAGATAGAGTAGACAGTCGGTATCTTTTTCCCAGGGTGAAAATGTTTAATACTAGAGGACATGCATTTAAGATGAGAGGGGGAAAGTTCAAAGGAGATGTGGGGGGCAAGTTTTTTACCTGGAAAGTGGTGGGTGCCTGGAATGCGCTGCCAGGGTGGTGGTGGATAGAGGGGTTTAAGAGGGTCTTAGATTGGCGCATGAATGTTCAGAGAATGGAGGGATATGGACATTGTGCAGGCAGAAGGGATTAGGTGTCATTAGCTTAATTAGTTTAGCAGAACATCGTAGGCCAAAGGGCCTGTCCCTATGCTGTACTGTTCAATGTTCCATGTAATCCAGGACCCCTTCCAGCAGCAGTACTGCTATCATCCATGTGACCTTCATCTGAGGAGGGGACCTCGATAAAATGATATCAGAGCTAAAGATGCATAAAGTCACATACAAGTAAGTGTTCCCACTTGTAGAGATTCTCTGGGCTGCAGTGCCGACCTGTCCAATCGCAATGATCACTCAACCTATAAACGTAGGAGAATTAAGGTACTGAGTGACACTTTGTACTGTTACAGCTTAACCTGACACCGGAGAATTTATCTGAGTATTAAAGCGAGAGGCCTGTTATCAAGGAAATGATTTATAGGGTTTCTCTATTAGTGAAGGGACCATAAACAATCCTTCAAAAGATGTAGTACATCAGGGGGCATTAAAGTGAAGGGTTATAGTCTACAGTAGATCATTGGGGCTGCTAAACAAAGGGTTCAAAAACCTTTATGTGTTCTCTTCAAAATTCGAATTTGTTATTTACCTTTTTATTTCCAATTTTCTGTCCCTTTCCCCTTCTTCTACTTAAGCAACCTCATTAGCTTGGTCCTTGTAGGCACAGGTTCCTGTGGGCTAATGTCAGGGATCCCGTTGGGTAGTGGCTGCCTCTTAGTTTCTAATGACCAACTCTTATTGATTAGTGACTGTCCCTTGCAGGTTCATGACAAGATCTTTTTGGCTAATGACCTGTTTTTACAACCTGATGAATACCTACTGCAGGCTAATGGTTGTCTATTAATGGCGGCTCTAGTTGGGTTGGTTCTAGGTTGGTTCTTCTCACCTAAAGACTTTTCTGCTTGACAGTGATTAACTCTTGTTCACTAATGACCAGCTCCTATTGATTAATGATGGCTCTGATTCATACACTTCATCCTTTGGTAGCCAATAACAGGTTCAGTGACTGGCTCATATTGGTTAATGGCTGGTTTTCATTTGCTAATAATATCTCCTGCTGGCCAATAACTGAACAAGGGGCAATACATGCGAGTGCCTATAGCTGCACCTTTAATCTGGAGAAAGTGAGTGGAATTGAAAGGGAAGTTTTTTAATGTGGGGACAAGTTCAGCCAAGTGAATAGTGTGTTGATGGATGGGAACAGGCGAGGCCCCCGTTCAAGGAGGAAGCAGACGGCCCTCAGACCCTCCTGATGTGGGATGGAGGCATAGAGGGATCGTACATCCTTGGTGAAGATGAACCAGTTAGGACCAGTGGCAGGGGCATCCAAAGTATCATGGATGTAGGTCGGACTATACAATGTTATATGCAGTGTGTCTCCAGGTTAAGATCACCCGACTTATGAACAACATCCACATATGAACAAGCTCTAATAATATCATTAAATTCAGAAGTCCTACGTACATATATATGTTCGTTCCTATGAACAGCAGAATTAGTTTCCCCTCTCTCTCTCGCCTCTTAGTAATTGTCTTATCAGTCTTATGGTACCATTCATTACAATACAGTGTGGTTACAATATTGAGTAATTTTTGTGCATTTTATGGACAAAATCGACTTGAGGATATCTGTAAAAACGAAACCCATCCATTACCTGACACTGCCCTCCTCCACCTTCTCTGCTAGCTAAACTAACTTGTTTCTCTCTTTCTCAGTTCTGATGAAGGGTCCCAGACCTGAAACACCCACTGTTTCTCTTCCCACAGATGCTGCCTGACCTGCTGAGTGTTTGCAGCATTTTCTGTTTTTATTTCAGATTTCCAGCATCTGCAGATTATTTTGCTTTCCAGTTGCCAACTGCTACTGAACAGAGGCCTCGCCTGCTGCATAGTAATGTGCTTACCCAACTAATCTACCAGTGCAACTTGAGAAAGTTGGGTGCATTTCAGGACATTCTGACACCACCATCAATAAAGATGGATTCCTGGCTTCTAATGTAAGATTTGTTAGCCTCAGCATAAAATGTCAGTTTTACTTGTGCTGTAAAGAGTTTAGCAATCTCTTTTACTTAAACACAGCTTTAGCAAAGGACAATCTATGTGAAATCAATAAACCATAAGTCAACGTTTGGTCAGAATCACGGTGTGGTGTGACGCAGCACAGAAATAGACCATTCGGCCCATCTCCTTTGTGCTGGTTCTTTTGGTGGAGCTGTCAAATAGGTGGCACTGCTCTGTCCTTTTCCCCTTATCCTGTAATTACCTTTCCCCAATATTGCAAATCTTTCAGCTATAGGAAATTTTGCTCCCACAGAATTGGACACATAATGCATCAGAAGAAGGCTATTTGACTCATGAAGCCCACATAAACCTGCAATAGGAATCTAGTCAATCCCACTTCCCAGCTCTTTCTCTACAGCTTGCAATTTTTTATTCCCTGAGATCGGAACCACAGAAGGTTTCTTACTCTGGATGACTGCATCTGTTGCCTGCAGAATGCCAATCTAACCAAAAAAATGTTCTTTCCCATGTCCAACGATCTTATAATTGATAAGCAAAAAAGATGAAAACAAAGCACATCATCGTATCTAAATGGTGAACGTTTCTCCAACAGGATATTAATTTGCAATTCTTAAAGAATCCAGGACAATCCTTGAAAGCTGGACAGAGATGGAAGGATTCCTGTAGCCCAAGACGGCCCAGAAATTTGAGGGCATGGTGCTGCTTCACCACACTTTGGAAGGAGCAACATGTACTAATGAGCCCAGAATCATAGGATGGTTACCACAAGGAAGGAGGTCATTCAGTGTCTCAACTCTGTGCTGAGTCTGTGCAAGAGTAATTCAGATAGTCCCAGCCCACTACTCTCCCCATTGTATTACATTATTTACTTTTTTTTTTAATTGTGTTCGTTCCAACATACTTTTAAAGTATTAAGAACATCTCAGTGTTTTCACAATGCTTTGTAGTTTAAAAAAATTGTTTCATTGATTTTTAAGCGCGGGAGGATGGAAGGAGGTTGAGGGAGTAGACAATGAGGGATGGGGAGGGTGAGAGTGGAGGGTGGGAGGGAGAACAAAATAGGGGCAGTTGGCAGTGGGGTCTGTGCCTGAACCTACCCATGTGTATGTGTGTGTACGTGTGCAATCGTTTGTGCAGATGTGTTGAGCTTGAAGTGTTGAGACAAAGACTGCGTCGAACAATTGTGTTCTGGTGCAGTTGTGTGCAGGAAAGCTACCACCTGGTGACTGCCTGGAATTTCACATCGCAAGGACTGAGACCCACTTTAAATGGCACGATTAACCTCAGATCCCAGAGGCCAGTTCCCACTGCTCAATCCAGTTACTTGACCTAGGAGGACGGGCCAATAGGTCTGTGTGAAGTTGCCAAGCATCAGGAGCCAGGCACCAGGGTTCCCTGGGACTAAGTTAGGAGTTAAAGGCATCCTTGGGAGTGTGTCAGGGTTAAAGAGGTCCCTGGGAGTCTGTCAGGGTTTACAGGGGTCCCTGGGAGTGTTTCGGGGCTAAAGAGGTCCCTAGGAGTCTGTCAGGGTTTACAGGGGTCCCTGGAAGTGTGTCGGGGTTAAAGAGGTCCCTGGGAGTCTGTCAGGGTTTACAGGGGTCCCTGGCAGTGTGTCGGGGTTAAAGGGGTCCCTGGGAGTCTGTCAGGGTTTACAGGGTCCCTGGCAGTGCACCAATGTTTACAGGGTTCCCTGGATGTGTGTCAGGGTTAAAGGGGTCCCTGGGAGTGCACCAGTGTTTACAGAAGTCCCTGAGAGTGTGTTGTGGTTAAAGGGGTCCCTGGGAGTCTGTCAGGGTTTACAGGGGTCCCTGGGAGTGTGTCAGGGTTAAAGGCGTCCCTGGGAGTGTGCGAATGTTTACAGGGGTCCCTGGGAGAGCCAGGACATCACTGTAGAAGTTTAAACCTTGGAACTCCTTACCCAACAGCACTGGGAGTAGTTCCACCACAAGAACTGTAGCAGTTCATGAAGGAAGCTTACCACCATTTTCTCAAGGAAAGTTAGGGACAGGCAATAAATACCGGCCTTACCAGGAAAAGCCAGGCCACAATAAATGAACAGACAGACAGATAGATGGATGAAGAGTTGAATAAATAAATTAAGGGGTCCCCATGACCGTGTCAGTGTTCCAGGGTGACCAAAGGAAAGCTCCAATATTTGTAGGAGTATATCCATGTTTGCTGGCAGTCCTTGAGAGTGCAACTGTATTTAGAAGCATTCCAAGTGTGTGGATCTGCTGGTTCCTTGGAAATATGTCAGAGTGCTTCAGGGCTCCAGGAACATCGTTAATGTTGGCAGTGATGGTGGAGCTGGGGGAGGGAGAAGAGGGGAGAAGGTTGCTCCACTACACGTTGTTTAATGGCACTGTTAAGGCACTGTGGCAAGGTGTGCCTCACAGCTCCAGAGACCCAAGTACAATTCTGTCCTTGGGTGCTGTCAGTGTGGAGTTTGCACGTTCTCCCTGTGACCCATGGGTTTTCTCTGGGTGCTCTGGTTTCCTCCCACATCCCAAAGACATGTGGGTTGGTAGGTTAATGTAATTGCCCTCTTGTGTAGGTGAGTGGTAGAATCTGGGGGGGGTGGGGGGGGTGGGGAGGGAGTTGTTGAGAATGTGGGATTAAAATGGCATTAGTGTAGGATTAATGTAAAATGGGTGCCTGATGGTCAGCAAGGATTCAATGGGCCAAAGGGTCTGTACCTGCACTTTAACTCCACAACATTAGGATTACAAGCTCCCGATCAGACAACCTGTTAGTGCCTTTCAATACTGTGCCATGGACCCCTGCCTCAGGCTGGTGACTCCCTAAGTTGACCCTCTGACAAGCCTGAAAGACGTGATAGTCCAACGGCTCATTGGGCAGAAGTGGAGTGGCTGGTAAATGCTTTTGTTTTCACTGAGTGAGGGGAGCTGGATCAGGGTAAGGACAGCTGGTTAGCACAAGGCCCTTGAAGCAATGGTTGACGCTTCAGAACCCTCAGAAATGGCCCAGCAAGCCACTCAGTTCAAGGACAAACAGCACCGGGTGATAAATCCATCCCCTGAATGAATAAAAAGCAAAAGATTAATGACCATCAGCTGACATTAATTCAGTTCCTTTCACGTGGTTGGTTCAGAGAGTCCTTCTAGCCATTTCCAGTCAGCACTTAAACAAAGACTATTTTTAAAAGTTAATGGAAAGCTAAATTGTACATAGGAATGCTAAAATGGGTTATGATATTTATCTGTCCAGGCCAATTGTGACTCCACAATTGGTTTAAAACACAGCACTAGTTACTGTTTGACACCACAGCACCCTGTTTAAGAGGGACTAAGTTGGGTCTTTCATGCCTGCTCTGAGGCTTTGGTGCATAGCCAGGGGACCGAAGGTATACTGCTGGCTCTACACCCACTCTCCAGAGGGTAGAAGCCAAGGTCCGCTCATCTTAAAGTAAGGGGAAGGAATGGGCTGACGTTTCCTGGCAATGGTATAGGTGATGTGGGATAAAGCTGGCTCTCTGCTCGCATAGATCAACATGCCAGGGGCACCGAGGGAAACAATTCAAGGAAAAGAGTGGCATCCGCACCAACTCTTAGGAATCCCTGGGCCACAGGGTAGCGTAGCGGTTAGCGCGACGTTATTACAGCGCCAGCGATCGGGGTTCGATTCCTGTCGCTGTCTGTAAGGAGTTTGTACGTTCTCCCATGTCTGCGTAGGTTTGTGCCGGATGCTCCGGTTTCCTTCCACATTCTAAAGACGTACGGGTAGGTTAATTTGGGGTTTAAAATGGGCGGCACGGACTCATTGGGCCAGAAGGGCTGTAAACAAAAAAAATTAAAATTAAAATTAAAAAAAAAACAGCTCAACGTGGAGATGGAGCCCTCAGAACCTCAAGTCCATCAGGAGTTACAGAAACAACAAACAATCTGCGGGAGGAACTCAGAGGGTCGAGCAGCATCTGTGGGAGGAAAGGAATTGTCGATGTTTCGGGTCAAACCCTGCATCAGGACTGAGAGTAAGGAGGCGAGGTGGAGAAGCTGTGGAAGGAGTGCCACATCTCACAAGCTACCCTCCACCACCCAAACCATCAATCACCTCTTTCCCCACCTGTGGCAGAATCTGTGGGTCCTACATTGGCTTCATCAGCCACCTCAGAGCCGGATTGGAACCACAGCATTCGCAATCCCGAGGGACTGCCTATGAAGATTACACCACTGTCCAACATTAGCGACACATTACACAGACAAGGGAGTCTATTCAATGACAACATCAATTCACCCTATTACAGACATTACCCTCCCCCAACTTCTCAGCCGTTTAGACTAACTAGCTTTCTCCTTTTTCAGTTCAGATGAAGGGTCTTCAACCCGAAACGTTGACCATTTTCTCCACCATTTTTCTTCTTTAATTTTAGATTTGCAGGCAGCTGCAGATTTTTATTTGAATTACGTCACTGCAGCCTGTGCTTTACTCCAGCTCAAAAGTGTAGCAGCAATGCAGCCGGCAAGCCGATGCAAGCGTAAGCACGATGCACTGCATCGCTGCTGAGTTCTTCAATGCACCTTGTTTGTTCCACATTGATTATAATGACCCAGTCAGGACCTGGAATGCAGCCATCAGTCAGCTAGTTGGGGTTGTTATTCAGAGACATCATCTTGTCACTGAATCAAAGCTTTCTGCACCAGTAAATGTGCCCGGAGAATACATTCAATGCACTAAAACAGAGTGATGCTACTTCATTGGACCATATAAGGTATTGAGTACAAGACAGAACACGTTGGCTACTCTCTGTGCACTGAGAGCGCCGAGCTGAGGAGGAGAGAGCACCGGGTAAATCAATGGATCATGGGCAAATGACACCAAGCTTGGACCAATTTCCAAAAATAATTGTGCAATCACATTGAGTTCGGATGGTCAGCAGAGGAACAAGTCACTCAGCCCAGCAAGCCAAGCTGGTGGCTGTCCTCCACATTCACCTCTTTCTGTCCCCACACCATCAATGTATCTCCTTCCACTCCTTTCTCTCTCATGGGTTTCTCCAATTTCCCCTTTCTATTTGCCTCAATTACTCTATGTTACACATTCTGTTCACGTTACGGGTAAAGCAGGTCATCTTCATTTACTTCTACTGATTATCTTACAGTAACCATGAGAATAAGACCACTGGTAAAACAGAGGCTTTTAAAATCAGGTATTGATAAACACATCCAGAAATTTAGTGCAAAGATATAGCTTTAAAATTGGGGTGGGTGGAAATTGTTCAAAATATTTGCCAGATTAACTTTAATATGTTGGTCATATTTAACTCAATTAGTTTACGTGTTGTATTCGGGAGCCTGTTAAGCATCATCTCTACCTCTACCGTCTTTTAGATGTTCATTAAGATCCACATTTTTGACCAAGATTTGGTCACTGGTTCTGCATCTCCTTAAATTAAAATTGGTTTATTGTTGTCAACTGTACTGAGGTACAGAGAAAAGCTTTGTTTTTCATGCCATCCATACAGATCACTTCATCACATCAGTGCATTGAGGTAGTACAAGGGAAAACAATAACAGAATGCAGAATAAAGTGTTACAGTTACAGAGAAAGTGCAGTGCAGGCAGATAATAAGGTGCAAGGCCATGATGAGGTAGATTGTGAGGTCAAGAGTCCATCTTATCATACAAGAGGTCCGTTCAATAGTCTTATAACAGCAGGATAGAAGTTGTCCTTGATCCTGGTGGTACCTGCTTTCAGGCTTTTGTATCTTCTGCTCAACAGGAGAGGGGAGGAGGGAATGTCCAGGATGGAAGAGTCTTTGATTATGTTGGCTGCTTTACCAAGGCAGCGAGAAGTGTAGATAGAGTCCATGGAGGGGAGACACAAGAGGGACTGCAGATGCTGGACCATGGTTTCTGTGATGTGCTGAGCTGTGTCCCCAACACTCCTCAGTTTTCTTGTGATCTTGGGCAGAGCAGTTGCTATACCAAGCCTCACCATCAAATTTTGTTGCTAATACTCCTGTGAAGCTCTTTGGAACATTTTGCTATGTCCAAGATGCCACATAAATGTCAAATGTTTTTGTTAAATAATTCCTTAATTTTCAACAATTCCTCTGCCAACAAGAAAAGTCTGGTATTTGCTGCCATCTTTAGATAAAGAAGTCATGAGGTATCGTGATGAAGCCAACACCCTAAAGCAAAGTCATATTGTGCTCTGTTTAATCCTTGGGCCTTTCAAATTGGGTAGGTACATGGCTGGGTTGTCGTCCAGTGTACAAGAGCAAGGAAGTCATGATGAACCTTGATTAAAACACTCGTGCTTAATTCATGTGTTTTGATTCATCACTCAAACAGTGAAGAATCGGAGTACAGGAAGGAGGTAGAGAGCTTAGTGGAATGGTGTCATGACAACAACCTTTCCCTCAATGTCAACAAAACTAAAGAGCTGGTCATTGACTTCAGAAAAGGAGGCGGTGTACATACACCTGTCTACATCAATTGTGCTGAGGTCGAGAGGGTTGACGGCTTCAAGTTCCTGGCAGTGAACATCACCAACAACCTGTCCTGGACAAAACCACGTGGAATGCCATGGCCAAGAAAGCTCACCAGCGCCTCTACTTCCTCATGAGGCTAAAGACATTTGGTTTGTCCCCTTTGACTCTCACCAACTTTTACCGATGCACCAGAGAAAGCATTCTATCAGGATGTACTCACAGCTTGGTATGGCAACTGCTCTGCCCAAGATCGCAAGAAGCTGCAGAGAGTTGTGGACACAGCCAGCACATCACGGACACCAGTCTCCCCTCCTTGAACTCTGTCTTTACCTCTCGTTGTCTTGGTGAAGCAGCAGCATAATCAAAGACCCCACCCACCCGGGACATTCTCTTTTCTCTCCTCTTCCGTCGGGTAGAAGATACAGGAGCCTGAGGGCACGTACCACCAGACTTAAGGACAGCTTCTACCCCACAGTGATAAGACTATTGAACAGTTCCCTTATACAATGAGATGGACTATGACCTATGACCTCATGACCTCACGATCTACCTTGTTGTGACCATTGTACCTTATTGCACTGCACTTTCTCTGTAGCTGTGACACTTTACTCTGTACTGTTATTGTTTTTTTTTACCTGTACTACATCAATGCACTCTGTACTAACTTGATGTAACTGCACTGGTAATGAATTGACCTGTAAGATCAGTTTGTAAGACAAGTTTTTCACTGTACCTTCGGTACAAGTGACAATAATAAACCATACCAATACCAATGTGGCCCATTTGGAGTAATAGAACATAGAATATTACAGCACAGTACAGGCCCTTCAGCCCACAATGTTGTGCCGACATTTTATCCTGCTCTAAGATCTACCTAACCCTTCCTCCCACATAGTCCCCTATTTTTCTATCATTCATGTGTCTATCTAAGAGTCTCTTAAATGTCCCTAATGTATCTGCCCCCACAACCTCTGCAGGCAGTGCGTTCCATGCACCCACCACTGTCTGTAAAAAACTTACCCCTGACATCCCCCTTATACCTTCCTCCAATCACAAAATTATGTCCCTCGTGTTAGCCATAATGTGCCAGTTTGGGTGGCATACTTCAGAAAAGACGTAAGGGCTTTGGAGAGGGTGCGGGAGAGATTTACCAGAATGATTCCAGAAAAGAAGGATTTTACTTATGTGCATAGAGAAACTCAAGTTGTTCATCTTGGGCAAGGTTGGATGGAGATCTGATAAAGGTATTTAAAATCATGAAGGGTCTGTTGACGGTGGATGGAGAGAAACTGTTCCCATTAGTGGAAAGGTCAAGAACCAGGGAACACAGAGAGAAGGTGACTGACAAAAGAACCAAAAGTAATGAGGAAGAACTATTTTTTATGCAGTGAGTGGTTGGGTTCTGGGATGCGCTGCCAGGAGTAACAGTGGAGGCAGGCTCAACAGTGGCAATCAGAAGAAAGCTGGATAGATTTATGAAAGGGAAGAGTTTGCAGGGCCATAGGGAGAGCCCCGGGAAGTGGGACTGGTTGGATTGCTCTTACATAGAACTGGTATGGACTTGAGGGGCCAAATAGTCTTCTTTCAGGATGTAAACAGTCCATAATTTCTCCCTGCCACACAGACTAAGACTCACCTACAGCAGTATGAACTAAAGTAAAGGAAAGTTAAAAGGTAATTCCCTAAGGTGTACCAGAAAGTAATGACGGGTTTAAGAAGTCCCTGCAATGGAACAGCCTGGACCAGGACTCATGACTGATTTCTACCCGAAAGGGAGTATGGGTTTGGGTGAGCAAGATGTCTGGGTGTGGTATGGGTTGAGGGCAGGAATCTGTGAAGACCACTCCTGTTTCCTCTTTGAGTTATGGAGCCACACAGCATGGAACAGGCCATTCGGCCCACCATGTCCATACCGACCAGTGGGCACCCTTCCGTATTAATCCCATCTCCAGCACTTGGCTCAAAGCCTCCTATGCCTATGTGATTCAAGTGTTCACCTCTCAAATGCTGTCATCAACTCTGCTTCTACACTCTCTCCAGCAGTGTATTCCAGGTACTCACACTCTCTGGGTGAAAGAGGTCCCCCTCTAAATCTCTTTCCTCTTTACCCTAAATCTATATCCTCTAGTTTTATCTTTCTCTGATATGGAGAATAGTTTCTGTAGGAAACAGTTTACCCTACCTATACCCCTCATAATTTTATATATTCCAATCATGTCCCCTCTTAACCTCTTCCGCTCCAGGGAGAAAAGAAAAGCAAAAAATTGCAGATGCTTGAAATCTGAAATAAAAACAGAAATGTTGGAGGTACTAAAGTCAGGCAGCATCGATGGAGGGAGATACAGTTAAGGATTCAGGCCAATGACCCTTCATCAGAACTGGAAAAGTGAGAAAACAAGCATTTGCAAGTTGGAGAAAGGTAAAGGGAGGGGAAGATGTCAAAATGAAGGTAATGGCTGTGATTCAATCGACACAGGCACACCTCAAGGATGCGTGCTTAAACCACCGCTCTACTCTCTCTACATTTACGACTGTGTGGCTACGCACAGCTCAAACGCCATCTATAAACTCACAGATGACACCACTGCTGTTGGTGGAACCTCAGATGACAACGAGGAGGCGTACAGGAGTGAGATACATCAGCTTGCAACAACAACCTCGCACTCAACGTCAGCAAGACCAAGGACCTGATTGTGGACTTCAGGAAAGGGAAAGTCAGGAGATCACACATCAGTCTTCATTGAGGGGTCAGCAGTGGAAAGGGTGAGCAGCTTCATGTTCCTGGTGTCAACATCTCGGAGGGATCTATCCTGAGCCCAACACATTGATGCAATCACGAAGAAGGCATGCCAGCAGTTCTACTTTGTTAGGAGTTTGAGGAGATTTGGTATGTCACCAAGGACTCTTGCAAATTTTTACAGATGTACGGTAGAGAGCATTCTGACTGGTTGCATCAGTGCCTGGTATGGAGGCTCCAATGCACAGGATCGCAAGAGAC
This sequence comes from Pristis pectinata, assembly GCF_009764475.1. Lineage (NCBI taxonomy): Eukaryota > Metazoa > Chordata > Chondrichthyes > Rhinopristiformes > Pristidae > Pristis > Pristis pectinata. The sequence goes on along the minus strand of NC_067405.1, from coordinate 139,352,056 downwards.
TGCAGAGGATTGTGGGCTCAGCCAGCTCCATCACGGGCACAACCCTCCCCACCATCGAGGACATGTTCAAGAGGAGGTGCCTCAAGAAGGAAGCATCAATCACTAAGGACCCCCACCATTTGGGCATGCCCTCTTCTCATTACTACTACCAGGGAGGAGGTACGGGAACCTGAAGACCTGCACTCAACGATTTATGAACAGCTTTTTCTCCTCTGTCATCAGAGTTCTGAACAGTTCATGAACCTGTGAACACTACCTCATTATTCCTTTTTTTGTTTGTTTTGTAATTAATAGTAATTTTTATGTCTTTGCACTGTACTGCTGCCTCAAAACAACAAATTTCACGACATATGTCAGTGATATTAAACTTGATTCTGATACAAAGGAGACCAAAATTGTCTAGCGACACAACTGCTTTCAGTGCTGTCTGCTTAATCACAGCTCTTCTGTCTGAGGGAGATGAAAAAAATAAAGCCATGCTCTGGATCTGTGAGATGTAGAACACACTAGCTGATGGAAATCTGAAATTAAAAAGAATGCTGGAAATGTTCAAGAGATCAGGTAAAATTCATGGAGAGACAAAGATTGAGTTAATGTTACAGGTAGATGTCCTGACATGAGAGCTGGTCAGTTCTGAGACAAACTGGAAAGGCTGGTTGTCTGAAATGGCTGAATTCAACATGGAGTCCTGGGGGCTGCAACGTATCTCAATAGAAGGTGATTGCTGTTCCTCAAGCTTCCACTGGAGTAATGTAGAAGGCCAAAGACAAAGAGGTCAGAATGGGAGCTGGATGGAGAATTATAGTGACAGGTGACCAGAAACTCAGGGTCACCCTTGCAGACTGTTAAGAGGTAGATCATTTAGCAAGGATGAATCTCTATTAGGTTGCTGAGGACTCTGATACTTATACCCTGTGCCAGACCCCGAGTGTCACCCACAGACATTGAGCGCGATTGCTATTAAACATTATATGTATATGCTCCATAGCATGGAGGAATTTGTTATGTACCACACAGGCACCCAGAGTGCTTTGGGAAACAAAGGTTCTTCCAAGATGTAAGTGTGGGTTAGTCAGAACCACTCTAGCCTCTGATCATTAAATTGCGAGTTCAAGAGAGACTTCGGTATAAAAACAAAGACTGAAGGAATGCCGTCTTTTAAATGAGACATTAAACTTGGGCGGGTGTTAAAGATCCAAAGAAACTGTTTCAAAGAAGGGCAAAGGAGGTCTCTGCAATGTCCTGGCCAATATTTCTCCCTCAGTCTGCATTAAAGGAACAAGTTTTCTGCTGTTTGTGGGAGCTTACTGTGCATAAATTGCTGCACATTTCCTTCATTACAACAATGGCTACACTTCACAGGTACTCAGGATGGCCTGAAAGAAATGTGAAAGGCGCTATAGAAATGCAAGTCTTCCTTTCCCAAGAGTGCTACAAAGACACATGTTATGTCTCAAATTACTCACATACTGTATCACAAATGCTATTTTCTGAAAGAAGTCTATCTGAATTTGCATTTAAATGAATCAACACTATCTACTTCCACTGCCTCCCTAGGGAGGCTGTTCCATAGATACATTCACTGACTGAAATAATATTTCCACTGATTAGTTTTGAATTTTTCCCTCCAGAAGTGGAGTCCCTGTAGTTGTGCTGTTCTGGACAAGGTGAAATGCCATGCTCCACATTACTTAATCATTTGAGCATTTTGAGAACAGCATTCATATTACCTCCCAACCTTGTCTCTTCCAGAGAGACCCTGCCCTTTTTATGTAATCACCCTTCATAATCTAATCCTTCCATCCCCTTCATTATTCTGGTTATTAAGTCATCTGATTCATAATACACATCACGACAGGCATACAATGCCAATGACGCACAATGCACCTCGCCCACTAGGAATTCATAAATGTCCCTTCAGTGAGGTCAGGGAGTTTATCCATCAACATCACTGCACTTCTCAAGTGCCCAAAACATGAAAGCTTACAGGTGCTCCATAAAGTGCTTGTCAAGCCACATAACCAGTGCCTTCCATTGTAAAATTGGCAGAACGACTCGAATCTGCCAGCATTTAAGCATATAACTGGTCAGAGGGTCAGGACCCCTAAGCTCAGGGCTCCTGAGTGCACCACCTATGGAAGAGGGAATATCACAGAACAGTGGGTGGAAGTTAATTTCCCTTATTTAATTGAATTAATTAACTGTACTTTAAATGTGTAAAGGTGTTTTAATTTTTTATATGTTCAATCATTTTAATTGTTTGGATAGTACTTCTATTTTTAATAGGGCTTTTGAGCCTTCCATCGGGCAGGAGGTACAGAAGCATGAAGTCCCACACCACCAGGTTCAAGAACAGCTACTTCCCTTCAACCATTCAGTTCTTGAACCAACCGGCAAACCCTAATCACTACAGTTTAGCAACACTACGACCACTTTGCACTAGAATGGACTTTGCTTTTTTTTGTTCAAACCATGTTTGTTTTCTTGTAAAAATTGTGTCCAATTTATGTTTGATTTTTGTTTTACATGTGAATCCTGCTGATATAATGCTATGTGCCTGTGATGTTGCTGCAACCTAACAGAGATTCATCCTTGCTAAATGATCTACCTTTTAACAGTCTGCAAGGGTGACCCTGAGTTTCTGGTCACCTGTCACTATAATTCTCCATCCAGCTCCCACTCTGACCTCTTTGTCTTTGGCCTTCTACATTACTCCAATGTAAGCTTGAGGAACAGTCACGGACATCAGTCTCAGTGATCGGGCCTGACAGTGGGTGAACCTTGGGGACAGGGCCTCAACAATCAACGGGGAGACGGCAAACTTGGTCATGGGCTGAAAGACAAGGCGGGCTCTGGGGGAAGGAGGCGGGCAAGCTCGGTCAGCTTGCTGATTGGCAGAAGATGCCCTCCTTTGGGGCAGAAAGCTAATAGCGAGACAATTCAAAGCACTGCCACAAGTACTGTGGATCACGTACAGGTATATGGATCATGTACAGGCAGAAGATATTTGGTTTAATTCAGCATCATGTGCGGCGCAGACATTGTGGGCTGAAGGGCCTGTTCTTGTGCTGTATTGTTCTCTGTTATGTTGGAGTTTCTGATTGTGTTTCTTTTGGACTAATGTCTTGTTTTGCAGTCTCTTTCTTCAATGTCTTGTATAAGTTGTATATAATTTATATTCTGTGTGTTGCCTGAATCCCTGTGCCTGTGATGCTGTTGCAAGCAAGTTTTCAGTATACCTGTACTCACCGTACCTGTGCACATCCTGTACTACCTCAATGCACTCTGTACTAACCCAATGTAACTGCACTGTGTAATGAATTGACCTGTACGATTGGTATACAAGACAAGTTTTTCACTGTACCTCGGTACAAGTGACAACAATAAATCAATACCAATACCAATACATGACAATAAACTCGACTTGATGACTTGACTAAAATCAGGGATTCACAAGAGGCCAGAACAGGAGCAACAAAGAGATCTCGAGCCCAGTTGCCACTCCAGTCCCCGGAGGAGGACTTCGGCGATTAACAGTTGCACTAATCAGAGCTGCTTACTGCGACAAGCCAATGGGATGGGCCAAGGGTTTATTCCAACAGCTCTATGATGATGCTCTGCGGTGACCCATGGGGGGAAGCCTGGGGTGGGAAGGAGCATTGTTATGTACTCAATGTGCCATCATGGAACATAGAACATAGATTGAAATTGTTTGGGACATTGACAACACCATGAGAGTGATTGGAGGGTAACCAGCGGAGCAGATACATCAAGACATGAACCTGTTTTATGCAGCTGCTTTGAGGCTCTTGACCAGACTGCTGACTATAAGTGGAAACAAAGGAACCGCAGATAACTGGAACCTGGAGCAACAACACATGAATGATAGAGAAATGGGGGGCTATGTGGGAGGGAAGGGTTGGATAGATCTTAGAGCAGGATAAAATGTCAGCACAACATTGTGGGCCGAAGGCCCTGTACTGTGCTGTAATGTTCTATGTTTGATAACCAAGATGCTAGAGGAACTTAGCAGGTCAGGCAGCATCTGTGAAGGGAAATGGACAGTCAACATTTCAGGTTGAGACCCTTCATCTGGAGCGTCGACTGTCCATTTCCCTCCACGGATGCTGACTGACCCACTGAGTTCCTCCAGCTTCTTGTTTGTTGCTGCATAAAATGAGTCACCGGGTCAATGATCAACTCTTTTTGTGCTTGATAAAGCACTCAGGCTGTTCACTGGATTAGTCAGAAAATCCAACTTCAAAAGCCTCATTGTATACTGGCTGCATCCAGAAGGTCTCACTGAATGATGGGAATTTGATCTGCTCTCGTGCTCGCTATCGCTCGTGGCTCTTGTGTGAATTCCCAGACTGTATTTGAGTGACTGAACACGTTCAGTTGATGAATGAGACAGCCTCATTAAGCACTGATCTGCTAATCTTCCGCCAACAGTGTGCTGCTGGATCGCGAGTTACATCTGTCTCTGGTCCTACGGGGATGGGCAAGTCTCGTTTGTTACACAGCGAGCTCACTGATACAATCCCCTTTCCAGTGTCTGTACATTCAGCTTGGATTACAGTTGGGATCATAGAAAAATAAAACCCTTCACTTTTATCCTCACTACAAATCATCTCCCCTGTCAAAGATTATTTGTCTGCGTTTACTATCTTAATCTGCAGTTTATTTAATAAGCGAAGAGATGCCTTTGGGCAAATGGATGATTAGATTTCAAGACTTGATAAGAGCACTTAATTAGTAAGAGTAAATAGCAGTGTGTCACACAAAGGTAGAAGTTTCAAACATTCAAGCATACATATGAATGCACATCTATGAGGATACATGTGAGTGCGTCTCTGTGAGTGTACACGTGCATCACTGTGTCTGCACATGTGAATCAGTGTGCATGCACATAAATGAGTTTGTGGGCATACATGTGAGTGGAATTCTGTATGTATACATATGTTTGTCCACATTATTTTGTGTGTGCGTTTGTGTGTACATCTGCATGTATGCATGACTACATGTGCATGTGTTTGCACTAGTGTATATCTAAGTATGCACCTGTAACATACATGGAGCCATGCATGTTCCTGTGTTTATACTTATGGGAGTCATGTGTGCATCTATGTCTAAACATGTGCATACGCATTGTGAATATGAGCATTGCCATATACATGTGTGTGTATATGTAATCATATGTAAATATGTATGTATTCATGTGGGTGGCATTCTGTGTGTGGGTCCCTTGGTGTTTATGTAAGATCTATGTGTGCCTATAGTGTGTGAGTCTATGTCTCTGTAAGTTTTACTGCAGTGTATTGAATCAATAGTACATTACATTTTATCCTAAAGAAAACTTACACAGTGATCAGGATGCAGTTACAGTGCATTAATGTGTCTTGAGCATATGGTGGGGCACATTCAAGACACTGCTCAAAGGTTGTACACAATTCAGCACGAATTAACACAATGTAAACCTGCCACTTTTCCCTGGTTATTGCCACTCACCCCTCCTGCAGGCTGAGCTGTTTTTTCCCCCGTAGAAGGTGGATAATCAAAAGGTAGAAGAAACCACTTCCCGCAAGCTGACCTTGCAGAGTCAGGGTGCTGTTCAAGCTCAGTTTGCCAACTCCCTACCCAAGTAATTTCCCACTTCAAACCATTCTGCCCACCAACTCATTCACCCTTGCCTGTTGGTCCTTCCACACAGCCTTTCCGAGGCCAGTCAGAAAGTAACCAGACTCATAGCAGATTTTCCAGAGAAGACTAATCTGAAGAACTCTTTCCATATCATCACCAATTTCTCATTTATTTCCTTTTGCATAGAAGCCCTTTGGTTCATTGAGACAAGGTGGGCTCTCAGAGAATCCCATCAGTTCCACTCCCCCACTTATTTCCCTATAAACTATTCTCCAACTTGCCCTAACAACTACCACTCCCACCAACTCTCCCACCACCTACCTACACAAGGAACAACTTTACAGTGGCCAATTAACCTCCCAGCCCACACATCTTTGGGATGTGGGAAGCAGCCCAGAGGAAGCCCACACAGCCATAGAGAGAACATGCAAACTTCACACAGACAGCACCGGAGGTCAGGATTGGACCTGGGTCAGTGGAGCATTGATGCCACAGTACTATCTGGCATCCTGTTGCTATGACAAAGAAATACAAATGTTCAAGGAAATCACATAATATATAATTTTTGTAACGAGTTTTTGCCTTACAACAGTGAAGTCACTCCTTGGGCACAATCCGTCTACACTTCCCGCTGCCTCGGGAAAGCAGCCAATATAATCAAGGACCCCTCCCACCCCAGTCATTCTCACTTCTCCCCTCTCCTGTTGGGCAGAAGGTACAAAACCCTGAGAGCATGAACCACCAGGCTCACGGGCAGCTTCTATCCCACTGTTTTCAGACTCTTGAACGGACCTCTCATAAGCTAAAAGATGAACTCTTGATCTCCAGTCTACCTTGTCATGGCCCTTGCACTTTATTTGTCTACATGCACTGCACTTTCTCTCTAACTGCAACTTTTTCTTTCTTTTTACTACCTCGATGTAGTTATGCATGACCTGTCTGGATGGCACGCAAAACAAAAGCTTTTCACTGTATCTTGATATGTGTAACAATAATAAACCAACACCAAGTGTGCCAGCCTTTATGTGGCAGCATGACTTAAATGAGACTCCCCGCGCCCCCCCCCCCCCCCCACACACACACACACACACACACACACACACACAACACACACACACACACACACTCACCACTGACCAGGTCCCAGTGCTGCACTAGAAACCAAACACAATGAGACCTCAGGAGTGAACATCACCAATAACCTGTCCTGGTCCAACCACGTAGACACCACGGCCAAGAAAGCTCACCAGTGCCTCTACGTCCTCAGGAGGCTAAAGAGATTTGGCATGTCCCCTTTGACACTCACCAACTTTTATCGATGTACCATAGAAAGCATCCTATCTGGATACATCACAGCTTGGTATGGCAACTGCTCTGCCCAGGACCGCAAGAAACCGCAGGGAGTTTATGGACACAGCCCAGCGCACCACAGAAAACCAGCCTCCCCTCCATGGTCTATGCCTCTCACTGCCTTAGTGAAGCAGCCAGCATAATCAAAGACCCCACCCACCCAGGTCATTCTCTCTTCTCTCCTCTCCATTAGGCAGAAGATACAGGAGCCTGAGGGCACACACCACCAGGCTCAAGGACAGCTTCTATCCCACGGTGATAAGACTATTGAATGGTTCCCTTATACGATGAGATGGATTCTTGACCTCACAATCCACCTTGTTTGACCTTGCACCTTATTGTCTACCTGCAAATGCACTTCCCTGTAGCTGTGACACTTTACTCTGTATTCTGTTACTGTTTTTACCCTGTACTACCTCAATGCACTGTGTAATGAATTGATCTGTACGAACGGTATGCAAGACAAGTTTTTCACTGTACCTCAGTACAAGTGACAATAATGCACCAATACCGATACCAATACCAATAACTGCTGACCTTTGGGGGCCTCCATGAATCCATCCAAAGAACCCACTTCCACCAACCACCTCCTCCTTCCTGAGCTCCTGACCCTTGTTCGCCGACCTACCAACCCCAGCACCCAGAACTCACTGACCTTCAATCGACTTGCTAATCGGCTCATGGTTCAAGTGCCACCCCCCAAAAGAAAGGCCCTGGAATGAGTGAACCCACTCCCCTTCCCTCAACTTGCAACATGGGCCTCACTACTGTCAACTTGCCTGCAGCTAACCTCCTCTCCCCAACTGCCCCTTCCCCTACCTAGGGTCTCTCCCCTTGATCCTTTGTGTGCTCTGTGCTGGCGGCTCGGAGGCTCTGGTATATGTAAGCATTGATCCCACAACCAAAGCAGTGGTTGCCACAGTGCACAAGGACCAGTTAAAATGTACCCACAACTGACGACGAAAGCAACAAGTTCAGTCCCTTTATCAACGCATGGGAGTTGAACATCACCAGTACTTATTGAGAGATATGCCGAGAAATGCAGAGGGCAGTGAATCTGCCGTCACAGGCAGCTCAGACCAGGTAAAGGCCGCAGGATTCCCCTCCCCGTTGAGTTTTTAATGACAATCCTGTAGTTTCACGGTCACCATTACACTTTATTCCAGTTTGTTTAATGAACAATTTAAACTCCTTCGTTGACATGGTGGGATTCAAGTCAAATCATCGGACCATCTGGATTACTAACCCAGTAATTTAACCACTGCACTACCGAACCCCAACTGTTAGAATTAGAATGATAGAGACAGGATGTAAGAGAGGATTAGAATGAATAAGCAAGTATACGTGTGGTTGGGATGGGTTGAATCGCCTTCTTGATCTATTCCTATTTTGTGAAAAAGCAGAGTAATATTCAACTCGCTGTGAAATTCAGTCTGTAATTTCCCACAGATGTGCCCTCAGCACTTTTGCTGCACACATGAAACCTGTATGCAAATTCAGCTAAAGTTACATGGAGCAAATTAGACCATTGGAGATTCAGACTACTTTCCTCTGGTGAGAGGAGGACGTGAGATGGGACCTCAGAGACGCCCTAATCCTTGCCATCCTCAGGAAAGGAATCAAATCGGATAATGGTAACTACAGAGGGATCTCCTTGCTGCCTGCCACAGGGAAAGTCATCACCAGGGGTCCTCCTCTTCTTCCACGCCCTGGTGGCCAAAGATCTGCTCTCTGAATTGCAGTCTGGATTCATCCATCCAGAGGCACAGTGGGACTTGTATTTGCTCCGTGACAACTCCAAGAGAAATACATCAAGCAGTATCAACTGCTATAGGTGGCCCAGAGGAGAGTAGTCTGCGTTTCAAATGAGACCTAATTTGCTATCTGTAAATTGAGCTGAATTAGCACATCAGTTCTGAGGGTCTACTGGTGGGAAATTCTGTCAACAGAGACGATTAGGGAGCATAATTCTCAAATTTGGCAGCTCGGAGAAATGAGTCTCTATCTTAAATTTTTTTACATGATAGAAATGCAAACTGTGATCTTAACCAACAGATCTGCAACAGAGCCAATCTCAGTGCAGAGTCATGTCAAGCCAGGCCATGTCATCACCCCAACAGTTCTCTCAATCTTTCTCATCACCCTCAACAAACCTCCGCTGGACAAATGGGAAACGGTTCAACCTGCACCATCACCATTCCAAGACATTGGTGAGACTCTGACAAACTTCTACAGATGTACAGTGGAAAGCATTCTGACTGGGTTGCATCACATCCTAGTGTGGAAACTCCAATGCACAGGAACACAAGAGGGTGCAGAGAGTGGTGGACTCAGCCAGTTCCATCACTGGTACAGCTCTCCCCACCATCGAGGACATCTACAAAAGGCAATGTCTCAGGAAGGCACATCCATCAACAGGGACCACGACCATCCGGGCTGTGTCGTCTTCTCATTGTTGTCATCAGGCAGGAGGTACAGGAGCCTGAAGACCCACACTTCAAGGTTCAACAACAGCTTCTTCCCCTTTGCCATCAGGTTCTTGAACCAACTGAAAAAACCCTAATTCTATATCGCACTATATTTTGCTCGCACTAATGTCATTATGTTGTTTTTGTTTATTGTGTTAGAACATAGAACATAGAACGATTACAGCACAATTCAGGCCCTTCAGCCCACAAATCTGTGCCGAACATGTCCCTACCCTGTTGTGCAAGTTATGCATAACTTAAGTTAATTTAAGTTTATGTAATTTATGTTTGTAATGTACTGTGCTGCTGCTGCCAAAAAGATAATTTTCATGGTATTTATACCCTGGGTATGTATGCCCATGACAATAAACTTGAACATAGAACAGTACAAAACAGTACAGGCCCTTTGGCCCACAGTGTTGTGCCGACCTATATAAACACACACTCCATGATCAATCTAACCCTTTCCTCCTGCACAGCCCATAAACCTCCATTTTACTTACTTCCATGTGCCTATCTAAGTGTCTTTTAAATTTCTCTATCGTATCAGCCTCAACCACCACCCCCAGCTGCGCATTCCTGGCACCCACCACTCTCTGTGTAAAGAACCTACCTCTGACATCTCCCCAAAACATTCCTCTGGTAATGACCATTGTCACCCTGGGGAAAAGGTGATGACTATCTACTCTATCTATGCCCCTCATAATCCTATACACCTCTACCAAGTCAACTCTCATCCTGCGTCACTTCAAAGAGAAAAGCCCTAGCTCGCTCAACCTTTCTTCATAAGACATGTTCTCCAATCCAGGCAGCATCCTGGTAAATCTCCTCTGCATCCTCTCTAAAGCTTCCACATCCTTCCTATAATGAGGTGACCAGAACTGAACACAATACTGGTCTTACCAGATTTTGGAGAGCTGCAACATCACCTCGCAGCTCTTGAACTCAATCCTCGACTAATGAAGGCCAGCACACCATGCACCTTCTTAACCACCCTATCAACTTGTGCGGCACTTTGAGAGATCTGCGCACTTGGACCCCAAGATCCCTCTGTTTCTCCACACTGGTAAGAATCCTGCCTTTAACCTTGTACTCTGCCTTCAAGTTTGTGCATCCAAAGTGTACCATTTTACACTTTTCCGGATTGAACTCCATCTGCCACTTCTCCACCCAACTCTGCACCCTGTCCATATCTTGTTGTAACCTACGACAACCTTCTACACTATCCATAACCCCTCCAACCTTCGTGTCATCTACAAATGTACTAACTCCACCCCTCCACTTCCTCATCCAAGTCATTTATAAAAATCACAAAGAGTAGGGGTCCCAGAACAGAATCCCTGCAGAACACAATGGTCACTGGACCTCCAGGCCAGAATATTCTCCATCTACTACCACCCTCTGCCTTCTGTGGGCAAGCCAATTCCAAATCCACGCAGCCATGTGTCCATGGATCCTAAGCCTCATGACTTTCTGGATGAGCCCACCATGGAGAACCTTGTTATACTCCTTATGGAAGTCCATATACACCACATCCACTGATTTATCTTCATCAATTTGTTTTATCACCTCCTTGAAAAACTCAGTTAGGCTCGTGAGGCACGACCTGCCCCTCACAAAGCCATGCTGACTATCCCTAATAAGACTATACTTCTCCAAATGCTCATAATTCCTGTCCCTAAGAATCCTCTCCAGTAGCTTCCCCACCACTGACGTAAGACTCACTGGTCTATACTTTCCAAGATTATCCCGATTACCTTTCTTGAACAAGGGAACAACATTTACCATCCTCCGATCCTCTGATACCACTGCTGTGGCCGGGGGGACACAAATATTATTGTCAACACCCCAGCAATCCCTTTCCTCACTTCCCGTCGTAACCTGGGGAATATCCTGTCCAGCCCTGGGATTTAGCAATCCTAATGTTTTTCAGAAGCTCCAACACTACTCTTTCTTAACCTCAACAGGCTCCAGCACATTAGCCTGTCCTATGCTGACCTCACATTCGTCAAAGTCCCTCTTCCTAGTGAACACTGAAGCAAAGTATTCATTAAGGACCTCCCCTACCTCATCCACCTCCAGGCACATGTTTCCCCCTTTATCCCTGAGCAGTCCTACCCTCACTTGAACTTGAACTTGAGATTCCACTTAGAATATTGTGTACAGTTTTGGTCACCCTGTTATAGGAAAGATGTCATTAAGGTGGAAAGAACACTAAGGGGGCTTGAGTTATAGGGAGAGGTTGGGTAGGCTAGAACTTTATTCCTTGGAATGTAGGAGTCTGAGGGGTGACCTAATAGAGGTGTATAAAATCATGAGGGTCATAGACAGTGAATGCACACAGTCTTTTTCCCAGGGAGAGGGAACCAAAAACTAGAGGGCATAGGTTTAAGTTGAGAGGGGAAAAACTGAAAAGGGACCTGAGGGGCAACTTCTTCATGCAGAAGATGGTGCGTATGTGGAAAGAGCTGCCAGAGAAAGTAGTTGAGGCAAGTACAATCCTTGCCTTAAAAGACATTTAGACAAGTACATGGATAGGAAAGGCTACGGGCCAAATGCGGACAAATAGGTCTAGCTTGGGTGGGCACCTTTGTTGGCATGGACAAGTTGGGCCGAAGGGCCTGTTTCTATACTATATTACCTTATGACTCTATATTATAATAATATACACTCTATAATATACACAGACAACATTTGCATATGTACATGTTAGGCCATGATGGCAGAGGGGAAGAAGCTGTTCCTGAATCATTGAGTGTGGGTCTTCAGGCTCCTGTACCTCCTCCCCGATGGTAGTAACGAGAAGGAGGCATGTCCCAGATGGTGAGGGTCCTTAGTGATGGATGCCACCTTCTCGAAAGTGTCCTCGGTGGGAAGGGTTGTACCTGTCACGACGACCTATTTCTGTGCATATGACCCTATGACCACTGGGAGGGGGCAATTAGCTAGAGTTCCACAGCAGCAAGTTGACTGGGTCCGAAGGTTGGGGATAAAGTCTGACACCATTACTATACCACATGATGTAAAATGGCTGAAAGTCAGTATTGCAGAAATATTGAATGATACTATAGTATGCAGTTCCCTCTACACCACGGCAGGACTCTTCACACACAGCTTCTGCCGTAGTATTGACAGCATCAGGAACACACAACTCCCCCATGCCCACACTAATTAGATATGGTCACACACCATTACTAAAGAAACTATCACAAACAGCTCACTCTATACCATCACTGACTCAAAGTGTCACACAGAACTCACTGCATACTGTAACTGATTGAGACAGACACACACAGCTCCCTCCACAATATCACTGAAGGGGACAATCGCACTCCATCGATTGCAACTTTACACATGGTCCCATGCAAACCATCACCGACAGAAAATGAATTGAAACTGTCACACACAGCTCCCTCTACACCAACACTGATACAAAACTGACACACAGCTCCCTCTACACCAACACTGATACAAAACTGACACAGCTCCCTCTACACCAACACTGATACAAAACTGACACACAGCTCCCTCTACACCAACACTGATACAAAACTGACACACAGCTCCCTCTACACCAACACTGATACAAAACTGACACACAGCTCCCTCTACACCAACACTGATACAAAACTGACACACAGCTCCCTCTACACCAACACTGATACAAAACTGACACACAGCTCCCTCTACACCAACACTGATACAAAACTGACACACAGCTCCCTCTACACCAACACTGATACAAAACTGACACACAGCTCCCTCTACACCAACACTGATACAAAACTGACAGAGTTTTGGGAGCTTAAGGTAAAGGAATCCTTAGGAGGCAGTGATCATAATATGATAGAAATCACCCTGCAGTTTGAGAGGGAGAAGCTAAAATCGGATGTATCGGTATTACAGTTGAGTAAAGGTAGCTACAAAGGCATGAGAGAGGAGCTGCCCATAGTTGATTGGAAGGGGACCCTAACAGGGTGTGACGGTAGAGCAGCAATGGCAGAGTTTCTGGGAGAAATTCAGAAGACACAGGATCAGTTCATCCCAAAGAAGAAGAAGCATTCTGAAGGGAGGATGAGGCAACTGTGGCTGACAAGGGAAGTCAAAAACAGCATAAAAGGAAAAAGAAGGCTATACAATATTGCAAAAATTAGCGGGAAGCTAGAGCATTGGGAAGCTTTTTAAAAACCACAGAAGACAACTAAAAAAAGCAATAGGGGGACAAAAGATGAATATGAATGTAAGCTAGCCAATAATATAAAAGGGATACCAAAATTTTTTCAGATATAAAGAGTAAAAGAGAGGCAGAGTGGACATCGGACTGCTGGAAATGACGATGGAGAGGTAGTAATGGGGAACAAAGAAATGGTGGACGGACTGAACAAGTATTTTGTGTCAGTCTTCACTGTGGAAGACACCAGCAACATGCCAGAAATTCGAGAGAGGCAAGGGGCAGAAGTGAGTGTAGTCACTATTACTAAGGAGAAGGTGCTTGGGAAGCTGAAAGGTCTGGAGGTAGATGAGTCACCTGGACCAGATGGACTACACCCTAGGTAGCTGAAAGAGGTAGTTGAAGAGATTGTGGAGGCATTAGTAGTGATCTTTCAAGAATCACTAGTCAGGAATGGTTCCGGAGGACTGGAAAATCACAAATGTCACTCCACTCTTTGAGAAGGGAGAGAGGCAAAAGGCAGGAAATTATAGGCCAGTTAGCCTGACTTCAGTGGTTGGTAAGATGTTAAAGAGTCCATTAATAAGGATGAGGTTTTCAGGGTACTATGAAGCACATGATAAAATAGCCGACGTCAGCATAATTTCCTCAAGGGGAAATCTTGCCTGACAAATCTGTTGGAATTCTTTGAGGAAGTAACAGGCAGGATAGACAAAGGACAGTCGGTGGATGTTGTTTACTGGATTTCAGAAGGCATTTGACAAGGTGCCACACATGAGGCTGCTAAGCAAGATAGGAGCTCATGTATTAAAGGAAAGTTACCAGCATAGATAGAAGATTGGCTGACTGGCAGAAGGCAGAGAGTGGGAATAAAGGGGCCTTTTCTGGTTGGCTGCCGGTGACTAATGGTGGTTCCGCAGGAGTTGGTGATGGGTCTGCTACTTTTCACGTTATATGTTAATGATCTGGATGATGGAATTGACGGCTTTCTGGCCAAGTTTGCGGTTGCTACAAAGACAGGTGGAGGGACAGGTAGTGTTGAGGAAGCGGGGGGTATTGGTATTGGTTTATTATTGTCATATACCGAGGTACAGTGAAAAACTTGTCTTGCATACCGATCGTACAGGTCAATTCATTACACAGTGCAGTTACATTGAGTTATGCAGAAGGACTTGGACAGGTTGGGAGAACGGGCAAGGAAGTGGCAGACGGAATACAGCATAGGGATAGGTTGAGAGAGAAAATAAATCATCCATGAATGAATGGAGAAACAGACTAAATGGGCCAAATGGCCTACTGTGCTCCTATGTCTTATGATCTTCCCTCTAAACAACACAGATACAAAACTGACACAAAGTTCCCTCTGCACCAACATTCCTATATAACATTCACACACGCATCAGTCCACACTTCAGTGATACAAGGTGTCACACATAAATCCCTCTACACCATCGTTACAGGAGCTATCACTCACAGCTCCCTCCACATCATCACTTACAGGAACTGTCACACACACATCCCTCCACACCATCACTTAAAAGAACTGTCACACACAGCTCCCTCTACACCATCCTTAGAGGAACTGTCACACACAACTCCCTCTACACCATCACTTACAGGAACTATCACACACAGCTCCCTCTGCACCATCAGTTACAGCAACTGTCACACACAGCTCCCTCTACACCATCACTTACAGGAACTGTCACACACAACTCCCTCTACACCATCACTTACAGGAACTGTCACACACAGCTCCCTCTACACCATCGCTTACAGGAACTGTCACACACAGCTCCCTCTACACCATCGCTTACAGGAACTGTCACACACAGCTCCCTCTACACCATCGCTTACAGGAACTGTCACACACAGCTCCCTCTACACCATCACTTACAGGAAATGTCACAAACAGCTCCCTCTACACCATCACTTACAGGAACTGTCACACACAGCTCCCTCTACACCATCGCTTACAGGAACTGTCACACACAGCTCCCTCTACACCATCACTTACAGGAAATGTCACAAACAGCTCCCTCTACACCATCACTTACAGGAACTGTCACACACAGCTCCCTCTACACCATCACTTACAGGAACTGTCACACACAACTCCCTCTACACCATCACTTACAGGAACTGTCACACACAGCTCCCTCTACACCATCACTTACAGGAACTGTCACACACAGCTCCCTCTACACCATCGCTTACAGGAACTGTCACACACAGCTCCCTCTACACCATCGCTTACAGGAACTGTCACACACAGCTCCCTCTACACCATCACTTACAGGAAATGTCACAAACAGCTCCCTCTACACCATCACTTACAGGAACTGTCACACACAGCTCCCTCTGCACCTTCACTTACAGGAACTGTCACACACAGCTCCCTCTACACCATCACTTACAGGAATTGTCACACACAGCTCCCTCTACACCATCACTTACAGGAACTGTCACACACAGCTCCCTCTACACCATCGCTTACAGGAACTGTCACACACAGCTCCCTCTACACCATCGCTTACAGGAACTGTCACACACAGCTCCCTCTACACCATCACTTACAGGAAATGTCACAAACAGTTCCCTCTACACCATCATTTACAGGAACTGTCACACACAGCTCCCTCTGCACCTTCACTTACAGGAACTGTCACACACAGCTCCCTCTACACCATCACTTACAGGAACTGTCACACACAGCTCCCTCTACACCATCCTTAGAGGAACTGTCACACACAACTCCCTCTACACCATCACTTACAGGAACTATCACACACAACTCCCTCTGCACCATCAGTTACAGCAACTGTCACACACAGCTCCCTCTAGACCATCAGTTACAGGAACTGTCACACACAGCTCCCTCTACACCATCAGTTACAGCAACTGTCACACACAGCTCCCTCTACACCATCACTTACAGGAACTGTCACACACAACTCCCTCTACACCATCACTTACAGGAACTGTCACACACAGCTCCCTCTACACCATCACTTACAGGAACTGTCACACACAGCTCCCTCTACACCATCGCTTACAGGAACTGTCACACACAGCTCCCTCTACACCATCACTTACAGGAACTGTCACACACAGCTCCCTCTACACCATCACTTACAGGAAATGTCACACACAGCTCCCTCTACACCATCACTTACAGGAACTGTCACACACAGCTCCCTCTGCACCTTCACTTACAGGAACTGTCACACACAGCTCCCTCTACACCATCACTAATTGATGCATTATTAATGTGTTTATTCTCAGGTTTTTGATTATGATGCCAAAATATAAAGCTTATCTCCTTGTTATCACCAAACTAAAACAATGTTATTTTATTAAATATTATTTGAATGAAATTTGTGCCATTTACACCTATTTTAAGTTTCAGTTTCAGTTATGTCATGAAGTATCCCAATTGTATGGAATCTCACAGGAGAAACAGAAGGCAGAATGTCAGGCACCTGCAGTCTGCCTTTCTCTGTGAAACCTTTTTTGCACTTGATCCTGTCTCTGCAACGTCTCGATATTACAAGTTACTTATATCCCTGATTAACATTTAAAAGATATTTGAACAGTGACATGGACAGGAAAGGTTTGGAGGGCCAAATGCGGGTAAATGGCACTAGCTCAATTAGGCAGCTTGGTCAGCATGGATGAGTTGGGCCGAAGGGTCTGTTTTCTGTGCTGTATGACTCGATGGTCCTAACATTCATTAGAATCAGTATTCCTCAGGCTACACTCTCACCCCCTGACCTTTTTGTATTTGTCTAAATGTCACCAAGCTAACCAACAAGGATGGGAATATAGGAACAGGGAAAGAAATTCCTATATCAGACTCCAATAAACAGCAATCTCACAGTGGCGCAGCTGGTAGAGCCGCTGCATCATAGCACCAGAGACGCAGGTTCAATCCCGACCAGGGGTGCTGTCTGTGAGGAGTTCGCATGTTCTCCCTGTGACCGCATGGTTTTCCCCCGGATGATCCGGTTTCCTTCCACATCCCAAAGACGTGCTGGCTGGTGGGTTACTTGACCACTGCAAATTGTCCCTAGTATGTGGATGAGTGGTAGAATCTTGGGGGGAGTTGATTGGAATGTTGGGAGAATTTAAAAAATGGGATTAATGTAGGATTGGTGTAAAATGGGTGGTTGATGGTTGGCGTAGACTTTGTGGGCCAAAGGGCCTGTCTCCGAGCTGTATCTCTCCGTGACTTTGTGAGATGTGGAGACTTGGTACAGGGTCTAAATGGTGGGTAGCTCGGTATACTGAGACAAATTCAGTCACCAGCGAGCAGAAACATTGGATACAGCAGCGTTATCAGACTCTGCTCCCTGGACTACATCAACTGAGGAAGGAAAATACACAGCGACCCATCCAGCAGACTGCAGGCAGGTCAGGACAGAGCGCACCAAGCCCTAATTACACAGAGATGCAGGAGCCACTGCACACATCACAAACAGAATTTAACACCTACCCAATGTTATGCTTCTGTTGTACAGTGTTCATCGACACCACTATCACGTGAACAAAGGGAAAGCTGCACTCAGAATCGGGCAGCAGCACCATCCTTGTACGGTGAGGGAGTGGGAGGGGGCACAGAGATTGATGGCTTATATTTCTAGAGCACCTTTACTTAGCAAAACATTCCCAGGAGCTTCACAGGGTGGTCAAAACAGGCAGTTTTGAGAAGCATCTTAATAGAATCATAGGACTGTACAGCACGAAAACAGGCCCTTTGACCCAACTCATCCATGCTGTCCATTGCCTAACTGAGCTTGTCCCATTTACCCATATCCCCCTAAGCCTTTCCTATCCATGTACCTGTCTGTACGTCATTTAAATGTTGCAACTGTACCCACCTCTACCACTTCCTCTGACAGCTCGTTCCATATACCCACTACCCTCTGTGTGAAAAAGTTGCCCCTCAGGTCCCCTTTAAATCTCTCCCCTCTCACTTTAAATCTATGCCCTCTAGTTTGGACTCCCCTGCCCATGGGAAAAGACTGTTCACCCTTATGGGTGTGTATAAAATGATGAGGCGCACAGATAATGCTGGTCACCTTATCTACGCGCCTCATGATTTTATACACACCCATAACGTCTTAAAGGAGAACAGGGAGGTTTCAGGTGAGGAGTTCTAGAGCCAAGGGTTCAGGCAGCTGACAGAAATCAAGTATAGCCAAAAGGCCTTAATTAGTGGAGTGCAGGGATCTGAGAGGGTTACAGAGGTGGAGGGTGATTAGATAGATAGGGAGAGGTGAAGCCATGGAGGAATCTGGCATGTGAGAACTTTAAAGCTCAGGTGTTTCATAACCGGATCAGTGAGCACAAAGGGATGGGTGGTGAAGAAGGCATACAGCACCCTTACCTTCATCGGTCAGGGCATGGAGCACAAGAGCTAGGACGTCACGTTACGGCTGTACAAGACGTTGGTGAGACTGCATTTGGAGTACTGAGCACTGTTCTGGTTGCCACGTTGTAGGAAGGATGTGATTAAACTAGAGAGGGTGCAGAAAAGATTCACCAGGATGTTGCCGGGGCTAGGGGGCTCAAGTTATAAGGAGAGCCTGGATAGACTGGGACTGTTTTCCCTGGGGCGAGGGAGGCTGAGAGGTAACTTAATAGAGGTTTATAAAACCATAAGGGGCTTAGATAGGGTAGATGGTCACAGTTATTTTTCCAGGGTAGGGGAATCTAAAACTAAAGTGGTGATGGAGGCAGATTTGATCAAAGCATTTAAGAGGCTCTTAGATAGGCACATGAATATGCAGAGAATGGAGGGATATGGACAGAAGATATTAGGTGTCATTAAAGTAATGTTTTGTTTGGCACAACATTGTGGGCCGAAGGGCCTGTTCCTGTGCTGTACTGAAACGTTCTATGTTCTATGTAAAGGGCATAGTTTAAGGTGAGAGGGGAAGTATTTAAAGGGGATCTGAGGAGCAAATTTTTCACACAGAGGGTAGTGGACAGGGAACAAGCTGCCAGAGGAGTGGTGGAGGCGGGTACAGTTACAAGATATTTGGGCAAGTACATGGATAGGAAAGGTTTAGAGGGATATGGGCTAAATGGGACTGGCTCAGGAAGGCACCTTGGTTGGCATGGACAAGTTGGGCCGAAGGGCTTGTTCTGTGCTAAATAACCCCATGACTCTATGGATGAACAGGAGTCAGTGGAAGCTAGGACATGGGGCATGGAGTTTTGGATGACATTGGAGGGTGGGAAATGAGAGGCCAGCCACGAGTGCACACACATGGGTGAGTTCAGATAACAATCGCATGGATGAGGATTTCTGAATAATTAAGCATTAAATGATCGGAGGGTCAGCTGGTAAGACTCAGATTCAGAAAGTCGTGGGTCTGTGTCCTACTTCAAAGATTTGAGAACAAAATAGTTGATTAGCTCTCCACTGTTTGCACTGCCAGAGGTGGTGTGTTGGGATTAAACGTGAAACACTTAGCTGCACCCTCTGCTAATTGTAACAGTTCCGCTGGGAACTGTTTCAAAGAAGAGTAGGGACATTCTCCCTGGCATCCTGGCCCATATTTATACAAAACCCAACATCGCTAGAATGCATTGATCTGGTCAAGCTGTTTGTGGGAGCTTGCTGCATGCCAACTGGCAGCACCTTTCCTACAATTACAACAGTGGCAGCAGTTCAAGAGCACTTATGCAGCTGTTCAGCAGTTTGGAAGGTGTCAAGGATGTGTGTGGCTCTAGATAAATGCAAGTCCTTTCTCTTCTTCTTTGGTGCTGTTGATATGTCTCAATTAAGTTCCCAGAACTATTCAATTCAAAGAGATATGTTCAACAAATTGCACTGAAGTACGTATTTTGTTCCTGCTATTGTAAGGAGGATGACTTTTTAACTCTGAAATTTGCTTTATTTGTTCTCACTTCTCTTACTGGAGCAACTGCTGGCCACACGGTTCAAACCCCAAACTCCAGACCCCAGCCCTAACCACCTTCTCTCAGCTCAGTCACGTCCAAGTGCTCAGGAGGAGAGAAGTGAAAGTGAGACAAAGGCTCACCCAAAGCAAACACAATGTCAATTCCAACTCATGGGATTCTGCTGCCAAGGAGCACCTTAGGAGGAACAGAGAATCTACTGTCGGGATCTCAGCGTCTTGAAACGAGAAGACAGCTGGAAGCTGGAAAGAGTGAAGAAAGATTTATGAGGATGTTGCCAGGACTTCGACGGACTGGGTTATAGGGAGAGTTGGGCAGGCTTGGACTTTATTCCTGGGAGCATAAGATCTCATAGAGATGTATAAAATGATGAGGGGCATAGAAAGGGTGAATGCACTCAGTCTTTTCCTTAGGGTTGGGGAATCAAGAACCATAGGTTTAAGGTGAGAGAGAAAAGATTTAATAGGAGCCTGAGGGACAACTTTTTCACTCAGAGGCTCGTCTGTATATGAACAAGCCACCAGAGGAAGTGGTTGAGGCAGGTACATATAACAACATTTAAAAGGTACTTGGACAGGTACAAGGATAAGAAAGGTTTAGAGGGATATGGGCCAAACACAGGCAAATAGAACAGGCTTAGATGGACACCTAAGCCCGTTGGGCCAAAGAGCCTGTTTCGTGGTGTATGACTCTATGACTCTAAACTGGAAATAGAAAGGGCGTGGTGGCAGAAGAAGCACTCCCTGGACCAGGGCAACAATCCAGGCCTACCTGCCCCACCTGTAGAGTCTGCCAGTCCGGGGTATCTGTCATCCACCATCTCCAGATCTATAGGTAAAATATTCCTCGAGAGCATTCGTCCTGAGCTTGATTTACCTTTGTATCGGACGATAGCGCAGCGGATACTCCCTTGAATTCCAATATACTGTCAGCAGAAACACAGTTAATCAGCAGAAATTGGGGACTTTGCCCAATAATAAAATCCCTCCCGTAAAATCTGAGTATTATGTCTTTGCTGCCCACACTTCTACCCAAATGGGGAAAAGGGGAGGAGAAGGGTTAGAATTACCCACTCTGCAATAGCTGGCGGACTCTGTCTAAAGGGCACACTGCACCAGAAGAGGTTGCTGCCTCGACCTCGTGCAAGATCCTCTGCGACAAGACTAACGGCTGACACCTCTCAAGGTTACAGCTGTGATTTGAATGTTACTTTTGGGCAGATTTTCATTTTCAATTAATTTCGCAGCTTAAGCTGGGACAAAAGGAAGGGATAACGCGTCCTTCTTTCCAGTAAATGAGCAAACCTCTAAAGGAGCAGTGCCCCCTTGTGATGGCTACTGCCTTGAGGTACCTCCACCACCCCCCGCCCCCAACCCTCGGAATCGGCCGACTGCAAACGTTTCATGCAGCAGAGTGCTTGCTTTAGTGGCGGCTGAGCCCAGGCTCTTACAACAGCCACCAACAACTCTTTGGTTCCCAGCTGCATCACCTTAGGAACAGGCTCATACAAAATACCTTGAGGACAGCATTAACCTACATTTTAGGTTACAGCTCCTGCTTCTTTCCCTCCACCATCAGTCACTCGGTTTAACTGCAGAGTTAGAGCCACTGTTTTAAATGCTGGGACTGCCCTTCTCACTCCATGCAGTTCTCCATTAACCTGAATCGTCCGCTAAACAGTGCAGGAACAAGAGCTCCCTTTACCCGTGCAGTGGTTTAACCCCCAAGGTGAAAATCATCATGGCAATGCAGAACTTGCTATCACAGGGGCTCTTTAAGGTGAGTACAATTGACACCTTTAAGGGGAAACTGGATAAGATAAGATTAGTCACATGTACATCGAAACACACAGTGAAATGCATCTTTTGCGTAGAGTGTTCTGGGGGCAGCCCGTAAGTGTCGCCACGCTTCCGGCGCCAACACAGCATGCCCACAACTTCCTAACCTGTATGTCTTTGGAATGTGGGAGGAAACCGGAGCACCCGGAGGAAACCCACGCAGACATGGGGAGAACGTACAAACTCCTTACAGACAGTGGCCGGATTTGAACCCAGGTCACTGGCGCTGTAAAGCGTTATGCTAACCGCTACACTACTGTGGCTGCTGGAGCTGCTGCCTCACAGCTCCAGAGGCCTGGGTTCGATTCCAACTTGGGGCACTGGTTTGTGCGGAGGTTGCTCCTTCTCCCTGTGACTGCATGGGTTTTTTTCCTGGACGCTCCGGTTCTTGGGGATGTGAGAGGAAAACTGGAATTAGTGTAGGTGGGAGCGGACACAGTGGGGCAGAGGGCCTGTTTCCGGGCTGTTTGATTCAATGGATGTTGGTATGATGTGAGGGAGGAGAGAATACAGGTCCCCCCCAGCTTACGAATGACCGACTTATGGACAGCTCGTACTTACAAACGAGCGTTTGGGAGACTGGCGGGATGGATTTGCCGGCTGCTGCGAAGCTGCAGGAATCTTCTCCCCTGTGGAAACACAGTTTGCAGCAATATCATTGCAACTTTCAGAGAAATCTGAATGGTTGGGTTAAACGCCCTGGGTTAACTACACAATGCCCTTAGTTGGACTACGCTTTTATTTAAATATATTGCCAGGCAGCCACATTTCCGATTGTGAACTGTTTGACTAACAAACCGTTCTCTGGAAGGAAGCCCTGTTGTAACCTGGGGAGGACCTGTAGAAGGAAAGGATGACAGGATGAGAGGAAGAGGGGCAGGTGGAGACACTGGGAGCATGAACCACCAGCATTGACCAGATGGGCTGAATTGCCTGATTCTATGCTGTACATTCAATAAATTTTAAAATTCTCATCCCTTGTTTTCAAGACCATCCATGCTCCTTCCTTCCCCAACTCTTGTCACTTTGTTTAGCCATTAGACCCTCCAAAATAACTGTGCTCCTTCCATCCCAGATCATCCCAGATTCCCACTTCAGGTGGACTGTAGGAGACCATGTGTGACTGGGCCCTAAACTCTGGAATTGCCTCCCTAAAATTCTCTGCCTCTCTACCCCTCTTTCTCTCCTAAAAGCAAATGGAATCTTTGACCAGGTTTTTGATCAGCTGGTCTGATGTCTCCTAATGCATCAAACTTTATGCACCTTGGATTGTTTGCGATGTTAAGAGCACTACTACACAAATTCAAGATGCTGTTGTCATTTCTGGTAATCCAATAATGTAGGCAGCACAGGTTCAAATTCCAGTTTGGAAATCTGAATTTAGCTTTGAAAATAAAGAATAGGATCAAAAATCTTCCCGCTGTTATAAGACTATTGGACGGACCTCTTGAACAATAAAATGAACTCTTGAGTTATAGGGAGAGACTAGGTCTTTATTCCTTGGAACATAGGAGAATGAGGGGACGACCTTATAGGAATGTTTAAAATTATGAGAGGCACAGATAAGGTGGACAGTAACAGTCTTTTCCCCAGGGTAGGAGAGTCTAAAACTAGGGGGCACAGGTTTAGGGTGACAGGGGAAAGATTTAAAAAGGAAGTGGTTGAGGAAGGTACAACGGTATCATTTAAGAAGCATTTGGATAGATTCATGGAGGGACAGGGCTTGGAGGTGTAGGGATCGAAAACAGGAAATTGGGACTAGCTGGGTGGACATTGTTGTTGGCATGGACTGGTTGGGCTGAAGGGCCTGTATCCGTGCCGTGTTGCTCTATGACCTCACAGTCTACCTTGTCATGGCCTTCCACCTTATTGTCTGCCTGCACTGTACTTTCTCTGTGACTGTAACACTATATTCTGCATACTGTTATTGCTTTTCACTTGTGCTACCTCAATGTACTGATGTAATGAAATGATCTGTATGGATGGCATGCAAAACAAAGTTTTTCACCGTACCTTGGTACATTTGACAATAATAAACCAATTTACCAATTTAAATTTACTTTGTCTGTCTTTGTCTCCATAAAACCATAAGATATAGAAGCAGAACTAGGCCATTCAGCCCAGCGAGTCTGCTCTGCCATTCAATCTCCACCTTCACACAAAGATCCTTACTGACATGGCCTATCCAAGTCACTCAGCCTGGCCAGCAATGTCCACAGCCAAGGAATACATCCAAAAAATTCAGCACAAGAGAGCTCCAGTAGGGAAGGGCATCAAACACAAGAACGCTACAGTCCCATCCGCTGCTGATATCGTATTATGGCTCCACACAAATATTCCCAAGCATTGACCACCAGAGTATTGGCTGAACCTGCACCCAACCGTTGACTACAATATAGCAACACTATGACCACTTTGATCAATTTGCACTAAAATGGACTTTGTTTTTTTTCTTCTATTTCCTTTCTTGTAAAAATTGGAATTGGAATTGGTTTATTATTGTCACTTGCACCGAGGTACAGTGAAAAACTTGACTTGCATACTGTTCATACAGATCAATTCATTACACAGTGCATCAAGGTAATACAGAGTAAAACAATAACAGAATGCAGAATAAAGTGTAACAGCTACAGAGAAAGTGCAGTGTGGGTAGACAATAAGGTGCAAGGTCATAACGAGGTAGATTGTGAGGCCAAGATCCATCTTATTGTACTAGAATTTATGTCTAATTTATGTTTTTCTTGTGAATGCTGACTATGTGATACTATGTGCCTGTGATCCTGCTAAAAGAAAGTTTTTCATTGCACTTGTGCAAACATGTACTTGTGCATATGACAGCGAACTTGACTTTGACTGGTCTCATTATCTGGCCCAAGCACTCCAAATATTGTCCTTCCCTAACCCCCACTTCTGGCAAACTGCTCCAAAGGCTAGGGACCTGTGGTCATTTTAGATTTCAATCTGCTCAGCCCGGAACAAACAGGGCAAAGAATTAAGAGTGCATCCTGCATTTATCTGTCGTTACTGACTCTTGCTGTACATTTTCTATTGTTCTGTATGCTGGTAGGAAATAGCTCAAGTAGCAATGGCTCTCTGTCTTTATATGGTTTGCATCAATGGCAGTTTGTAGGTCAGGCCCTGGGAAATGATGCTGAGAGTTTGATAGACAGCCCCTTGAATGCATCAGTACTTACAGTGAGTGGCATCCCCTTGATAGAACAAGAGATCCTCACCATTCTATTAGCGCTGCAGAAATGTTTGCATGAATGCAGATGATGACGCTGAGGCATACAGGAGTGAGGTAGATCGGCTGGTTGAGTGGTGTTGCAACAACAACCTCGCACTCAACGTCAGCAAGACCAGGGAATTGATTGTGGACTTCGGGAAGGGGAAGTCAGGAGAACACACACCAGGCCTCATTGAGGGGTCAGAGGTGGAAAGGATGAGCAGCTTCAAGTTCCTAGACGTCAACATCTCGGAGGATCTATCCTGGGCCCAACACATTGATACAATCACAAAGAAGGCACGCCAGCGACTCTACCAAAGATTCCTACAAACTACTACAGATGTATGGTGGAGAGCATTCTCTGGTCGCATCACAGCCTGGTATGGAGGCTCCAATGCACAGGATCGCAAGTTTGGAAGAAGCATTGGCTTTTTCTGTGGGTGATCTCTGCATTGTTTCCTGGTGAGGAAATTCGAGTAATATACAGAGTCTGGGAGAATATGTGTAGAGTTCGTAAGTTAGGTCTTCCGTCACCCAGGGACCCCCTGTACAAATGTCAGATTCTAATGGGCAGCAGTGATCCCTGCCCTCCTGAATGCTTATGATGCATGGACTATGTACAGCAGGTGCCTCAAAGCATCGGAGAGATACCACTCGGATCGCTTTCACAAAATCCGTCAAATTTATTGGATCGATGTCTGTATCCCTTCCCAGGACGACGTCCCTGTTGGACAGGCTGCCTCACTTGTACGCCCAACACCAGCCTCCCAAAATAGACACTCTGTTCTGTCAAGTCGAGAGATTACTAGGTAGATAGAGGAAACAATTCAAAGATGTTCTCAAAGCCTCCTTGATGAAGTGCAACACTCCCTCCAACCCACGAGAATCCCTGACCCATGACTGCTCAAAACTGAGAAAGAACTCTGGGGATTCATTGAAAACCTTGCATCCATGTGTTCTGTGTCACAGAAGCCCAAGGCCAACACTGACAGAGCGCACTCCACCCCAAACCACCCACCTCCGTGGTAGGGTCTTCAGGACACAAGTTGGCCTCATCTACCACCTCCAAAGCACAGACAGAAGTGGAAGCAAGTCACCTTCGATCCCAAGGGACAGCCCCAAGAATAAGGTGGCAGTGCATTCCTCATTCTGAACATTCTTTCAGCAGAGATGTTTCTCCTGAATTCTACTTTTGTAATTATTAGTGGCTACACTATCTCTTTAGCCACTAACTTTGGATTCTTCCAGTACTTAAGTGTTGCATTTGTCCCTTTCACTGCAGTAGTGGGAAATTAGCCAACATCTATTCTCACCTATGCCTATGAAATCCAATTCAATCCCCTGAAAAGTCACTTGTTTTCCAATTTCCCCCAGTGCCGCTGGACCTGTGATGCATGGGTCCCATAGGGACAGTGGCAACACCAAACTTAATCCAAAGCATAATACTGCAGATGCTGGAACTCTGAAATAAAAACTGAACATCCTGGAACTGCTCAGCAGCAGCCAATAGGATATTGATGACGGGTAATTTACCTGAAACATTAACTGCAGATGCTGCCTGACCTGCTGAGTGTTTCCAGTACTTTCTGTTTGCAAAATTAAGCGTGTTAGATCTCCCAAGGCAGACAGATGAGGAGTGTAGTGGTTAGCGTAACGCTATTACAGCACCAGTGACCCAGGTTCAATTCCAGCCGCTGTCTGTAAGGAGTTTGTACGTTCTCCCTGTGTCTGCGTGGGTTTCCTCCGGGTGCTCCGGTTTCCTCCCACATTCCAAAAACATATGGGTTAGGAAGTTGTGGGCATGCTATGTTGGCGCTGGAAGCATGGCGACACTTGCGGGCTGCCCCCAGAACACTCTACGCAAAAGATGCATTTCACTGTGTGTTTCGATGTACATGTGACTAATAAAGAAGTCTTAAAAAACTCAATAAGTGGGTCCCCCTTAGCATTGACACCATTGAACCTGTCAGCATTTGTAAAGCCAGAGCCAGTGACACCAAGGATTAGCTAAAAGTGCTTCCTAAACCCCCGAAACACAGTGGCCATTGCATGCTCCCTGAACTCACTGCCTTCTCCTCTACCTAGCTCTCCCCACCCTTGTCCTCACTGATACTGCTTTTGCTTATAAGCAATATTAGCTTCTGTAAAGCACACTTGTGTCATACAAATCCCAGGCAAACCACACCAGTTAATAACATTTCCTCGTAACGTGTTTAGGGGAAGGTGACACATAATAGAAATGATTATTGGCACTACAGTGCTCCTGTTATTAAGTGATTGCTGCAGCTGCAGAATCAGATTTTGCAAACAGTTCATTCCTGTGTGATTTAGAGGGCTCCAAAATCTATTTAAAGAGGCTTTCACCATAAGTGAGTCGCGTGGCGCTTAATAGAATGCCACAAGTTAGGCGATAAATACGGGGTTATATAAAAGGGCACTTGCACGTGTTTGCTAATGTGCCAGAAGCCATTGAGCAAAGCCATCAGTTTCTGCACACAGTGCAGATGGGAAAGCTAACGTCCCAGCTTGGTCCATAATGAAAGGCTGCAAAACAAGCCTGAACCTCGTCACTCCACTGCCTGTTTAAATCCGTCCCTGGAAGTGGACGTCACCAACAGCACCAGCACTTATTGCCCACCTACAATTGCCCTCTCGTCGAGTGACTCGACAGACCGTGTCAGAAGGCAATTAATGGTTTCAACTCGAAATATCGACAATTCCTTCTCCCCCCACAGATGCTGCTCGACCTGCTGAGTTCCTCCAGAAGGTTGCTTGTTGTTCTAGATAACAGAAATTAGTCCCTGTGTGGACTGTTGTGAGTCCAGAGTCCCATATGGAACAGAGTGGGTAAGGTTGGCAGATATTCTTCTATTAAAGATGTTAATGACCCAGATTTGCTTTTGTAACAATCCGGTAGTTTCACAATCATCATTACCAGTTGAGATTTCCCGATTTATTTAATTCACTAAATTTAAATTCCTCAACTGCCTTGATGGGATCTGAACTCATGACTCCTGAACATGAATCCCTGCCCCTGGATTACCGATCACTTACTGCTACACATTAGTGCCCATCCTTATTTACCTCTTTGAGAAGGGGAATTGCACTATCTTCTTGAAGCGCAATGAAGGAACGGTAATATATTTTCCAATGCAGTGTGTGTGACTTGGAGGTGGTAGTGTTCCTATAACTTCAAAGACAAGCCTGAAGGCAAATCGTTAAATCCTTAAAATCAATATTAGGCTGGGAGCAGGAGGCAAGAGGGGCAAGAGGCAGGAGTGAAATACAGATCTGTGAGCCCATGAGGGAGTTGGACCGGATCCCAACTGCAGCATTGGTCACAGCACATTGCTCCAGGGTGGGTCCAGTCCATTATGCCCAGATGTCTTTGTGCAGTTATTTGTAGAGGGCAGCAAGGACCTGAGTACAGGAGTTGAGATGTCATGTTACAACTGTACAGGTCATTGGCGAGACCACACTGGAGTATTGTTCACAGTTCTGGTCGCCCAGCTATCGGAAGGAGAGGGTGCAGAAAAGGTTCATGACAATGTTACCAGGACTGAAGGGCTTGAGTTATGAGGAGAGGCTGGGACTATTTTCCCTGGAGAGTAGGAGATTGAGGGGTGACCGTATAGAGGTATATAAAATCATGAGGGGCATGGATAAAGTGGATGGTGACAGTCATTTTCGCAGAGTAGGGGAGTCTAAAAATAGAGGGCATGGATTTAAGGTGAGAGGGGAAAAATTTTAAAGGGACAACTTCTTCACACGGAGGGTGGAGGGTACTTTGGCTTCGTCTATGGAGAGCTAGTGGAGCAGGTTTTTCTTCACTCAGAAGCCGAGTCTGCCTGTGAATCCTGTGCCTTGGGTAGTGACCATCTCCGCTGTTCACATGCTGATCCCACCATGCCACATCCTTGTTGCCCTGGATGGTGAAGGATTTTCCCCTTCTGCCATCCTGCTAAAGTCCAAGGGTCATCTTCAAGAGGCGGTGCCTCAAGAAGGCAGCATCCATCATTAAGGGCCCTCACTACCCGGGACATGCCCTCTTCTCATTACTACCACTGGGGAGGAGGTACAGGAGCCTGAAGACCCCACACTCAGTGATTCAGGAACAGCTTCTTCCCCTCTGCCATCAGATTTCTAAACAGTCCATGAACCCATGAACACTACCTCATTATTCTTTTTTTATTGCACTATTTGTTTATTTTTGTAATTTATAGTAATTTTATGTCTTTGCACTGTACTGCAGCCGCAAAGCAACAAATTTCATGTCATACAAGTCAGTGATAATAAATCTGATTCTGATTCCTCCCTCCCTGTTCTTGTTAGACTGAAAGCCCCCAAAGTTGAGGAAAAGCGGCCCAAACACTTGCCACAGGGAGTGGAGAGGGAACAGTGAATGAGCTGGGAGATGGGGTGAAGGAGTGGCGTAAATTCCACCTGAACTGGGGCTCACCTCCATTTCACTGGTCACTTTCCCCCCGGAAAATATGTCAGAGACATTAAGCTTGCACCTGACGATGAAAAAATATAAAGAGACCCTCATTCTCTTCTCAGAAAGTTAGCATCACCAGCGATCTCCCACCAGCTGGACTACTTCAGGGATAAAAGGGCATAGGCTTAAGGTGAGAGGAAGGAATTTGACACAGGACTTGTTTTTTACACAGAGAGTGGTTGACGTCTGGAACTCACTGCCAGAGGAGGTAGTGGAATCAGATACAATTACTGTGTTTAAGAGACTTATAGACAGACACTTAAGCAGGCAAGATATAGAAGGATACAGCCCTAATGCGGGCAAATGGGATCAGTGTAAATGAGCAAGAAGGTCAGAAAGGGGTGGACTGAAGGGCCTGTTCCTGTGCTGTATGACTCTATGACCAAACGGTAAGGATATTACTCCCATTAAATCCTGACAAATGCAGCACTGGAATTCAGCTGCAGTTACAAAAATAAATTGTTTTATCCACTGTTTTTGAGGGTTCAAATATCCCCACCCTTCCTTCATGTCATCATCTCTCAAAGACAGGCACAGCCCAGAAGGAACTTACTGGTGTATACAGTGACTATGCATTACACTCCAGGCTGGTTATCTTAATCAGTACTCCAACACAATGCAGGTTTGGCAGAGACCACAATATCCAGCAGGTTTCAATCAAGTCCCTCTTCTCCCCTCCCTTCTTGCACACAACCCCCACCCTGTTCAGAAAGGTTTCTCTCCACCGCGTTTGCTCTGCATTTCATGCTATCCTATCATGAGTGGAAGAGACATTCCCAACATCCACACAGCCCCAGCAGGCATTCACATCACTTTGAGCATAAGAAGTGCTGGCACTGACTGGCTGAGCGGCTGAACAGGGCTGAGGACACAGATTCTCGCAGACATGAATCGCCAAACGCAGCTCACCGCCCAGTCAAGTGTGTCAAATGAGTACAAGCACTCTCAAACACTGTATTAGGTACAGTCCAGCTTTCCAGGGCTGCCCTGGTTGGCACAATAAAATCACATCAGTTGTGAATTGCGTTGCTGAATCTTCCCATGCAGGAGACCATTCAACCGTCTGCTTCTGCTAGCTCGCTGAAAGACCGGCCTTTGCTCACACTCCCCTCCTCTTTTCCCATTAGCCTTGTAAATATTTGTCTTTCAGGTATTTATCCAACTCCCCCTAGGTAGTTGATATCTGACCACCCTTTCAGATGGTGCATTCCAGACTGTAGCTTCTCACTTGGAGACACAAGAGACTGCAGATGCCGGAATCTGGAGCCACAGACAATCTGCTGGAGGAACTCAACGGGTCGAGCAGCATCTATGGGAGGAAAGGAACTATTGATGTTTCAGGTCGAAACCCTGCATCAGATGCAGGGTCTGACCCGACCCCGCATCTGACCTGAAATGTCGACAATTCCTTTCCTCCCACAGATCCTGCTCAACCCACTGAGTTCCTCCAGCAGATTGTTTGTTGCTGTAGATTCTCATCCAACTTTTGCCAATAAATTCTTCCCCATTCTGTGAAAACCTCTCAGATTTTTATTTAATCTTAATTTCCAGCTTCCGTATTTCCCCACATAACTCTTGAAAATAAAAAAAACTGCATTTGATGTTTTATTTATTGCACTTTGCATTTACTGCAAACGCTGGCAAATGGAACTAGCTTGGATGGGCACCTTGGTCATCATGGACCAGTTGGGCCAAAGGGCCTATTTCCGTGCTGTATAACTCCGTGACAGTGTGATTCTTATGCTGAAAAACTAAAACAACAACAGAAAATGCTGGAAATATTCAGCAGGTCAAAGATCTCCAGAACTGGGAATGAGAGAAAAAAAATGTTAATTTTAATTTGCCAAGAAGATGGGGGAAGGGATGGATTAGACAAAAGGGAATATCTGTGACGGGTTGAGGTCATAGTTGCTGTGGGGTTTGTTGAGAATAGGGCAGTTAGATGGTGACCTAGAATTGTGAAGCAATGCAAGTAGCAGATCAGGGTGTGCTAATTGAGAGGAGAAACAAACAGATGGAAGGCTTACAGCAGAAATGGACAATTCCAATCGAACAGAGAAAGCCAGTTATCAGGAGTTAGGGAATTCAATACTGAGTCATAGGACAATAGAGTAATACAGCACAGAAATAGGCCATTCAGCCCAACTCATCCATGCCGACCAAGATGCCCACCTAAGCTAGTCCTACTTGTCTGCATTTGACCCATATCACTCTGAACCTTTCCTATCTATGTACTTACCTAAATGTCTTTTAAGTGCTGTTATTGTACCTGCCTCAACTACTTCCTCTAGCAGCTCGTTCCATATACACAACATATTCTGTGCAAAGAAGTTACCCCTCCGGTCCCTTTCAAATCTTTCCCTCTCACCTTAAACCTATGCCCTCTAGTTGTTGATTTCCTTTCCCTGGAAAAAGACTGTGCACATTCGCCCTGTCTATGCCCCTAATGATTTTATACACCTCTGTAAGGTCATAGTGAGAGACAATATAAGATCTAAGGAGCAGAATGTTGAGTTCATCTGGGTACAGATTATGAATAGTAAAGGGAAAAAAGTCACTGGTGGGAGTCCTCTATAAGCCACTGAATAATAACATTGCAGTGGCATAGGCAATAAAACAAGAAATATTTGATGCATGCAAGAATGGAACAGCAGTTGTCATGGGGGACTTTAACTTCCACACAGATTGAGCAAATCAAGTTGTTCGAGGCAGTCTTGAGGAGGACTTCACAGGATGCATCCATGATAGCTCTCTTGAACAGCACATTAGTGAACCTACAAGGGAAAATGCTTTCTTAGATCTGATCCTGTGCAATAAGACAGGTAAAATTAACGATCTTGTAGTTAGGGATCCTCTTGGAAAGAGTGATCATAGTATGATTGAATTTCTCATACAAATGGAGAGTGCAATAGTTCAATCTAAAACCAGTGTATTGTGCCTAAGTGGGATGAGGGAGGAGTTGGCTAGCGTAGACTGGGAACACAGGCTATATGGTGGGACAGCTGAGGAACAGTGAAAGACTTTCAAAGAGATTTTTCACAGTGCTCAACAGAAGTATATTCCAGTTGAAAGCAAGGACAGTAAGGGTGGGGAGAGCCAGCCTTGGATAACTAAGGAAATAAAAGAAGGCATCAAGCTAAAAGCTCACGCATACAAAGTCACCAAGAACAGTGGGAAACTGGAAGATTGGGAAAACTTTAAAAAGCAACAAAGAACCACTAAGCAAGCAATAAGGAAAGGGAAGATAGATTATGAAAGCAAGCTAGCATAAAATATAAAAACAGATAGTAAAAGTTTTTATAATTATATAAAATGGAAAAGGGTGGCTAAAGTGAACATAGGTCCTTTGGAAGATGAGAAGGGGGAATTAATATTGGGTAATCTGGAAATGGCCGAGGCCTTGAATGACTATCTTGTGTCAGTTTTCACGGTGGAGGACACATCTAACATGCCAAAGAGAGATGTGATGGGAGGTGAGGACCTCAATACAATCGCTGTCACTAAAGAGGTAGTGTTGAGCAAACTAGTGGGCCCAAAGGTAGACAAGTCCCTTGGTCCTGATGGGAAGCATCCCAGGGTGCGGAAAGAAATGGTGGAAGTATAGTAGAGGCATTTGTGATAATTTACCAAAATTCCCTGGACTCTGGGCGGGTCCCAGCAGATTGGAAGACAGCGAATGTCACGCCACTGTTTAAAAAAGGATGTAGGCAAAAGGCAGGTAAGTATAGGCCAGTTAGCTTAACATCTATAGTAGGGAAAATGCTTGAAGTTATCATTAAGGAAGAAAAAGCGAGACATCTAGATAGAAGTGGTTCCATCAGGCAGACACAGCATGGATTCAGGAAGGGCGGGTCCTGTTTGACAAACTTACTGGAGTTCTTTGAGGATATAATGAGCGCAGTGGATAGAGGGGAACAGGACTGAATTTCCAGAAGGCGTTCGATAAGGTGCCGCATAAAAGACTTACCCATAGGATAAGGATGCATGGAGCTGAGGGTAATGTATTAGCATGGATAGAGGATTGGTTAACCAATGGAAGGCAGAGAGTTGGGATAAATGGGTGCTTCTCTGGTTGGCAATCAGTAGTGAGCGAGGTGCCGCAGGGGTCGGTGCTGGGCCCGCAGCTGTTCACAATATACATTAACGATTTGGAAGGGGGACAGAGTGTAGCGTATCTAACTTTGCTGATGACATTAAATTGAGTGGAAAAGGAAATTGGACAGAGGATGCGGAGAGCCTGCAGAGATATTGATAGGTTAACTGAGTGGGCAAGGGTCTGGCAGATGTAGTACAATGTTGGTAAGTGTGAGATCATCCACTTTGGAAGGAAAAATAGATGATCAGCTTATTATTTAAATGGTGAAAGATTGCAGCATGCTGTTGTGCAGAGGGACTTGGGAGTGCTTGTGCATCAATTGCAAAAGGTTGATTTACAGGTGCAACAGGTTATCAAGAAGGCAAATGGAATGTTGGCCTTCATTGCTGGAGGGATTGAATTTAAGAGCAGGGGGGTTATGCTGCAACTGTACAGGGTACTGGTGAGGCCGCACCTGGAGTACTGTGTGCAGTTCTGGTCTCCTTGCTTGAGGAAGGATATACTGGCTTTGGAACCGGTGAAGAGGAGGTTCACCAGGTTGATTCTAGAGATGACGGGGTAGTCTATGAGGAGAGATTGAGTCACCTGGGACTATACTCGCTGGAATTCATAAGA
The DNA here is from genome assembly GCF_009764475.1 of Pristis pectinata. NCBI lineage: Eukaryota > Metazoa > Chordata > Chondrichthyes > Rhinopristiformes > Pristidae > Pristis > Pristis pectinata. The sequence continues at coordinate 139,317,224 of NC_067405.1, read as the reverse complement.
ATGAGAGGGGATCATATAAAAACATATAAAATTATGAAAGGGATAAATAAGATAGAGGCAGGAAGGTTGTTTCCACTGGTAGGTGAGACTAGAACTAGGGGACATGGCCTCAAGATTCAGGGGAATAGATTTAGGATGGAGATGAGGAAAGTTTTTCCAGAGAGCAGGGAATCTGTGGAATTCTCTGCCCAGGGAAGCAGTAGAGGCTACCTCAATAAATATTTTTAAGACACCGTTAGATAGATTTTTGCATAGTAGGGGAATTAAGGGTTATGGGGGAAAGGCAGGTAGGTGGATCTGAGTCCACGGCCAAATCTGCTGTGATCTTATTGAATGGCGGAGCAGGTTCTATGGGCCAGATGGCCTCCTCCTGCTCCTATTTTTTATGTTCTTATGTTCACCCCTCAGTATCTTACACTCCAAGGAGTAAAGTCCTAGCTTGCCCAACATCTCCCTATAACTCAGGCCCTTGAGTCCTGACAACATTCTCAGAAATCTTCACTGCACTCTTTCCAGCTTAATGACATCCTTCCTATAACAGGGTAACCAAAACTGTACATAGTGCTCCAAGTGCGGCCTCACCAATGACTTGTACAACAGCAACATAATGTCCCAACTCCTATACTCAGTGCCCGGCCTGATGAAGGCTCGTGTGCCAAATACCTTCTTCACCACCCTGTCTACCTGTGACACTGGAAGGCTGCGACATGCCCAGGTGGAAGATGAGGGGCAAATCCTCATGCTTGTGTCAGGCCTCTTTTTAACAGTGCAGGAGGCTACTGACAGTTAAGTCAGTGGAATGGAGAATTCAAAACTGAAAGCTCTTCTCTGGTACTATCCTAGGAAATCTCTGCACCCCCCCCCCCCCCCATTGCAATAGATTATTTTTCAACCTTGGGATAAGAATGTGCTTGAAAGGACAGCATTTACTACCCAACCCTAACTGTCCTCTAGAAAGTGGTGTTGAGCCACTTTCTTGAACCACTACAGTCAAACCTGTTGGATGTCCTCCCACAGGTAGAGCATTCCAAAATACTGACTCATCCAAAAAAGTGAACTGTGAAATCTTTCCAATGCAGGTCACCTGCCTGACTTTCTTTACGATAGGAAAGATCCCTAGCCCATTATTTCCTGATCATTACAGTCTCTCACTGCTGGTATTAACTTTCCTTGGGAAAGCAGCCAACATAATCAAAGACTCCTCCCACCCCGGTCATTCTCTCTTCTCCCTCCTTCCATCAGACAGAAGATACTAAAGCTTGAGAATATGTGGCACCAGGCTCAAGGACTGCTTCTATCCCACTATCATAAGAATCTTGAAAGGACCTCGTGTACGATAAAGATGAATTCTTGATCTCTCAATCTACCTCATCATGGCTCTTGCACCTTATTCATCTACCTGCACTGCACTTTCTCTGCAACACTACATTCTGCATTCTCTTATTCTTTTTACTACCTCAGTGTATGTATGTATGGCATGATCTGCCTGGCTGGCAGGCAAAATAAAACCTTTTCATTGTATCTCGGACATGTAACAATAATAAACCAATACTAATGCCAAGTTCTGTTTCTGTTTCAGGGGGCTTTGGATCCCACTTCAAAGGCTCGAACACCAAATCTAGGCAGATGCTTTGGTACAGTACTGAAAGAGTTCTGCACTGTGGGAGATGCTGCCTTTTGGATGAAAGGTACAGCTCCTATGGGTAAAGGTCTCCTCACCATTGAGGTCATCTACAAGAGGCAATGTTTCAGGAAGGCAACATCCATCATCAGGAACACCCACCATCTGGGCCATGCCATCTTCTCGATGCTGCCATCAGGCAGGAGGTACAGGAGCCTGAAGACCCACACCTCAAGGTTCAACAACGGCTTCTTCCCCACTGCCATCAGGTTCTTGAACAGACCTGAAAAACCCTAACACTGCCTCGGACTATATTCCTTTTCCTCTCTCTCAATCTTGCACTGGTGTTGTTACATTTATTTAGTTAAGTTTATGTTATCTTATGTTTGTAATGTACTGTGCAGTTGCTGCTAAAAGATAATTTTCATGGCTTTTATACCCTGGGTATGTGTGCCTATGACAATAAATGAACTTGAACCTTTAAGTCACAACCCACTGGGTGCACATAAAAGAATGAGGAAGGACTGGGCTAATATTTATTCGTCAGCCAACATCACTAAACACTGATGAGCTGGTCATTGATTTTACTGCTGTCTGCGGAAGCTTGCTATGCACAAATTGGCTGCTGTGTGTCCCAACTGCAATCTCATTTTGAAAGTATTTCATTGGATACAAAGCATTTCAGCACACCTTCTGGTGGTGACCAGTACTACAATGGATGCAAAACCTCCTATCTCTGACAGATGCATGCCTGCCATTTTAAGAGGCTGCACCCCGGGGAAAATCCATATCCGAGTTGAAAAGAAATAAAACCAAATAATGCTTCACATTGTTGGCTGGTTACCTTTCAGAACAGTGGAAAAAAGCAACAATCAGAACTGAAAATGCTGGAAATACTCAGCAGGTCAGGCAGTATCTTTGGAGATAGAGACAAGAGTTAATGTTTCAGGTAGGTAACCTTTCATATGATGAGTATCACCAGCATTTTCTATTTTGATATCATATTTTCAATGCTGGATGTTTTTTTTGCATTTTGAATCAGAAGCCTTTCATTGGGTACTGCGCCATATTCCTTGGTACAGCCCCAACATTAAGGTTTCAGACGACATCCAGGCCCAGGGGCTCAATAAAATCAGACTGGAGCTATGTGACAATGGTCCTGATGTGTATCTAGCATGAGCACAGCCTGTAACAAAGCTTAGGCATCCACTAAACTCCATGAATAGGTAAGCAGGCACAGCTGGGCTTTGCAACAGCAACATAAAAGATAGATTAGTCTTTGCACAATGGAGATTATCATCCTTCAGCTCACTATAAATCAAACAGGTCTTAAAATATCAAATTGATTGCAGGGCCAAGGAGCCATGTGATCTGCCTCGGGTCAGGTTGCAAATTTTATTTTTAAATCTGGACTAATGAGGCTCTTCGTCAGGGCAGCAGGTGAGATACCAGTGGGGAATTCACGGTGAGGAGTCACCAGTACCTGCCAGGGTTTGCCCCCAGTGACCAATTCCGCAGAAAGCATCCCCCATTGGCCAGGGTCCAACCCAGAAGTGAGCCGTATCAGTTCTATTCCGCACGGCGCTCCCCACTGAGCTTAAGCGGCCAGCTGACCTTCCCTACGTGTGGGAGGGTGGTCCGGGTGGAATTCCGAAAGAACCCCCCTCAGAACTGTAGCTCCACTGGAAGGAGAGGGCAGACAGTGCTGCCGTGCTTGGCAAATGTTCTGCAGTGCATGACCCAGGGGAGGTGTGTTCGAGGGCAGGTCCAGAGGGCAACTTCCGCTTGTTGCTGCCATAAAATCAAGAAGGGGCCCTGCGAAACTCACTCACAAACGTAGTAGGTGCTATCGAAGAACTGCACGACGTCACTAAATTCGTCTAGAGGCCTGATCCTAACCCATAGTTCCTCTCATACCATGTGAAGGGTGGTGGACAACTCACTGGAAGAGCAGGCTCCACAAACAACCCCATTTTCAACAATGGGGGAGCCCAGCACATCAGTGCAAAGGAGAAAGCATGAATCTTCAGCCACAAGTGGATGATCCATCTTAGTTTCCTCAACTTGTACCCTGGCATGATAAATACCAGTCTTCAGCCAATTGGATTCACTCCATGTGATATCAAGAACTTGCACCTTATTGTCTGCCTGCACTGCACTTTGTAACTGCAACACTTTATTCTGCATTCTATTATTGTTTTACCCTGTACTACCTCGATGCACTGTGTAATGAACAGTGTTCAAGACAAGTTTTTCACTGTACCTCGGTGAAGTGTGAAAGGTCATGGCTGTCACGTGACACTATTGAGCACTGGTCAAAAGCGACACCACTGTCAATCAAGGTTTGGCTCCACCCACCCATTAGTACACACTCTTGACCACTGGTTCCTGTACACACCTTTTGTACCTGGCCATGACCTATTGGACCTTTTGAATTACCTGGGCTGGCTCCACCCAGCTCTCCAGCACTATAAAGAATGCCACATGTGCGTGGTTCTCTCTCTTTTGATTGCTGCAGGAACCGAAACCATGTCGAAGTGACCACTGGTAAGAGTGTGAACTTCCACAGGGGTTAGGAGTGTCCTGAGTAGATTCCCGGTAGCGTAGCACCGATGCTTGTCCAGAGTCAGGGTGTTCAGGCATCGTATTGTGTTTCCTCTGATCATTCGTAACTAGTTCGCTCTGTGTGTGTGTGTGTGTGTGTGTGTGTGTGTGTGTGTGTGTGCGTGCACCTCACCCCCGTTGCGATTTTCCCCACGTTCTGCGTTCACCCATGTACGTGTGTGCAAGTGTGCATCCGTTCCCATGTTTGTCTTTGTGATTAAGTCATTTTTAAAACTCCAGAGACAATGTCCAGAGTCCTCTACCTTTGAGACCCAAAAGAACTTTTTCTCACAACACTCGGTACGTATGACAATAATAAAACAATTCCAATTTCAATTTTAAGAAACGGCAGAAGGCATAGGAAACAGCAAAGGCTATGGGCCCTGACAACATTCCAGCAATAGTTCTGAAGACTTGTGCTCCGAAACTTGGCCAAGCTGTCCCAGTGCAGCTACAACACGGGCATCTACCTAACAATGTGGAGAATTGTCCAGGTACATCCTGTCCCCAAGAAGCAGGACAAATCCAACCCGGCCAGCTACTGCCCCATTAGTCTACTCGCGATCATCGGCATAGAGATGGAAAGGATAATTAATGGTGCTATAAAGCGGCACTTGCTCAGCAACAACCCGCTCACAGAAGCTCAGTTTGGGTTCTGCCAAAGTCACTCAGCTCCTGACCTCATTACAACCACAGACCAAACATGGACAAAAGAGCTCAACTCCAGAGATGAAGTGAGAATAATTGCCCTTGATATCAAGGCAGCATTTGATCAAACATGGCGCCCTGGCTAAACAGGAGTCAATGGGAATCAGCTGGAAAACCCTCTGCTGACCGGTATCATAATTAACACCAAGGAAGATGGTTGTGGTGGCTGGAGGTCAATCACGTCAGCCACAGGACATCTCTGCAGGAGTTCCTCAGGGTAGTGTCCTTGGCCCAACCATTTTCAGCTGCTTCATCGTTGACCTGCCTTCAATCATAAGGTCAGAAGTAGGGATGTTCGCTGATGATTGCACCATGTTCAGAACCATTTGCAACTCCTCAGATAATGAAGCAGTCAACGTCCAAATGCAGCAAGACCTGGACAATACCCAGGCCTGGCAAGTAACATTCATGCCACTCAAGTGCCAGACAATGGTGACATCCGACAAGATGTTGCGAATAGGTTGAGCAAGCTAGGGCTTTTCTCTTTGGAGAGAAAGAGAATGAGAGGTGACTTGATAGAGGTGTACAAGATGTTAAGAGGTGTAGATCGAGTGGACAGTCAGAGACTTTTTCCCAGGGCGACAATGGCTAACACGAGGGGACATAATTTTAAGGTGATTGGAGGAAGGTATAAGGGGGATGTCAGGGGTAAGTTTTTTTTTACACAGAGAGTGGTGGGTGCGTGGAACGCACTGCCAGCAGAGGTTGTGGGGGCAGATACATTAGGGGCATTTAAGAGACTCTTAGATAGACACATGAATGATAGAAAAATAGGGGGCTATGTGGGAGGGAAGGGTTAGATGTATCTTAGAGCAGGATAAAATGTCGGCACAACATTGTGGGCCGAAGGGCCTGTACTGTGCTGTAGTGTTCTATGTTCTATGTTCTAAGAGGAAATCCAGCTCTCCCTCCCCCTGAGATTCAACGGCTTACAATCACTGAATCCCCCACTAGCAATATCCTGGGGTTACCGCTGACCAGAAACTGAAGTGGAGTAGCCACATACACAATGTGACTACAAGAACACGTTAGAGGATAGGAGTCCTACAACAAGAAACTCACCTCCTAACTCCACGCAACCTGCCCACCATTTACAAGGCTCAAGTCAGGACTGTGATGGAACACTCTCCACTTGCCTGGATGCAGCTTCAACAACACTCCAGAGCTCGACACCATGCAGGGCACAGCAGCCCACTTGTGGCACCTCATTCATAATCATTCACTCACTCCAATGACACACAGTAGCAGCAGTGTGTACCATCTACAGGATGCACTGCAGCAACTCACCAAGACTCCTTGGACAGCATCTTCCAAACCCACGATGTCTATATAAAACTTTAGGCAGGCCGCACTTGGAGTACTGTGTGCGGTTCTGGTTGCCCCATTATAGAAAGGATGTGGAGACTGTCGAAAGTGTGCAGCATAAAGTCACCAGAATATTGCGTGGATTAGAGGGTCTGAGCTATAAGGTTGGACAAACTTGGGTTGTTCTCCCTAGAGCATCAGAGGCTGAGGGAAGACCTGATGGAGGTTTTTAAAATTATGAGAGTTATAGGTAGGGTAGGCAATCAGAATCTGTTCCCCAGGGTAGAAATGTCAAACACCAGAGGACATACTTTTAAGGTTAGAGGGGAGATGTTTAAAGGCAATGTGAGGGACAAGTTTTTTTTAATGGAGAGAGTTGTGGACACAGCTCAGTCCATCAGAAAAACCAGCCTCCCCTCCATGGACTCTGTCTACACTTCCCGCTGTCTCGGAAAAGCAGCCAATCAAATCAAAGACCCCTCCCACCCCTGATATTCTCTTTTCTCCCCCCTCCCCCCTCCCATCGGGCAGAAGATACAAAAGCTTGAAAACATCCACCACCAAGCTCAAGGACAGCTTCTATCCCATTGTTATAAGACTCTTGTATGGACCTCTTGTACGATGAAGATGAACTCTTGATCTTACAATCTACCGCATCGTGGCCCTTGCAACCTGTCTACCCGCACTGCACTTTCTCTGTACCTGTAACCCTAACACTATATTCCACATTCTGTTATTGCTTTTCCCTTGTACTACCTCAAAGTACTTATGTTTTGAAATGAGCTGTATGGATGGCATGCAAAACTATGTTTTTCTCTGTATCTCAGTACGTGTGACAATAATGAACCAATTCCAATACCAATGGGATGGCTGGTTTAAAAGCAGCTAACGCCACCCACACTAACACTGCACTTGCTGCTGCCTTGCCTTCTCTCTTCAGCTTTTCGTGGCCTATTGCTACAAGGATTGCCTTGCGTGCCTGTCACAGCAGCAGGAGGTGGGAAGAAGTAGAGATTGGAAGTTGTAGGATGGGGGGAGGTATCCAGCAAGGATATACTCTCCCCAATAATCAGTAAGGACATTAAGAATAAGTGTGGAAGCACATTTATGGATAGCGTTTGTATGTTTAATGTGCCACTCTCAGAGATGTCAAGCTTAAATTCCTTTGTACACCCTTATTTTGCAGCATTGCTAACAATACTCACTGATCGAGGGTACCACGAGAAGGCCGCTTATCGAAATGGTTGGTGTGAAGAGCTGCCATAGATATTGCCCAGTCCAGTTCTGCTGTTGATGGCCTGTTCCTGTGCTGTAGGCAGGCACGGTAGTGTAGCAGAGGCAGGCACGGTAATGTAGCGGTTAGCATAGGGCTATTACAGCGCCAGCTTCAATTCCCAGGTTCAATTCCGCCGGTAAGTCTGTGCATACAACACAGCCCTACCCACAATCATCTTTGTCACCTCCTCAATAAATGAGTAAAAATATGAATTGTAAACATTGTGGACTTTCATGTGGAATTTAAAGAAATTCTTTAAAAGAAAGGTCATGACCTTTTGACCTAATTTCTGACATTAAACAGACACACATCAGACAGCATCATATGACGGAAATACCTTGGGCAAATGAGATCGGTACCAGTGGAATTACACCCAAAGGTGCCTGGTCTGAAATCCTGATGGGCAGAACTTCCACCAGGAATGGGCAGAAGTACTTCAAAATAGACAAACTTTGATCTCTCGATGCAATTTCGGGCAGGCACGGTAGTGCAGTGGTTAGCGTAACGCTATTACAGCACCAGCGACCCAGGTTCAATTCCCGCCACTGTCTGCAAGGAGTTTGTACATTCTCCCCTTGTCTGCGTAGGTTTCCTCCGAGTGCTCCGGTTTCCTCCCACATTCCAAAGACATATGGGTTAGGAAGTTGTGGGCATGCTATGTTGGTGCCGGAAGCGTGGCGACACTTGCGGGCTGCCCCCAAAACACTCTACGCAAAAGATGCATTTCACTGTGTGTTTCGATGTACATGTGACTAATAAAGATATCTTATCTGTATTTCTCTATGACCTTCTCCGTAGTGGGAGACCTCCCTATAGCTATCACACTAGGATTTGTTTCCTTGCGTGAAGATGGCCCTGATTATGATGACTGTGAGGTTCCCACACGTCCTCTCTTCGCAGAGGAGGAGGATTTGGCTTTAATCTTCTCTGTAAAGCTTTAAAACTGCAGGGATGCTGTCTGTTCCAGAGGTCTTGTAAATTTTCTTTTGCTACTTGACCTCTTCAACCTCTTGTCGGTCTGAGGATCTGAGGTCTGAGGATCTGAGGATTCCAGGATCTTGTCCGTCTAGTTTAGTCACTACTGTCACTCCTTTATTCCTCTTTTCTCCTTCTACATGACAGTTCCCACCCTTCTGCCAATTTAGGTTCAACCCTCCCCAACCTCACTACTGCCTTGCTCCTTGAACACCAGTTGAACCCCTGACTTGATTGTAACAGTAGTTTTTAAATCCATCACTTTAATTAATACCTCTAGACTCATTTTGCAGATCTTGCTGTATTCAGCTCTGCCTTTCAGACCACTGCTTGCTTTATAAAGTATCTTTGTTTTTCTTTCAAGGCATCAAATTCCCCCAATCACCAAATGCTTTGCGGAAGGATTACTCATTCAGACTGGACCCTGTGCCATTTTAGCATTTTTATTTCTATAACAAGCTTTGAAACCAATGTTAAAGATTATCATTGTACATCACATTAAAGAGTTTAAAAAAATATGGGAGATCTGATTGGTTGTGATAGCTACCAGTCCTGTCCTTGCACTGAACTGATTGGTTATGATAGTTCTCATCACAATTTCTAACTGACATGATTGGTTGTGATAGCCACCAGTCCAGCACTGTAAGTTGATGTGATTGGCTGAAATAACTACCAGTCCTTCACTCCTTCTGAGCTGATTGGTTATTACTGACAACTTCCGAACACAGCTATGGAGCAAAAGGGAGATTTTCTCTCGGGAAACATCCACAAGTTGACACATGAGATTAAACACTGACAACAGTGTACTTGACAAAGCATCCCAAGGAGCTTTGTGGGAAAGTTATGAAACTAAATTTGACGGGACTAAATTTGAGTCTTTTGAAGGAGAAAGAAGTAGAGAGACAGATGTAAGGACTCACGAACTTGGCAGCTTGAAGGCACGACAAATGGGGGTAATTAAATTCATGGCAGTGAGGCCAGAAATGGAGCAGTGCAGAGCTCAGTGACTGTAGGACGTGGTGACTACAGAGACGGGGAGGAGCAAAGCTCCAGAGGGATTTGGATGATAATTTCAAATCCAAGGTGCTGCTTAACTGGGAGCCACAGTAGGGCAGTGACACAGGGGGGGATGACTGATGGGGTCTTGGTTTGAGTTGTCTCATGGACAGCAGAGTTTTGGATGATCTCAAGTTTACAGAGGGTAAAATGAGGAAATTCAGTCAATCAGGCATAATCAAATCCAGAGGTATCAAAGGGATAGGCACCAGAGGAAAAGATGGAGTCAAGCGATGTTACTGTGGTGAATGTTGGCAATCTGACTGATGGCAATGATAATGGAGTTCCTACAGCAGGCACTGGAGAGATACCATCAATGTTGTTTCCACAAATTCCTCTGGGTCTTCTGGAAGGATAAGTGAACCGATGTCAGTGTTCTCTCCTTGACCAATGCCTCCAGTGTCAGGACCTTAATTACACTCAGTTGGCTTGGGTTGCACCCTGCTATGCTGACCTAGCTGTACATTGTCCAGGCCTGGATAAAGTACTCTGTTTTACCATGTACTCTATTCTAGATTAATATTTGGGATTTGATCCTCAAAGAAATCAATAGTATGCTTGAGATTGCCAAATTTACAGCAATGGTAGGATTGGCTATGGAAAAATTTTTCAGTACTCAGGCTCAAGATGAGATCAGATTGGTCATGGTCGGGTGAGGTTTTAGTCTGATATCCAAAGGGACCTACGACTTGTAGCTGATCTCAGAGTGAAATATTACAGCAGGTTTGAAAACAATCTGGTTTGATTTCAGACAGATGCCAGGGGTGCAATCTGTTGCAGGAATGAAGTTGACCCTGAAAATGAAGTCTCAAACTTTGGTCATCTCAGGATTTTGCGAGTTTAAAATAGAGATTTCAGCCATGCTTGTGGTGAGCGAGGTCAAATATACTGACATGTGTGGCTCTGGTGTTAAAGGAAGAGAGAAGCAAAGACATATTTCTCTAGCACCTTCAGCATCTCTTTCAAGGTGCCCCAAACACTCTGCAGAAGCACAGCCATGGTGTGGAATTGGATTTGCAGCAGCCAGCTTGTGCAGTGCAAGCACAACAAACAGTAAGGTGATAACAGCCAGATGGCCTTGTTTAGAAGTGTTGATCAAGCAAAAATATTGGTCAGAAGATCGGGAAGGACTCTCATGCTCTTCCTTCAAAAGATGGAGAAGTTCAGAGTCTTGGCAACTAATGGAAGTGGATGAAGTGACTGAGGTAGATGCAAGGTCTAAGTTGAAGGAGCACCAAGATCTGAGGGGGTTGCAGAGCGGGAGAGGGTTACGGAGATGGGGAGAGGGGCAGGGCATTGGAGGCCTTTGAAAACAAGGATTAAAATCTTTAAATTTCTGAGTTGATGAGGGTCAGCAGAGGGGCGAGTGATGGGTGAAAGGTTCACTCTGCAGGTTAGGAGAAGGGTTGCAGAGATATGGCTGGGCGAAGGTTTATGGAGGTTGAAAGTTAAAAGAGTGGTCTGCAAGACAATGAAAGGTCCCAAACTGGAGGTAACAAGAGCACAGATCAGGGCTCGAGCAGCAAATGGCTGAGGGGGTGGGCGGCATGGCAATGGTGCTGAAAAACAAGAGAAAGAGATCTAAAAACTACTGCAGATGCCGAAAATCTGAAATAAGAACAGAAAATGCTAGAAACGCTCAGCCGGTCAGGCAGCATCTGTGGAAGGAGAAAGAGAGTTAACAAAGCCTTTTTGTCAGAACAGAATGAAGACAACAGGTTACTGGAAGTCAGTCAAACAGTGCGACAAGGCATAGGCAGTGAAAGGGTAATAAGAAAGGTGTTCTTTGAAGGGAACCTATTAGTTGAAGTACTTTAAGACCTGAGGAACTGAAAAGTTACCATATAAATCTCAGTGTTGCTTTTCAAGTGCCCTTCCAACTGCATGCAAAATGATCTAGTACGTTCTTGTACTGACTATTCGTGATAAAAGTGTTCCATATTCTAATAATACTGTTAAAAAAATTCCTTCTTTCAGAGCTCTGAGATAATCTTCAATCCTTGCCCTTTGTCCGTGGTGGAAATAGTCCTACATTATTCATTTACCTTCTCAAAGCATCTCGTCACATTGAAAATACCAATTAAATCCCCTGATAAAATGTATTCGCCCCTAAGCCGACAGTGGTCTGGGGTGTTGTGTGGTAACATTTAAAATGGCAGGACATGTTCAGATGCACAAAGCCTGTTGAAGTTATTCTCTGGTACATTTTGTACACACACTGAAGCTGGAGGCAGTGGTGTAAGTCTATAGGGCTGATGTAATTGTCTGGCTAACAATAATGTTACTTGGACAGTCCTACATTTATAGAGGAGAAGCTGTATTCTTTGTCCATTATTTTTGGTTTATTTAAGATTTGTTATCCTAGTTATTTACCTCACTCATTTCTCCTGAATCTTCCCCCTCATTCTCCCAGATATCTGCCTGTGTTCAACACACAGAGGTAATGGGCTGGTTAAAAATTGTGTCACTGTCTGAATAAGAAGTGGCGTCCCAGCCAGCAATTATCTCTCAACTAGCACACCAAAAACACATCAGCCATGTGCTTATTTCTCTGGACTTGTAATCAAGAGGCCTTCACTAATGATCCGGAGATCAGCTGGGGACTTGGTTAATTATATAGATCTAGAATAAAAGGCTATCATCAGTAATGATGGCCATGAAACAAATGGATTGTTGTAAAATCCCATCGGGGTTCTTCAATGGCCTTTAAGGAAGGGGTCTTCCATCCTTGCCTGGTGTGGTCTCTAAATGACTCCTAACCCACAGAAAAATAAGTCCACCATGAAATTAAAATCAAAAAACCTGCAGAAGCTGGGAATCTGAAATAAACATGGAAAATGCTGGAAAGATTCAGCAGGTCAGGCAGCATTTGTGGGAAGAGAAACAGAGTCAATGTTTTAGGTCAAAGACCTGTCCACTGTGAAGTAGCCTGGGGAGCCATTTCAAACTGCCACTGGCACCCACAGCACACAGGCCAAGGCAGCAACCTGCTGCCAGTACTTTTAGCGGAATCCCTATTGGATGATCAATGCTGGCCTTGCACTGATACCCAGTGAATAACTAAAGGATAAAGACTGCCCATTCATCTCAGAGGTCAGTGGCCTCCTTCTGTGCTGTGTAATTCTGTGGTAAACAATACTTCCGTTGGCTAAACTCTCCTCTACTGCGTGGCACCTTGCTTATTGGTGGTAATTTTTTTTTCGTTTTACAGGTTGCTGCAGTGTCCTGTATTTGCACAGTGTCACTGCAGGAGGAGCGGAGAGGATAGGGAGAAGGCTCGGACTACGGGGAATTGGAGAGGAGAAGGAAGGAAGGAGAGAAATGCTCTTTCCCTACCTATTGCCAAAACCTCTGCACATGGCAGAGATCTGCCTCCATCCATTAGAGTTGGACTGATTAAAAACATAAGAAGATAGAAGCAGGAATAGGCCACTAGGCCCCTCAAGCCTGCCCCACCATTCAACATGATCATGGCTGATCTGCCCCAGGCCTCATCTCCTCTTCTATGCCAGTTCTCCATAGCCCTCAATTCCCCAGTCCCTCAAAAAATGTATTTACTTCCTCATTAACTATCCCCAATGACACAGCTCTCTGGGGCAGAGAATTCCAGAGATTCACCACTCTCTGTGAGAAGTAGTTCCTGCTCACCTCACTTTTAAACGACTGGCCCATAATCTTGTAACTATGACCCTTTGTTTGAGATTCTCTCATTAGTGGAAACATCCCAACATTGACGTTGCCATAGCCTCTTAGAACTTTACTTTCTTCAGTAAGATCACCCCTCAATCTTATCTGCTGAACCAAAGAATATAGATCGAAAACAGGATGGGCATAGTCGTGTCAGCCCTGGTTAGATGTTTTGCCGAGGTTTCTATGCGGGTTCTATTGCCTTTAACCACCCTGTTCCCAAGCTCCTGCCATATATCCAACATATCCATCCTAGTGAAGGAGTGTCTTCTTATACCAAGGCCAAAGTTTTGATTACTCAGCTGACTGATGTTCCAGATAATCCAAACAATCATTCTCCCTGTCCTCGATTAATGTTTTAATTAATAAACAGGAGAGCTCAAAGGACATGGTAGCAAGGCTAACTATATTACTAATGCTCCAAGGATTTCTGTTTCTGGAGGTGCTCACACCAGTGTTCCAGAGATGAAGCTTCAATTCCCAGAGACTCTGGGCTAATCCTGAAGGACTGGAAGTCCCACCTAATTGAATAAACAACCATTAGTGCTGGGACCTGATCGCTTGGTTAAGAGTTCATGGGAATTTATGGCCACCATTCAGGAGTGGGGGTGGAGGAGACAGAAACATAGAAAACCTACAGCATTATACAGGCCCTTCGGCCCACAAAGTTGTGCCGAACATGTCCCTACCTTAGAAATTACTGGGCTTACCCATAGCCCTCTATTTTTCTAAGCTCCATGTACCTATCCAAAAGTCTCTTAAAGGACCCTATCGTATCCGCCTCCACCACCGTTGCCGGCAGTCCACGTACTCACCACTCTCTGAGTAAAAAACTTACTCCTGACATCTCCTCTGTACCTACTCCCCAGCACCTTAAACCTGTATCCTCTTGTGGCAACCATTTCAGCCTTGGGACAGGATCAATGCCTCTTATCATCTTATACACCTCTACCAGGTCACCTCTCATCCTCCGTCGCTCCAAGGAGAAAAGGCCGAGTTCACTCAACCTGTTTTCATAAGAGATGAGGAGAAAAGACACCAGATTTCAAGCCGTTCAGAGTAGTCAGAAGAAATTAAGAATGTTTGCATCAGACCCCAGTTAGTGAATCCACAGCCTTGAAAGTGTTTTACTTGTAACAAAGGTACCTCCCTCTCGTTCCCTCTCTGTGACTGTTGTAGGTCAAAATTCCCCATGTGCTTTGGTTTCCAGTTGTAAAGCACTGATTGTTCACGCCGTGGACTTGAGATTAAAGGAATCTATTCCACTCTCTTTCAGATAAATTGTTCATTTCAATAAAAATCATCTAACTCCCCTTATCAAATTTTTCTGATTTTTTTTCCCCCTCAAGGCCTTAAATGGTTTGGGAGCCAGGGAGTGTGTGATTAAATGCTGAATAAAAATATAAGACACCTGCTTCAACGCTGCTTCTAAAGATATTTAAATAATTAGTGTAAGAAGTGGAGCGAGTGGGAAAAGATTGGAATTCAAATGCGGAGGAACATAAGGAGCTGCAGAGAGTAGTGGACTCTGCCCAATATATCATGGACACATCCCTCCCCACCATCGGCAGTATCCACAGGAGGCGCTGCCTCAAGGAGGCAACATCTATCATCAATGATCCCCACCATCCGGGCGGTGCCATATTCTCATAGCTACCATAGGGCAGGAGATACAGAAACCTGAAGTCCCACACCACCAGGTTCAAGAACAGCGATTTCCCTTCAACCATTCAATTCGTGAACCAACTGGCACAACCCTAATCACAACAACATTGTGACCACTTAGATCATTTTGCACTAAAATGGACTTTTGTGGGTTTGTTTTTGTTCTAATTGTATTCATTCTTGTAAACATTGTGTATAATTTATTCTCACTGTATGTTTTCTTTGTGATTGCTGCTTATATGATGCTCTGTGCCCATGATGCTGCTGCAAGTAAGTTTTTCATTGCACCAACTCATACATGTACTTGTGCACGTGACAATAAACTCAACCGAATAGAAACTTGTCAATGGGAAAAGACTGCTTAACCAAGAACTTTGTAAATGGAAGAGGAATCTCTAACAGTAAAGTCCCAGTTTAGACCCTACGTACAAGCAATCTTCAAGTCATCAACACAGGACCTTGCTCTGGACACTTGTAAGGCAGTAAATTCCAAGAGTAAGGGGCTCCGAGCAGCAACAACTGACAACCGAGTAGACTCAGGAGAGAGAGGAGTCAACCTCACAATGAGCCTCTCCTACAGAATAAGGACCTCCCTTCAGCAGGCAACACGTATAATGTTGTAGAACTGTTACGGCACAGAACGAGGCCACTCAGCCCATCAAGTCAAAGCCAACATCATCCCATCAGTCCCATTCCCCAGTTCTTTCCTAAAGGCCCTGCTAATTATTCTGAGTCAAATGCAGCTTAAATGCTACTCCAAAGCCAGAACCAGGGGGAGAAATGGTGCAAATATAGAGAGTGGCAGGTTTGATCCCCTAGACTGCATTGAGTGAGCTGGGTGTTGGAACAGGACACACATGTCTCCGTCCCCATGTTAGGACCCTTCCCTCCTGATGGCCATTTAGCGACCCCTGCTGATAACTGTGCCACGTACGGGCACTGCCTCTCCTTGGACTCGGGTTCCTACCTTGCACAGTTGACAGCATTCGTAGATAGAGAATGAAGGCAGGAGATAAAATGGAAGGAGAGCCAACGAACCAATTTTGAAAAGTGGGTCGCTGTTTTTAGTGTGGTAGACAATCAGCACACAGTGAGATCTGACAAACAGCAGAGTGATAATGACTGGAAAATTTTGTATTTTTTTCTTACTGATATTAGTTCAGGGATAAACAACGGGCAGACCATCAGGAAGCTCCGGAGACTCAAGGGACTACAGATGCTGGGATCTGGAGCAAAAAAACAAGCAGCTGAAGGAACTCAGTGGGTGAGGCAGCATCCAGAACATAAAACATGTAAGAGTACAGCAGAGGGACAGGCCCCGCGGCCCACAATGTTGTGCCGAGCTAATTAAGCTAATGACACCTAATCCCTTCTGTCTGCACATGTGGATGGAAAGGGAAGGGTCAACATTTCAGGTTGAGACCCTGCAACAGGGAGGTCCAACCTGCTCCTCTTTGAATCAGTCAGCAAGATCTGTTGCATCTGCTTGTGAGGGTAGACAGGGCTTCAATGTAACCCGTCTCCAGAAGTTCAACTGTGCACACTCCTCCAGCACAACCTCAGGTCTCCAGAGTGGGACAATCCCTTATTTTCACAGTCACCATTACACAGAACAGGCACTGGAGAATTTAATTAACCAGCTCTAGAGAGGCACTTGAAGCTGATTCTGACTCTGATGTGAGTACACCACCTACCCACTAACTGGGCAATGCGACGGCCACTACCTGTGTTGGCACCTTCGGAAGCAGAGGGGAGAAATTCACTGTGGGGGATGCAGCTAGTGGAGGCTGGGCAAGCATTTCGCAATTTGTTCGGAGCGGTGTGGTGGCAATCCTTGTAGCAATCCTGGCCTCGGTGTGCTGTCTGTGCGGAGTTTTGCACGTTCTTCCTGTGACCACCCACGTGGTTTCCCTGGGTTGCTCCAGTTTCGTCCCACATTCCAAAGACGTGTAAATTGATAGACTAATCGACCACTGTAAATTGCCCTGGAGTCTGTAGGTGAGTGGTAGAATCTGCGGGGGGGGGGGGGGGGGGGGGGGGGGGGAAGGTGGGCGTAGGAGTTACTGGGAATGTGGATCAGGGGATCAGGGTAGGATTACTGTGAAATGGTTGCTTGATGCTCCGTGGGCCAAAGGGCTTGTTTCTGTGCAGTATCTCCCAATGACTCTATGGCACTCAGGTGTTCATGAACCTCTGGCACATAGACTCACAGCACGGAACAGGCTCTTCAGCCCAACTCGTCCATGCTGACCAAGGTACACAGCAAAGTTAGTCCCATTTGCCTGTGTTTGGCCCATATCCCTTTAAACCTTTCCCAAATGTTTTTTAAATACTGCAGCAGTTAGCGTAATGCTATTACAGTGCCAGCGATCAGGGTTCAATTCCCGCTGCTGTCCGTAAGGAGTTTGTACGTTCTCCCCATGACTGTGTGGGTTTCCTCTGGGTGCTCTGGTTTCCTCCCACGTTCCAAAGACGTATGGGTTAGTAGATTAACATGGGTGTAATTGGGCGGCGCAGGCTCGTTGGGCCGGAAGGACCTGTTACCATGCTATATAAACTTTTAAGCTCCCGCCTCAACCACTTCCTCTGGCAGCTCATTCCACATACGCACCACCCTCTGCATGAAGAAGTTGCCCCTCAGGTCCATTTTAAATCTTTCCTCTCTCGCCTCAAACCCATGTCCTCTAGTTTTTGATTCCCTTTCGCTGGGAAAAAGGCTGCATGTATTCATCATATCTATGCCCCTCATGGTAAGGCCACCCATCAGTCCCCTACGCTCCCAAGGAATAAAAGTCCTAGCCTGCCCAAGCCTCTCCCTGGCAACATTCCTGTAAACCTTCTTTACAGGTGCAGTGGCAATTCACATTGTCCTGTTTATACTTTCTGATGGAGGGGAAGAAGCCGCTTCCGACTGCTGCTGAAGGGTCTGTCCTTGGTTGCCTGGGTTCCATCTGTCACTTGTGTTGCTTATGTTGTGTTGCCTGCCCCTTCCGTACTCGCCTTCCACAGATTGCCACAACAGCCGGGAGCAAGAGGCTCACTTGGGGGAAATAAAACAAGATTAATGGGCAAGGTCGATTGCCACAGGCGGAGCATTGGGTTCTGAACCCTGTTTCTGTGTTCGTCTGCCCAGTGGAAAGGAGGTGGGAATGAAGAGGGGGTGACGGGTTAAAGAGGCAGTCGGAGCAGCAGAATGAGCTCTTACTGTGAAATTACATCGCTGCTTTGCTGAAGTCAGTGAAGTGTGAACGGAACACTCTAGCACATCAAATAAATGAAGGTGGATCAGTTCCCTGCAGCAATCTACAGCTGAATGTCTTTGTCGCCTGAAAATATTCTCCACTGTTTGATGGAGAACCTGGTGTAGGAATAAAGTACCTTCCACTCGCCTAAGCCCTGGATTTCACAAAACCGTCCATCAAATAAAAAGGTGTGAAATCACAATATTCAGGGTTTAACCTCCAGAATCCATCAATTCTGGCCACTGCATGCAGAGATACAGTGAGCTGCGGGTGTGCACACACACACACTCACACTCACACATGCACACGCATGTACAGTGAGTCACCAGATACATGCATGCATAAACACCACCCTCCCCCTGCACACGTACCTAGGGTCAAGTGAACACATATGCACATGTGTGCACCTGTATAGATACAGTGGTTGTCAGAAATGGATACATCCGTGGACACATAGATACAATGGATTTCAGATATGTGGATACAGTGCACACATATACATGGGTCTCACACATGCATCACACACAGACACACACACACAAACACACACACTTGCTACGGACTGCAGTACAGCAATTGTAGTACCCTTCTTCAAGCGGGGCAGCAAGGATAAGCCAGATCATTACAGGCCTGTGAGTCTAAGATCATTGATGGCGAAACTAAGGAACAGGGTCAATCTGCACTTGGAATGGCAGGGATTGATCAAAGATCATCAGCATGGATTTGTCAGAGGGAGATCCTGTCTGACCAATATAATTGAATTGTTCGAAGAGGTAACATAATGTATTGATGAGGGTGGTTCATGGACTTCATTAAGGTCTTTGACAATGTCCCACATGGGAAACTGGTCCAACCTTTTAACCTACTCTAAGATCAATCTAACCCTTCCCTCCCACATAGCCCTCCATTTTTCTATCATCCATGTGCCTATCTAAGAGTATCTTAAATGTCCCTAATGTATCTGCCCCCACAACCTCTGCCAGCAGTGTGTTCCACGCACCCGCCATTCTCTTGTGTAAAAAAACCTATCTCTGATATCCCCCTTGTACTTTCCTCCAATCACCTTAAAATTAAGCCTCCTTGTGTTAGCCCGTTCCGCCCTAGGAAAAAGTCTCTGGCTGTCCACCCAATCTATGCCTCTTATCATCTTGTACACCTCTAACAGGTCACCTCTCATCCTCCTTCACTCCAAAGACACAAGCTCGCTCAACCTATCCTCATAAGACATGCTTTCCAATCCAGGCAACATCCTGATAAATCTCCTCTGCACCCTCTCTAAAGCTTCCACATCCTTCCTATAATGAGGTGACCAATATTTAAGTGTGGTTCTAACCAGGGTTTTTATAGAGCTGCAACATTACCTCACGGCTCTTGAACTCAATCCCTCGAGTAATGAAGGCCAGCACACTATATGCCTTCGTAACAACCCTATCAACTTGCGCAGCAACTTTGAGGGATCTATGGACTTCGACCCCAAGATCCCTCTGTTCCTCCACACTGCTAAGAATCCTGCCATTAACCTTGTATTCTACCTTCATATTCTACCTTCACGTTCAACCTTCCAAAGTGAATCACTTCACACTTTTCCGGGTTGAACTCCATCTGCCACTTCTCAGCCCAGCTTTGCATCATATCAATGTCCCATTGTAACCCTCCACAACCTTCTACACTATCCACAACACCACCAACCTTCGTTTTATCTGCAAACTTGCCAACCCACCCTTCCACTTCCTCATGCAAGTCATTTATGAAAATCTCAAAGAGCAAGGGTCCCAGAACAGATCCCTGCAGAACACCACTGGTCACCGACCTCCAGGCAGAATAGGCTCCATCTACCACCACCCTCTGTCTTCTATGGGTGAGCAAATTCTGAATCCACACAGCCAAGTTTCCCTGGATCCCATGCCTCCTGACTTTCTGAATGAGCCTTCCATGAGGAACCTTATCAAATGCCTTACTAAAATCCATGTACACCAAATCTACTGCTCTACCTTCATCAATGTGCTTTGTCACATCCTCAAAGAATTCAATCAGGCTCGTGAGGCATGACCTGCCCCTCACAAAGCCATGCTGACTGTCCCTAATCAACCTATGCTTCTCCAAATGCCCATAAATCCTGTCTCTAAGAATCTTTTCCAATAAGTTGCCCACCACTGAAGTAAGGCTCACTGGTCTATAATTCCCAGGGTTATCCCTACTCCCTTTCATGAACAAAGGAATAACATTTGCCACCCTCCAATCATCTAGTGCTACTGCTGTGGCCAGTGAGGAAGCAAAGATGATCACTCAGAAATCTCTTCCCTCGCTTCCCATAGGATATATCCCGCCCAGCCCCAGGGACTTAGCTATCCTAATGCTTTTCAAAAGTTCCAGCACATCCTCCTTCTTAACATTAACATGTTCTAGCTTTCAGCCTGTTTTACGCTGTCCTCACAAATGTCAAGGTCTCTCTCACTGGTGAATACTGAAGCAAAATATTCATTAAGGACCTCCCCCACCTCTTCCGGCTCCAGGTACACGTTTCCTTCTCTATCCCTAATCGGTCCTACCTTCACTCTAGTCATCCTCCTGTTCTTCACATATGAGTAGAACGCCTTGGGGTTTTCCTTAATCCTACTCGCCAAGGCCTTCTCATGCTCTCTTCTAGCTCTCCTAAGTCCATTCTTAAGGTCCTTCCTGGCTACCTTGTATCTCTCTAGAGCCCTGTCTGATGCTTGCTTCCTAAACCTTAAGCAAGCTTCTTTCTTCCTAAACCTTAAGCAAGCTTCTTTCTTCCCAAACCTTAAGTAAGCTTCTTTCTTCCTCTTCACTAGATATTCCACATCTCTTGTCAACCATGGTTTCTTCACCCTACCATCCTTTTCCTGCCTCAATGGGACAAACCTATCCAGAACCCCATGCAAGTGATCTCGAAACAATCTCCACATTTCCATTGTGCATTTCCTTGTGTACATCTGCTCCCAATTTACACTCCCAAGTTCCTGCCTAATAGCATCATAATTCCCCATCCCCCCATTTAAATACTTTCCCATACCATCTGCTCCTATCCCTCTCCAAGGCTATGGTAAAGGTCAAGGAGTTGTGGTCACGATCTCCAAGATGCTCACCCACAGAGGGATCTGACACCTGACCAGGTTCATTGCCTTGTACCAGATCCAGAATGGCCCCTCCTCTAGTCGGCCTGTCTACATATTGTGTCAGGAGTACTTCCTGGACACACTTAACAAATTCTGCCCCATCCAAACCTTTTGCACTAAGGAGGTGCCAATCAATATTAGGGAAGTTGAAATCACCCATGACAACAACCTTTTTTTGCACCTTTCCAAAATCTGCCTCCCAATCTGTTCCTCCATGTCTCTGTTGCTGTTGGGGGGGTCTGTGGAATACTCCTAATAGAGTGATTGCTTCCTTGCTTTTTCTGACCTCCACCCACACTGACTCAGTAGACAATCCCTCCAGGATGTCTTCCCTTTCTGCAGCTGTGATACTATCCCTGATTAGCAATGCCACTTCCCCACCTCTTTTACCTCCCTCCCTGTCCCTTTTGAAATATCTGAACCCCAGAACATCCAGCAGCCATTCCTGCATTTGTGACAGCCAAGTCTCTGTAATGGCCACAACATCATAGTTCCATGTACTTATCCATGCTCTAAGTTCATCACCCTTGCTCCTGATACTTCTTGCATTAAAATAGACACACTTCAACCCATCCAACTGACTGCAATTTTGTCCTCTCAACTACCTGTCCTTCCTCACAGTTGCATCACATGCTGCATCAACCTGTACACCAACTGCCCCATCCTCTGACCTATCACTCAGGTTCCCATCCCCCTGTCAAACTAGTTTAAACCCTCCCTAACAGCTCTAGCAAACCTGTCCACAAGGATATTGGTCCCCCTCCAGTTCAGGTGTAACCTGTCCCTTTTGTACAGGTCATACCTTCCCCAGAAGAGATCCCAGTGATCCACAGATCTGAGACCCTGCCCCCTGCACCAATTCCTCAGCCACACATTCATCCGCCAGGTCAACCTATTCTTACCCTCACTGGCACGTGGCACAGGCAGCAATCCAGAGATTACTACCCTTGAGGTCCTGCTTTTCAGCTTCCTACCTAGTTCCCCATATTCACTTTTCGGGACTTCATCCTTTTTCCAACCTACATTGTTGGTACCAATGTGGACCACGACTTCTGGCTGCTCACCCTCCCCCTTCAGAATGCTGTGGACCTGATCTGAGACATTCCTGATCCTGGCACCTGGGAGGCAACATATCATCCAGAGTCTCTGTCACTTCCACAGAATCTCTTGTCTGCTCCCCTAACTATTGCTCTCCTCTACTCCCTCCTTCTGAGCCACAGAGCCAGACACAGTGCCAGCAACCTGACTGCTGTGGCTTTCCCCTGGTAGGTCATCCCCCTCCCAACAGTATACAAAGCAGTATACTTGTTATTGAAGGGAACAGCCACAGGGGTACTCTGCACAACCTGCCTATTCCCTTCCCCTCTCCTGACAGTCACCCAGCTACCTGCCTCCTGCAACTTAGGTGTGGCTACCTCCCTGTAGCTTTTATCACCTCCACATTGTCCCATAGGAGCCGAAGGTCATCCAGTTGAAGCTCCAGTTCCCTAAAATGGTCTGTAAGGAGCTGCAGCTGGATGCACCTCCCACAGATGTAGCTATCAGGGAAACTTCAGATCTCCTACATCTGGCAGGAAGAACACACCACTGATCCTGGATCCATTGTCACTACTTCAGCCAGAGACAGACAGACAGACCAGACAGACACAGAGAGAGACAGAAACTTAGCCTCTTGAGCCAAAGCCTCAGCTCCCCACTCTAACACTGGTCCACTCCTACAATGGCCACTCCACTTGACCCTACCTTCCTTTTATTGGTTGTTGCCAAAAGGCTAATTTCCCATTCAATCATCACCTTACAATTTGCAACTGTGCCTCTTATATTGTCTGAAAACACCTGAAAAAGAACTGGGACCCAACACTCACCTCTTTCTCGCATCCAGAGTCACGCTCCTCGCTCCAAGTCACGTTTGCAGATCAGTAGTGTTGCTGATAGTGAAGGGGATAATTGCTGGCTACAGGATAGTACTGAGCAGTTGGTAAAATGGACAGAGCAATGCTAATAGGATTTAATCTTGATAAATGCAAACTGATGCACATTGGGAGGACTTATAAGAGTAGAACATACATAATGAATAGTAGGGCCCCAGGGAGTATTGAGAAACAGAAAGACCTCAGTGTACAAGACCAAAGATCTCAGAAGGAGGCAGCATGGATAGACAAGGTGGTGAAGAAGGTATATGGAATGCTTGCATTCATTAGTTGGAACACAGAATATAAGACCAGGAAGGTCATGGTAAGATTCTTCTGGTGAGGCCACAGCTGGAGTACTTTGTGCAATTCTGGTCACCGCACTACGGAAAGCACCTGATTGCAATGAAGAGGGTGTAAAGGAGTTTCACCAGGATGTTGCCTGGGATGGAGCATTTCAGTTAAGGAGAGAGACTGGAGGGGGACCTGACAGAGGTGTACAAAATCATGAGAAACATACCATAGATAGGGTGGATAGTGAGAAACATAGCAGAAGTGCGTAAACCTACAGGGAATAGGTTTAAGGTAAGGTGGAAGAGGTTTAGAGGGGATCTGAGGAAGAACTTTTCCATCCAGAGGGTGTTTGGAATCTGGAATGTACTGCCTGTGTGGGTAATGGAAGTAGGTACTCTCGTGATAATTAAGAAATCTTTAGACAAGCACTTGAATTGCCACGGCAGAGAAGGCTATGGACAAGTGCTGGCAAATGGGATTTGTGTAGATAGATACTCACTTGAATGGTCAGCATGGACCTGGTAGATTGAAGGACCTGTTTCTTTGCTATATAACTCTATGACTGTATTTACACATGCAAAGACACAGTGCATCTCTCTCTCTCACATACACACACACACACACACACACACACACACACACACACACACACACACATACAGTGGATCTCTCTCTCACACACAGATACAGTAGATCTCTCTCTCTCTCACACACACACACACACACACAGGTACAGTGGGTCTCTCTCTAACACTCACTCACATATACACACATGGATACAGTGGGTCTCTCTCTTTCTCTCACACACACACATACAGTTACAGTGCATCATGCACATGCACACACACATTTGCCAATAGTGGATACATGAACACATGCATGCACACACACCTCAAACATAAACATCCAGTATTTGAATATCCCTCAAACTGCCAATCTTGTTGGCCTGTGGGTCCCTGTCTGACCCTGTTAACTGAGGCTGATTGCTGTTTCGCTTCCTGTGCTCACATGTCAGACACAATTGACTTTCCCACAGCTGGAGCAGAACAGACATTTTACGACAGTTACGGAATACATCAGTGGCAAATAATTCACCCTCTACTCTGTGTGTGTGTGTGTGAGTGTGTGTGTGTGTGTGTGTGTGTGAATCTGTGTGTGTGTGAGTGTATGTGAGTGTGAGTGTGTGTGAGACGATGTGCGAATGTGTCTGTGTGACTCTGTGTGTCCAGGTGTGTCTCAGTCTCCACGTACACATGTGCATATGCACATGCGTACCGGCCAACCTTTGTGTGAATTCCACTTTCTTCTGTCCCTCCACATTATTTCTTCCTGCTTCCTTTTATTATCCTCTTCTCCCTCTCTATATGTCACTTGCACTGCCTACTTGTCTTCCATTTGTCCCTCATTTTCTGCCCATCCTGCTGCTTATCTCTCTGCCTCTGTAAAGATGAGGAAGTTGTGCCCTCCTTCCCTGCTGCTTATTCCCAGTGACTCAACAGCTAATTATCACCATGAATTTAATACATGGTGCTCAAGAGGCAGCTTCACGGTCAATTCTACAACACAATCACATTACTTAACCCACTCATGACATTAAAAAACAATTATGATAAATATTCAGAACTATTTGAAATAAATGCACTGAAATTAACAATACCAGTCCTGATATTAGTAAGTAATTATAATGAATATTCAAAACTGTTTTAATTAGGCACAAGGATTAACGATAGTCGGATATACGTATTATGTGTGCATATTTTATATAGAAATTATATATTTGATTGGACAGGATTGCATGACCTGTAGATAACGAGTTAATTTATTTATACTATACATATATATATTTACACACATTCTCCTCAATTAGAATAATATTATAAGTGCCTCAGAACATTGAAGCATAAGTACCCTTGTTACCTCTTTGCCGAGATCTTCCTCGATAACTTGCTGGATCTCCTGCAGACTGCTCTGCGGAGCTCGGCTGTGTAGAATCTTCAGAGTGCTGGTGTACTCCTCGGGTAACAGGTAGTCCAAGCCTCCCAGGTGCTGGCCCACTTTGATGAAGGTGCCCCTGTTGGCACGGCAGAGATCTAGCAGGTGCTCGGCAGAGCGACGGTGGACCTTTGGAGGGAGAGGAACACAAAGGCAGTTTTACAAGTCTGAAATCTGAGTGGTGTGCTAGTCTCATCTAAACAAAGGTTCCAGCAGAATGGAAAAGTTCAAATGTTGATCAATGATTTGGATGAGAATGCACAAAGCATTGTTAGTAAGTTTGCAGATGACACCAAACTAGGTGGTGTTGTGGACATTGAAGATGGTTCTCAGGAATTACAAAGGAATCTTGATCATCTGGGTAAGTGGGCCAAGGAATGGCAAATGGAGTTTAATTCAGATAAGTGTGAAGTGTTGCAATTTGAGAAGACAAACCAGGGTTGGACTTTCACAATGAACGGTAGGGCCCTGGGGAGTGTTGTAGAACAGAGGGACCTAGGAGTACAAGTACATGGTTCCCTGAAAGTGGCATTGCAGGTAGACAGGGTGGCGAAGAAGGTTTTTGGCATGCTGATCTTCTTCAGTCAGGGCAATGAGTATAGAAGTTGGAATGTTATGTTGCAATTGTACAAGACATTGGTGAGGCTGCATTGGAATATTGTGTTCAGTTTTGGTCACCCTGCTACAGGAAAGATGCCATTAAGCTGGAAAAAGTGCAGAGGAGATCTACAAGGATGTTGCCAGGACTTGAAGGACTGAGTTATGGAGAGAAGTTGAGCAGGTTGGGACTTTATGCATTGGAATATAGGAGGATGAGGGGTTGTGGGGTGATATTATAGAGGTGTATAAAATCATGAGGGGCATAGATAGGGTGAATGCACACAGTCTTTTTCCCAGGGTTGGGGAATCCAAAACTAGAGGGCATAGGTTTAAGGTGAGAGGGGAAAGATTTAATAGGAACCTAAGGGGCAATGTTATCACCCAGAGGGTGATCAGTATGTGGAATGAGCTGCCAGAGGAAGTGATTGAGGTAGGTACATCAACAACTTTAAAGGTTTCAAGGGATATGGGCCAAGCACAGGCAAATGGGACTAGTTTAGATGGGAATCTTGGTCAGCATGGACCAGTGGGGCCGAAGGACCTGTTTCCGTGCTGTATGACTCTATGACCTCACTGGCAATATTTCACCAAAAATAGATCTCAGAATCAGAATCAGATTTATTGTATGCACCTCGAAGACCAATCACTCTATCTTCTCAATTATATATGTAGGGCCCAGAAGGCCAGGTCACTAGGTCGATTTCAGCAACTCTCTGTCTGCACTATGGGAGTACATTCACTGTATGGATCACTATGGTTCAAGAAGGAAGGTGGTCTCCACATCTGAAGGGTAACTGGATATGAGAAATGAATGGCAGCTTCGCCATCAAGGGCCCTGAACTAAATGTAAATCAGGCAGCACCATTTCAAACCACTGAAACCTCCTGAAGCTCTTAACATGTTAGTTTCCTGCGAACCAGTGCTTGTTGAGCTGGCAATGAGCAGCCATTTTGCTTCAACACTAGCCAAAGAAAGTTCAGAATTCAGCTGCCAGAGTCAAGGAGACCTTCTAATCACTTGCGCTCAAACCTTCAGCAGTCTGGACACTGAGGGTCAAAGGCACAAAAAGTCTACTCCGTGGCATTAGTGCCTAACAAAATTTGGTCGAGTCTCTGGGCTTTTACCTCGACATAAATATTGGACGGTGGTGAGAAACACTGAAACTTACGCCTATTCATTGAATAAATGGAATGTCACACACTCACCAGATCATCTATGCTGTAATTTTCAGCTGGTGAGCAACTTTGCAAACTCCTGCCTTGAACTTGCACATGGT
This sequence comes from Pristis pectinata, assembly GCF_009764475.1. Lineage (NCBI taxonomy): Eukaryota > Metazoa > Chordata > Chondrichthyes > Rhinopristiformes > Pristidae > Pristis > Pristis pectinata. The sequence continues at coordinate 139,289,876 of NC_067405.1, read as the reverse complement.
GACAGGACCAAAGAAACTCACGAAGCTGATCCAGATGTCAGCAACTGGCTGTCAAAGCTCAACGTACAGCCTTCCAGCCACTGCTTGTTGTAACCGGACAGAGAACATCAATGACCCGCCATCTGATTTCACCTTAGTTGGTTTGTGTTAAAGGGAGAAAATGTTGCCAGCACAGTAGGATAGTTCCTTGCTCCCTTTTAACTATTAACCATAACTAGCTTGATAGTTATGGCCAATAGTGCTCTATACACCACTGAAGTTGGTGGAAGAAGATAGTACAGTCTCCAATAAAATTGTGATTGAAGAGGCATTAAGCTATTTCATACTGGTCACACCTAAGGAGCTGAGCCACACCAATGTTCGTAGTGTGGAGTCAATCTCAAAAAAACCTCCATATCTCCGAGAAATGGTAACATGTCCATGCTACATGAATGAAATATTTGCTACTTTCATGACAGTTTTATTACAAATTATAAAATCAACCCACCACCTTCTCCAAAATAAAGTCTATGCACATTGAAGAGAACACTTCAGGAATGGGACATATGGGCTAAAATAATAGTTATATTTATGTAAAAGATAAATAATTATGCAGAATCAGAAATGCAGAGAAATACTAAACAATGTGTAAAATGCTTCAAACAATAGAAATTCCTGTGACTTCAGCAGTTCTTTTCGAGAACTTTCTGATTGCTTTATGGGACTGAATTATTATGGGTGAAGACCCCTACTAAATGCCTTCTAGGCTTGTTGCCTGGACCTCATTTAAGTAGATAGTATGAATGCAAAAAAATCCTGCGACTGCTGTCTAGATAAAAGTCTCAACTTTCTTTCATTTGTAAGGCAATCTCGTTTGAAGAACAAATGGATTTTTTTCTCAATGTCAAGCAATCAGGATATTAATAATTTTGAGCACTTAAGTACATAAAGCGTGAACGACAGTCTCTTGGCTGCCCGTTGACTCATTTGCTCTTAACTCTTCACCATAACAGAAGTTGTTATAAATGCCTGAGATGATTCTGAAGATCCAACTACATTAGCATTTCAAAGACACAAGGTAATATCTGGCACAATTAACCTTTTCATTTTAAATACAAATTAGCCTGCTTTTTTTATCTGTTTCCTCATGTTTCCCAGGAGATCAATGTTTCTGGGCGGGGAAGAGGGTGCCTGTGCCTGATGCACTAGCAATGACAATTGTGTTGGTCAGGTTGGATGAAGCAAAGGGTCTTTACTTGTTCGTCACCGTATTTATCTTTCAAAATAGAAATTCAGTCTGTTGGCCATACTCCCTCCCCACAAAACTGTGAATTCCACCAGTCTGTTCTCCAATGTTTTGCTTTCCTGAAGTGCCCAATCAGAAGCCTAGGGGCCAATACCACAGCCCCTCAACCGCCGGGTGCATGTTCAATGCCCTCCTGGAGATGAGGAGAATCACACAGAATGCAGTCAGCCAGTGCGGGAGGTGCGTGGGTTTCCTCCAAGTGCTCCTGTTTCCTCCCACATTCCAAAGAAATACGGGTTAGGAAGTTGTGGGAATGCTATGTTGGCACCGGAAGCGTGGCAACACTTGCGGGCTGCCCCCAGAACACTCTACGCAAAAAGATGCAATTCACTGTGTGTTTCAATGCACATGTGACTAATAAAGTTATCTTACAGATCTTATCTTAAAAGGTTTTCCATTTGATCCCTACTGTTTAACTGGGTTTTGGATGAGTGCAGACAAGGCTCATAATGCTTGTGGGTGGTGCAGGTGACACTGCACCTAAATATTTAGTGCAAGTGCAAGAGTGTAATGATGACTACACACAACAGGCTTGTGCCAACCACTGTAACACCAATGGAAAATTATGGACTTTGGTGGGATAAGGAGAACAGCATTGATTAGGGGAGAATGGATCAAGGCAGAGCATCCATCAAAGTGTCTCGTTTAGAGGAGGGACAGAGTTAGAGGACAGCAGAGCTGTGCTGCAGGTAGTGCAGGTGGCTCATTGCCCCAATAACCCCGGCTTGATTCTGACCTTTGGAGCTGCCTGTGTGGAGTTTGCATGCTCTCCCTGTGACTGCATGGGTTTCCTCTGGGTACTTGGGTTTCCTCCCACATCCGTAAGACGTGCTGGTTGTTTGATTAATTAGCGAGTGTTGGTGGGAGAATTTTTATACTTTCCTTACAGAAAACAAATCAGAGGCCATTCAACCCATCATGTCCATGCCAGCTCTCAGAGCAATCCCATCAATCCCATTCCTCTGTAACCTGTTCTCTCTCATATGCCCATTAACAACACACTGATTTTCCTAACACCCATCCACATGGAAGGCAACTTGCAGTGGTCAATTAACCTACCAACCAGCATGTCTATGGGATGTGGGAGGAAAGGAGGGCACCTGGAGGAAACCCACCCGGTCACAGGGAGAATGAGCAAACTCTACAATGATAGCACCCGAAATCAGAATGGAACCCAGGTCACTGGAACCATGAGGCAGCTGCACTACCTGCTGCATCGCTGTGGCACCTTGCATCGGAGCAACCTCAAGAGTTCTGGACCACGGCAAACAGTTGTTCCGATTCTGAATCACACTGGACCATACATAACACTGCTTTTTCTCAGTGACCGAGACAAAGTTGCAGAACTGTGATCAATCTAACTTTTTCTTTAACCAACAACCAACAGGACGTGACTTGTTCCAAGTCAGCAAATCAAAACCCAGGGCCAGTACAGGGCAAAGCTTCACCACCTCTCCCTGACTGCAGCGTGAAGGTGTTTCTGGACTAAAGTTCCAGAGACCTGGACTAATGTTCCAGGGACATGAGCTCAAATCAACAACTAAGGAACAGAAACTCAGTGAATTAAATAAATCTGGAATTAAAAGCCAGCATCAGTCGCAGTGATCATGAAACTGTGAAGAATTTTGGGAATGGAAATTCTCTCTTCTCCACCCCCCCCCCCCCTCCATTGGGCAGAAGATACAAAAGCTTAAGAACACACACCACCAGGCTCAAGGACAGCCTCTATCCTGCTGTTATAAGACTCTTGAATGGGCCTCTTATCTGATAAAGATGGACTCTTGATCTCTCAACCTACCTCATCATGACCCTTGCACCTTATTTGTCTACCGGCACTGCACTTACTCAGTAACACTATATTCTGCATTCTGTTATTGCTTTTCCCTTTGTACTACCTTGATGTACTTATGTCTTGGAATGATCCATATGGGTAGCATGCAAAACAATTCTTTTCACTGTATCTCAGTACATGTGGCAATAATAAACCATTTCCCAATTCTGCAGTCCATCGCCAGTCTGTTCTCTATGCAGCCTCAGAACCACAGACTGACTAACCTACAGAGGATTGGGTGCTGACAAGCAGCAGAAATTACAGCCTTCAAGAGGTGGTGAGACGGGTGTGGAGGGTGAGAGACAGCATCATTTCAGACAAGCAGAAGCTCTCACTGATACTAAACGTTTAACTCTGGCTAAAATGAACATTGGGCTCTCACGTGCTGCCTTGTAGGAAAGCTCTGGGCCAGACAGCCTGAGCAGCTTGGCTCTCCGGCTCTGCTATTAGGATTCTGCTGCTCCACCAGATCCCATTATACTGATATCATGTGATTATTCCAGTGCAATGGGCAGGTGCCTGACCCAGCGCCTATTGTGGCTTGGTTAGCTTATCTCTGCTGCACACTGAATTGAGATGAAGTATCAGTCCATCGAGTAGGGACTCTTTACTGCTGCTTAGATGGTTTTAGTTGGCTGCAGCACATCACTCACTAACTGAACATACACTTGGATTCACCCACTGCTGTCTCAACTAGGAATCTTTCCTGCTTGATAGAAAGTCGCGCAGAGCCCCCACTTAATTGGGCAACAGCTCTGCAGAGGGTCTCCCACTCCAGTTGCCCCTGTTGGTGCTGCCACCCCACAATTCCAGGGACTCTGGTTCAATCCTGACCTCGGCTGCTGTCTGCCTGGAGTTTTAATACTGTCTCTGTGATCCTGTGTGTTTACGCACACATCCCAAGGACGTGCTGGTGGGTTAACTGGAGACTGTAACTTACCCCTTGGTGTAGGTCAATGGTAAAAAGAATCAAAGGGGAGATGATGGCCATGCCTGAGAAAGAATAAGCTGCAAGGGTACAGGGAAATGAGAGGGGGAATGGGACTAATCTACAAGAGGCGATGTCTCAGAAAGAGAACATCCATCGTGAGGGACCCCACCATCCAGGCCATGCCCTCTTCTCGATGCTGCCATCCAGCAGGAGGTACAGAAGCCTGAAGATCCACACCTCAAGGTTCAACAACAGCTTCTTCCCCACTGCCGTCAGGTTCTTGAACCGACCTGAAAAACCCTAATGCTACCTCGAACTATATTTCTTTTTTGTCCATCTCACTAATATCAAAATGTTTATTTTGTTGTGTAAGTTATGTATAATTTATGTTAATTTAAGTTTATATAAGTTATGTTTGTCATGTTTGTAATGCACTGTGCTGCTACTGCAAAAAGCTAATTTTCATGGCATTTATACCCTGGGGATGCAAACCTATGGCAATGAACTTGAACTTAATGGGATTGCTCCTCTGGGGCCAAATAGCCTGCTTCCATCCCATTATAAGTTAAAAGGCCTGGAGTTCCAGGCTGTTTTTGTTCCCAATGCTTACTGTGTGAGGCAGGATGCCACGAATGCACCCAGGATTCCAAGTCCTGGATATTAGGAAATCCTCCAGGTCTGCATTAGCATTTCCAGGGGATCCCAGGGAATGTGCCAGTATTTACAGAAAAACCCCAGGAGAGTCGGTGCAATTAATAGAAAATAAATACAGAAAATACCAGCAGTGCTCACCAGATATAGCACCATCTGTGGAAATCATTAGCACATAAGAAGTAGAAGCAGGACTAGCCAAATGGCCTTGAACTGCTCTGCCAAGCAATAAGGTCCTGGTCCTGGCTTCAGTTCCACTTTCTTCCCTGTTCCCCAGAACCTTTGATTGTCATCTTGGCCATCAATACATTCAATGACTCATCTACCACAGCTCACTGTGGAAGAGAATTCCAAAGGATCATCTTCCATGCCTTCTTCTCATTACTACCATCAGGCAGGAGGTACAGGACCCTGAAGACCCACACTCAATGATTTAGGAACAGCTTCTTCCCCTCTGCCATCAGATTTCTGTACCGTCCATGAACCCATGAACACTACCTTGTTATTTCTTTTTTTGCACTCTTTATTTATTTTGTAATTTATAGTAATTTTATGTCTTTGCACTGTGCTGCTGCCACAAAACAACAAATTTCACAACTTATAAGTCAGTGAAAATAAACCTGATTCTGTGAGGAGAAATTGCTCCTCGCCTGACACCACATTCTGAAACTCTGCCCTACTCATTCCAAATTCCATCAGGAATGAAACAGAGTTACAGCTTCACGCTGTAGACTTTTCACCAGAATGGAAACATGAACTCCACTTCTCTCTCCACAGATGCTGCCTGAACTGTTGAGTGTTTCTGGCATCTTCCATTTTTATTTTAGGTATCCAGTATCTGTAGTATTTTGCTCTTAACATAGAACATACAACAGTACAGGAACTGGTCCTTCAGCCCACAATGTCTGTGCCGAACACAATGCCAAATTTTGTATGAATGCCTCCCTCCCTACCTCTGCAAGTGTTTACAAAGGCTCCCCATGTCGTCTATCAGTGTTTACGCAGGGTCCTAGGGATTGGTTGTATTTACAAAAGGTCCCCATGAGGGTATCAGTGTTTACAGAGTGTCACGGGAACCCCTTGGTATAAATGGAACGTCCTGGGCTGTATGTCAGTCAGTGATACAGAAAGTCCCTGAGATCGTGTCAGTGTTTACAGAGGTTCCCAGGGACTGTGTTGGTATTTACAAAGGGTCCCCAAGAGGGATATCAGTGTCTGCAGAGTGCAATGGGAATTCATCAACACTTACAGAGGGTCCCCAGGCTGTGTGTCGGCAATTGCAGGGCCCCCCTGCTGTATATCAGGGTTAACAGGAGGCTCCTGGATATGCACCAATATTTTCAGGGAGTCCTGGAATGGATTGATATTTGTACCTCTGGGTCTGGGGGACTGAGTGTGAAGCAAGGAGTTGGGAAGGGACTTCTGTTTTAGGTCAGTATTTGCATCACACTCACTGCCGTGTGCCCCCAGGGAACCTTGATCAAAGGTTGAAGAGCTCAGTGAGCATGTGAAGAGTTAAGATCAGTGACAGGGATTAAAGACCAAGAGCGGTGAATATTTCCCCGAGTCACACTCTGCAATTCAATGAGACGTGACCTCAATCATGGAGGGAAGCTGTGAAAATCAGGCTCGCTGCATTTGTCAGGAAGGTGGGGGGGAGGGGGTTGAAGTTATATTGGCTGCTATCTTTATTTGTAACGATTTATTCCCACTACGAGGAAGAGATGATGAGAATTTTTGTTCAAGCTCGAAGAGTCCCGGTTACCAAGCAGGCCTGTCCTGTAGGCTGGATCTGGACGGTATATCTTCACGTTTCTGGGCGCTGGAGACTGCAGGGAATGCAAGTTCCAACTGCCGCAAGGTTAATTAAGGTCTCGCAAAGCAATTTGTAAAGAAAATTCTGCAGTAAATCAAATCGCCCACAATTACAAATGATGCTGGGGTCTAGCCTGCCCAGGGGCTGATGTTCAACATGCCCCAGGGACTGCTGTCTGGCACAGAGAATGATAGTTCTGGAGATCACTGTAAGAGCTCAGCTTCACCAAGGAGCTTCTAGCTAGAGGTCTGCTTGAGTGTAAAGTTAAAACCCAACCTGACCACAAGAAATCTGAGACCAACCTAAGCCCAATATAACATTCTCCATTACCTGTCTCGAGGGCAATTGCAAAGCACTTAAAAAATACCCTCTACACTGCACGGACACTGTTCTTGACTGGAAACGGAGGACACATACTAAGCAAATGATCCTGGCCTGGATGGAGTACTGAGCTGGACCGGAATGGAACACAAACACCAATATTTTATCACAGCATACACCTAACACGACTAGAACTCAATATATATATATATATATATCACCAGGGATGGTGATAAAGAGAAGCTGTTTGGTACCTGTGCACTACTCATCCCACCAACCTTACTGACACAGCACGGAGGTGAAGTAGAGATTCACTAGTACTTCTTCCAATCCAGTGCACTGCATTCCATGTTCACAATGTGGCCTCCTCTGTGTTGGAGAAACCAAGCACACAATGGGTGATTGTTTCGTTCAACCCACAGGAGTGACCCTGAACTTTTGTCTGCCTGCCATTTTAACTCTTAATCCCACTGTGACCTTTCCATCTGTGGCCTTCTGCACTGTTCAAATGAGGCCCACTGCAAACCTGAGAAACAGCACCTCATCTTCCATCTGGGCACGTTGCAGCCTTCTGGGGATTCACTGGGGATTAAAGACATGGTTTTCTTTGTGAAATATGAATATGTAGGCTTGTTGGATTAAACACTGTCTACATGGGAAGTAAGAGAGGAGATTGCTGGGGCCTTGGCGAAGGTTTTTGTTCCTTCGTAAACTACAGGTTGAGGGACAAGAAGAGTGGAGGATAAGTAATGTTGTACCTTTATTTAAGGGCAGAAGAGATAGGCAGGGAACTGCAGACCAGCGAGCCTTACATCAAAGGTGGGAAAGTCATTGGAAGGGATTCTGAGGGACAGGATTATTTACATTTGGAAAGGCAAGGATTGATTAGGGAAAGTCAGCATGGCTTTGTGTGTGAGAAGATGATAAGAGGCATAGATCGAGTGGACAGCCAGAGATTTTTTCCCAGGGCGATAATGGCTAACACAAGGGGGCATAATTTTAAGGTGATTGGAGGAAGGTATAAGGGAGATGTCAGGGGTAAGTTTTTTTTTTACACAGAGAGTGGTGGGTGTGTGGAACTCACTGCCTGCAGAGGTTGTGGGGATAGATACATTAGGGACATTTAAGAGACTCTTAGATAGACACATGAATGATAGAAAAATAGGGGGCTATGTGGGAGGGAAGGGTTAGATAGATCTTAGAGCAGGATAAAATGTTGACACAACGTTGTGGGCCGAAGGGCCTGTACTGTGCTGTAGTGTTCTATGTTCTATATCTCATGAATTTGAGTGAGTTTTTGAAGAGGTGACAAAGAGGATAGATGAGGGCAGGGTGGTAGATGTTGGTCTGCACAGATTTTAGCAAGGCCTTTGATAAGGTCCTGCACGGTAGGCTGGTCCGGAAGGTTCGATCACATGGGATCCAGGGGAAGTTCACAAATTGGATACTAAATTAGCTTGATGGTAGGAGTCAAAGGGTGGTAGTGGAGGGTTGTTTTTCAGACCTGTGAGCAGTGGTGTGCCATAGGGATCACTGCTGGATCCTCTGTTGTTTGTTATATACTGTACATTAATGATTTGGATGAGAATGTAGGTGGAATGATGAGTAAGTTTCCAGATGACACCAAAATTGGTGGTGTGGTGGACAGTGAAGAAGGTTGTCTTAGGTTACAACAGGATTTAGATCAACTGGGAAAGTAGGCAAGGGAATGGCTGATGGAATTTAACTCATACAAGTTTAAAGTGATGCATTTAAGTGATGCATGTTAAACCAGGGCAAGACTTGCAGAGTAAATGGTAGGGCCCTGGGGAGTGTTGTTGAACGGAAAGACCTTGGGGTACAAGTACATAGCTCCATGAAAATGGGACAAGTGGTGAGGAAGACAGATGGCATGCTTGCCTTTATCAGCTGAGGCACTGAGGATAAGAGTTAGGACGTCATGTTACAGTTGTACAAATCATTGGTTAGGCCACATTCAGAATACTGTGTGCTATTCAATCACCACACTACAGGAAAAATGTGATTAAGCTAGAGAGGGTGCAGAAAAGATCCACAAGGATGTTGCCTGGACTGGAGGGCTTGAGTTATCAGGAGAGACTGTATAGACTGTGTCTATTTTCCCTGGGGAAAAAGAGGCTGACAGGTGACCTAACAGAGGTATATAAAATTATGAGAGGCATAGATAAGGAAGATAATCGGTGTAGATTTCCCATGATAGGAATATCCAAAACTATAGGGCATAGGTTTAAGGTAAGAGGGAGGAGATTTAAGGGGGATCAGAGGGGTAAATTTTGCACACAAAAGAGTAATTGGTGTCTGGAATGAGCTGCCAGCAGAGGTGGTGAAGGCAGGAACAGTAACAACATTTAAGAGGCATCTGAACAGATACTTGAATGAACTGAGCATAGAGGGATATGGAACTAATGCAGGCAAGTGGGACTAGTACAGATAGGCATGATGGTCGACATAGACACGGTGGGCCGAAGGGCCTGTTTCTGTGCTGTACAAGTCCATGACTTTCATCTTAAAAAGATGGTGTTGGATGTGCAAGTAATGATATGGGGGAATAAATGTTATACAGTAATACTCTGATACTCCTGCACTCTTGGGGCCTTGGTGCTGCTCAACAAACAGAATTTCTGGACATTTGGAAGTCATTCCTACTTACTTCACAACATATTTTTAAATCACTTTCTTTTTAGAGATGTTACACCAATTATAATAAATTTCCCAGTGAGCCCAGTAGGTTTAAAGGGAGCACAGGAAATGGGACCCTGGTCACTTTGAAGACAGTGTGGGAAACAGGGCCCCATTGACTGGGAAAGGAGTGCAGGAACCTTAGTGGGTGGAAGGGAGCATGGGAACCAGGGTCCCAGTGAGGCAGAAGGGTGCGTGGGACACGCGGCCCCGATGATTTGGAAAGGAGTGCTGGAACTGGGGCCACAGAGAGTGGGAAAGGATACAAGAACTGGAGTCCAGTGAGTTGAACATGAGCTTGGAAACTGGGAACCAAGGGAGTGGAAGGGAGTGCAGGAACTGGGGCCCCGGTGAATCAGAAAAGAACACTGTGAGCTGAATGGGAGTGTGGGAACCAGGACACTGGTGAGTGTATAGGGAACACGGCAAACATTACCTCGTGAACCAGAAGCCAAACCATCGGGATTTCTAAGTAGTTGGATAGCTGATTATCGGAGTTTTACTGTATTAGTTACACAACTTATTGTTGGGAGAAGAACAAGACACTACAATAGGTCGCATGAAAAATTTTTAGGCAAACTCAACACGGATTTGTGAAACAGAAATCATATTTGACCAATCTTTTACTGCTTTGAAGAAGTAACATGAGCTGTGCATAAAGGGGAATAGGTACTGTACTTATATTTAATTAGGAACTGCGTGAAAGGTTAATGTGGAAAATAGAAGCTCGTGGTGTAGAAGATAACATAGTGGCATGGAGAGGAGATTGGCTGGCCAACAGGAAACAAGAGTAGGTATAAATGGGTCTTTTTCTGGTTGGCAAGACATAACAAGTGGCGTATTGCAGCGATTACTGCTGAAGCCTCAACTTCTTACAATTTCTACAAATGACATGGATGGAGGCACCAAAGGGGCAGCTGCTAAATTTGCTGATGGCACAAGGACAGGTAGTAAATTATGAAGAGAATGTCAGGAGGCGACATAGTAATTTCGATGAATAAAGTGAGCGAGCAAAGATCTGGCAAATGGAGTGCAGTGGGCATATGTGTAACTGTCTACCCTGGGAGGCAAAATAAAACAGAAACATTTGTCTAAATGTGCAGAACTCTGAGATGCAAAGGAGTCTGTGATGATTCATAAAAGGCAAGTATGCTGCTACAGCGACTAATTAGAAAGGTTTACAGAATGTCGCTGTATATTCTTGGGAAATGGAATATGGAAGCAGGGATTGGTCCATTGGTCCATAGTCCATGTCTGGACTACTGTTAAGTATTGGTCTCCTTATTTAAGGAGTGATGCTAATGCATTGGAAGTAATTCAGAGGAGGTTGACTCAACTTCCTACGCAACCGCAGGAGATGTAACACCTCTTCCCTTCCCACCGTACAGGGACCCAGTCTTTCTGGGTGAAGCAGCGATTCACTTGCACTTCTTCCAACCTAGAGTACTGCATTTGTTGTTCAGAATGTGGTCTCCTCTACATTGGAGTAACCAAATACACACTAGGTGATCGTTTTGCAAAGCAACTGCATTCAGTCCACCCAAGTGACCCTGAGCTCCCAGCTCCCTGCCACTTTAGTTCACTGCTCCACTCCCACTCTGACCTTTCTGTCTGCTGCCTCCTGTTACAACGAGGCCTAATGCGAGCTTAAGGAACGACACCTCACCTTCTGGCTGGGCACGTTGCAGCCTTCTGGACTCAATATCCAGTTCTACAACTTTAGCTAACTCGCTCCTTCTTTCTGTCCATATCAGAACTGCCCATTTCTGCCTGTCATCATTCTGTTAACATTTCAGGCCCAAGACCTTTCATCAGAAATGTGAGAAGTTATAACCCAAATACAATTTAAGTAGCAAAGAAAGGTGAGGGGTGGGGAGAATGTTTCTGATAGGATGGAGACACAAATGGACATAGCAGTTGAGAGAGGGTGGTAAAGGCTTGTTACTCGCAGTCGATCTGTCTGGAGGAGACGTTAACAGGCGATGAAAGAGAAAAGGGAAAGAAAATAAAAGCAGAATTTATGAAACTGTGAGATACACACGCTGAAGAAACAAAGCACTGCCGATAATGGAAATCTGAAATAAAAACGGGAAATGCTGGAAGAACAGGCAGCATCTGAAGAGAGTCAATGTTTCAGATTGATGTCCTTTCTTCAGAACTGGTCAGTTTTGATTTAAATTGGAAATCTGTAATTGTTGAGTTCAAAGTTAAGTCCTGCTGGTTTTGTGATAGGTTTTTCTTTGTTAGGCAATGGTATTAAGAGTGATGGAATCAAAGTGGATAGAAAAGTCAAAGTTGAGTTTATTGTAATATGCACATGTGTGCACAGGTGCAATGAAAAACTTACTTGCAGCAGCATCACAGGCACATAGCATCATATAAGCAGCATTCACAAGAAAAACATAAATTAAACATAAATTACACACAATTTTACAAAATTGCTGTGAAGACACTTGTGATCGAATGGAATGGAGCAGGGGGCTCAGGGTAGGGAGTGGGTCTCCTCCTGTTCCTAGACCTGCATAGCTAGAGATCAGCTGACACAGGAGGTGAAATGGTTCCACCAGCCAGCAGATCAACAAGCACAGGATAAAACCTGGGACAGCAAACCATTGAGACATGGCATGTGTGTGATCTCCATCCCCAAAATTCTTTTTGCTATAGGGATCTGTTTAATTCTCTTCCGGATCTTCCATTAGATCTTCTTCCGCCAACCTTTCAGGCGGAGTATTCCATATCATTACATGCTGCTGTGTAAAGCAATACCTCATCTCCCCTATAGACCTTTTACCAATGATAATGATCACTAATTTCACACAGAGGGTGGTGCGTATACGGAACGAGCTGCCAGAGGAAGTGGTTGAGGCAGGTACAATAACAACATTTCGGTACAACTACAACATTTAAAAGACATTTGGGCAGGTACATGGATAGTAAAAGGTTTAGAGGGATGAGGGTCAAATGCGGGCAAATGGGACAAACTTAGATGGGTATTAAGATGGAATTGGTATTGGTTTATTATTGTCACATGTACCGAGGTACAGTGAAAAACTTGTCTTGCATACCATTCATACAGATCAATTAATTACACAGTGCATCGAGGTTTACAAGGTAAAACAATAACAAAATGCAGAATAAAGTGTAACAGTTACAGAGAAAGTGCAGTTCAGGTAGACAATAAGGTGCAAAGTCATAACGAGGTAGATTATGAGGTCAAGAGTCCATTTTATCATACTAGGGAACTGTTCAATTATCTTCTAACAGCGGGACAGAAACTGTCCTTGAGGCGTGCTCTCAGGCTTTTGTATGTGTTTGTAGTGGTTAGACCATGAGCAATACTGGTATTGATAGTTTGCAGCAGTCAGACTATGAACACTACTGGTATAGCTAGTCTGCAGGAGTCTAAATGCTCCAAACTAGCAATACTTGCGATTATACAGTATGCTCAATCTCCCCATCACTTGAACAATTGCAAGCTAGCAATGCCAGCAGTCCCTACAGTCTAACTGCAGCAAACTAGCAATACTACCAGTGCTCAGAGTCGATTGCAAATTAGTAACACTAGAATTACCCGTGGTCTAAATACTTCAAGCCAACAATGCCAGCAGTTCCTGCAGTTTAACTACTGTAAATTAGCAATGCAAGCAGCGGTCACAGTCTATGTGACAACAACTTCACTTGAAGAGTCAGGAGTTGGAGCAAGATTTTGAGCAGGACACTTGAAAAGAGGTGAGTCTCTGTGCCTGAGTTGGTGAGTTTCACCTTGCAAGAGTCTAAACGAAGCACATTTGCAAATTGTTACCTGCTGATTGGATCAACAGCAGCAAATAAAGGTAAGGCAAGTATAAGTGGAATGGCCATTTTGGGAACTGCCATTGTGTGAGTAGCCCAGCCTTGGAGTGGGGAGCTGAGGCTTTGGTGAGAAGAGGTGAAGGTAAGACTCTGGTAAGTTCCATTCTTTCTGTCTTTGATTTTGTGTTCCCTGTAGTGCAGAGTAGTGAGAATGGCTCCAGGGTCAGAGGTGTGCTGAGCTTGTGAGATGTGGGAGTTCTGGGAAACATCCAGTCTCCCTGATAATTACATGTGCATGAGGTGCATCCAGCTGCAGCTCCTTACAGACTGTGTTACGGAACTGGAGCTGCAGCTGGTTGACCTTCGTCTCCTACAGGATACTGAGGAGAACATAGACAAGAGCTACAGGGAGGCAGTCACTCTGAGGCTGCAGAAGGTAGGTAGCTAGGTGACTGTCAGGAGAAGGACAGAGAATAGGTGGATAGTGCAGAGTACCCCTGTGGCCGTTCCCCTCAATAACAGGTATACCGCTTTGGATATTGTTGGGGGGGATAGCCTACCAAGGGAAAGCTGCAGTGACCAGGCACTGAGCCTGGTCGTGTGGTGCAGAAGGGAAGGGGGGAGAAGAGGAGGGTGGTAGTGATAGGGGATTCCATAGTAAGGGGTGGGCAGACAGGAGACTCTGTGGATGTGAAAGAGGCTCACTGATGGTATGTTGCCTCCCTGGTCCCAGGGTCATGGACATCTCAGATCAGGTCCACAGCATTCTGAAGGGGGAGGGTGAACAGCCAGAGGTCGCGATGCATATTAGTACCAATGATATGGGTAGGAAAAGAGATGAGGTCATGAAGAGGCAATATAGGGAGTTAGGTAGGAAGCTGAAAAGCAGGACCTCAGGGTAGTAATCTCTGGATTGCTGCCTGTGCCATGTGCCAGTGAGGGTAAGAATAGGAATGATTTGGCAGATGAATGTGTGACTGAAAAATTGGTGCAAGGGGCAGGGTTTCAGATTTATTGATCATTGGGATCTCTTCTGGGGAAGATACGACCTGTACAAAAGGGACAGGTTACACCTGGACTGGAGGGGGACCAATATTCTCGTGGGCAGGTCTGCTAGAACTGTTGGGGAGGGTTTAAAATAGTTTGGCAGGGGGATGGGAACCAGAGTGAAAGGTCAGAGCTTGGTTCATTTACTGTACAAGTAGATGCAGAGTGTAGAAAGACTGAGGAAGGATAGGCAGTTGAAAGGGCAAAATTGCAGTCAGTTGGATGGGCTGAAGCGTGTCTACTTTAATGAGAGAAGTATCGGGAACAAGGGTGATGAACTTAGAGCATGGGTAAGTACATGGAACTATGACGTGGTGCCATTAGAAAGACTTGGCTGTCGCAAGGGCAGGAATGGCTGCTGGATATTCTGGGGTTTAAATATTTCAAAAGGGACAGGGACAGAGGTAAAAGAGGTGGAGGAGTGGCTTTGCTGATCAGGGACAGTGTCACAGCTGTAGGAAAGGAGGATGTCCTGGAGGCATCGTCCACTGAGTCAGTGTGGGTGGAAGCCAGAAACAGAAATATTACTAACTGGACTATGCTAGCAAATGTTAGACAGCAAAATGAAAATCATGTGCATTAATGGTAGTCATTTTGGATTAGGAGGAATTTGCCAGTTGAAGCAATTTGCATTTGGAGTGCAAGTTTAGGATTATCCAGGTTCATTGGATTGAAAACTGGGATAAAGAGTGATCGAATTAATTTTGTCACAAACCAGCAACAAAAGAAACGCTGGTTTCCACACACACACATCCTCAACAGACAAAGCCCAAAACTCCCAGTTCCTGAATGGTTCTTAAAGTTCAGTTCCGCAAGCCATAAGGTGAAACATGAGCAAGGGCTTCTTCAACAACCACCGTTGTCTGAAGATAAGATGTAGATGTAGAAAAACATAGAGAGAGTACATACGAAATCCAAATGTTCCACGATGGAACCCAAACGACACTTCAGTGTTTACTCGGTAGTGACTTCCTCACCCCGAAAAGCATCCGAACCGTGGTCGTCCACACACAAATACCTGTTTCCTTCTACAGGTCAGCAACAAAGTGAACTCCACCGGATTACTTCCAACTTCCATACATGGATTTCAGTGGCAAACACAGTTATTGTTTCTCATCCATCGATAGAGAAAACAAGCAGGCTGGTGTCTCTCTCCCTTCTCTCTCTCTCTCCTTCTTCTTCTGACTTCTTCAACAACGTCATTTCGTCCTTTATCTTCTATTGACGTAAGCACGCCCCACACACACATACACACACTCTCTCTATCTTAAAGGGACTTTCACTGAGTCCGTAACAGAAAGGGAACGATTACTCTATTGGGAGTATCCTACACACACCCCCAATAGCAGCAAAGGTGCTGAGGAGCAGTTCGGGTGGCAGATTTTGGAGAGGTGCAAAAATAACAGGGTTGTTGTCATGGGTGATTTCAACTTCCCTAATATTGATTGGCACCTCCTTAGTGCAAAGGGGATAGATAGGATGGAGTTTGTTCGGTGTGTACAGGAATGATTCCTGACACTGTACGTGGACAGGCTGACTAGAGGAGAGGCCATTCTGGACCTGGTACTGGGCAATGAGCCTGATCAGGTTTCAGATCTTTTGGTGGGAGAGCACTTTGGAGATACTGACCATAACTCCTTGACCTTTACCATAGCCTTGGAGAGGGATAGGAGCAGATGATATGGGAAAGTATTTACCTGGGGGGGGGGGGGGAATTATGAGGCTATTAGGAAGGAACCTGGGATTGTAAATTGGGAACAGATGTTTTTGGAGAGGTGCATGGTGTTGTTTAAGAAATACTTGCATGGGCTCTGGATAAGTTTGTCCCATTGAGGCAGGGTAAGGATGGTAGAATGAAGGAACCATGGTTGACAAGAGAAGTAGAATATCTTGCCAAGAGGAAGAAAGAAGCTTACCTGAGGTTTAAAAAGCATGGATCAGACAGGGCTCTAGAGAGTTACAAGGTAGCCAGGAGGGAGCTGAAGAATGGACTTAAGAGAGCTAGAAGGGGACATGAGAAGTCCTTGGTGAGTAGGATCAAGGAAAACCCCAAGGTGTTCTACACGTATGTGAAGAATAAGAGGATGACTAGAGTGAGGGTAGGACCGATCAGGTGTAAAAGAGGTAGGGAAGGTCCTTAATGAATACTTTGCTTTGGTATTCACCAGAGAAAGAGACCTTGACATTTGTGAGGATGGCATACGACAGACTGATATGCTAGGGCATGTCAACGTGCTGGAAATATTGATAAACATTAGGATAGATAAGTCACCGGGGCCGGATGGGATATATCCAAGATTATTACGGGAAGCTAGGGAAGAGATTGCTGTGCCTTTGGCGACAATCTTTGCATCCTCACTGGCCACAGAAGTAGTGCCGGATGATTGGAGGGTGACAAATGTTCTTCCTTTTAAGAAAGGAAGTAGAGATAACCCCGGGAATTACAGACCAGTGAGTCTTACTTCAGTGGTGGGCAAATTACTGGAGAAGATCCTAAGACAGGATTTATAGGCATTTAGAGAAACAGGCAGATTAGGGACAGTCAGCATGGCTTTGTGAGGGGCAGGTCGTGCCTCACCAGCCTAACTGAATTCTTTGAGGATGTGACAAAGCACATTAATGAAGGTAGAGCAGTGGATGTGGTGTACATGGATTTTAGTAAGGTGTTTGATAAGGTTCCTCATGGAAGGCTTATTCAGAAAGTCAGGAGGCATGGGATCCAGGGAAACTTGGCTGTGTGGATTCAGAATTGGCTAGCCCATAGAAGACGGTGGAGCGTATTCTGCCTGGAGGTCGGTGACCAGTGGTGTTCCGCAGGGATCTGTTCTGGGACCCTTTGTGATTGTTATAAATGACTTGGATGAGGATGTGGAAGGGTGGGTTAGTAAGTTTGCTGATGATACAAAAGTTGGTGCTGTTGTGGATAGTGTAGAAGGTTGCTGTAGATTACAACAGGATATTGAGAGAATACAGAGCTGGGCTGAGAAGTGGCAGATGAAGTTCAACCTGGATAAGTGTGAAGTGACACACTTTGGGAGATCAAATTTGAAAGGCAGAATACCAGGTTAATGGCAGGACTCTTAGCAGCGTGGAGGAAAAGAGGGATCTTGGGGACGCAAATCAATAGCGTTGTTAAGACGGCGTATGGAGTGTTGGCCTTCATTAGTCGGGGTATTGAGTTCAAGAGCCGCGAGGTGATGTTGCAGCTCTATAGAACTCTGGTCAGACCACACTTGGAGTATTGGGTTCAGTTCTGGTTACCTCATTATAGGAAGGATGTGGAAGCTTTAGAGAGGATGCAGTGAAGATTTACCAGGATGCTGCCTGGATTGGAGAGCATGTCCTATGAGGATAGGTTGAGTGAGCTAGGGCTTTCTCTTTGGAGAGAAGGAGAATGAGAGGTGACTTGATAGAGGTGTACATGATAATAAGAGACATCGATCAAGTGGACAGTCAGACTTTTCCCCAGGGTAACAATGGCTAACACGAGGGGACATAATTTTAAGGTGATTGGAGGAAGGTATAGGGGGATGTCAGGGGTAGGTTTTTTACACAGGGTGGTAGGTGTGTGGAATGTGCTGCCAGCAAAGGTTGTGGGGGCAGATACATTAGGGACATTTAAGAGACTCTTAGATAGGCACATGGATGATAGAGAAATGGAGGGCTATGTGGGAGGGAAGGGTTACATACATCTTAGAGCAGGATAAAATGTCGGCACAACATTGGGCCGAAGGGCCTGTGCTGTGCTGTAGTGTTCTATGTTCTAACTTGCATTTTTACAGTGATTCTAACATAGTTAGTTGCCCAAGGTGCATCTCAGGAATGACATCAAACAAACTTTTACACAAGCCACACGAGGGCACATTAGGGCAGGTGACAAATGTGACTTCAAGTTTGAGGAGCATTAAAGAAGCAGGATTTCTGTAATAATGCAGCAATCCAAGATCTACCATTGCAAATGTAGGAAAACCCACACTCTACACCGTCCCCAGGTCTATACAGAGCAAACTAGGTACCCCACCACATAAAGACAGTAAAAACCAGCCACCTCCCCTGAATTTTACAACTACATTGGTTCCACCATGCGATTTTTAATATCGCAGGATAATGTTCATTAAATGTGGGCAACGACCATCTTGCAGAGAAAGTGATGGAAGAGCTTGTGATGTGATTAGTGGTGACAAAAACTCAGCCACAGTTCAATATTTCAGCTCTGATAGCTGTCAGCAGCCTCCAGCTGCTCCTCAGGTCAACACTGCGATTCTGCTATTGAACCAACTGGACAAGGTCATGGTACGATAACTGCACCAGGCACAGATATAAATACATGCACATGCACATTGGCATGTACTGGAGTAGGTGCACGTTTTGAGAGTTCACTCCCAGCATCATAACAGCTCGAGTTTGTTTCTGAGGGGAGTTGGTTTTGGATTTCTCACAACCCACTCAAGAGAGTAAAGGGAAGGATAACTTTCTTTTATTCAAAACCTACGCTGGAAGAACTCGGCAGGTCAAGCAGCATCTGTGGAGGCAAAAGTTGCCGTTTTGGGTCGAGGCAGGACTAAGGGGGAACAGGAAAGGTAGCCAGTATACAGCAGTACATGGGGGGGGGGGGGGGGTGGGATAGAGGCTGGTAGGTGATTGATGGAACCAGTTTGGGGAGGGGGGGGCACCCTCCCTGCTGAAAGTGACCCTCACCCCTACACCACTGTTTCCACGAGGAATATTCCCCAATATGGAAGCTCAGTATCCAGCACCATCATGAAACCACCATCAACGGGACTGCTGAGAGGGGAAAGATTTAAAAGGGACCTGAGGGGAAACTTTTCCACACAGAAGGTGGTGGGTATATGGAATGAGCTACCAGAGGAAGCTATAGAGGCAGGTACAATTACAATGTTTAACAGACATGGACAGGTACATGGATCTTGTCTAAACCTTTTCTATCCATCATCAAAGATCCCCACCATCCGGGCCGTGCCATCTTCTCGCAGCTACTATCTGGCAAGAGGTACAGAAGCCTGATGTCCCACACCACTGGGTTCAGTAACAGCTACTTCACTTCAATCATTCAGTTCTTGAACCAACCTGCACAACCCTAATCAATATCTCAGTATAGTAACACCATGAGCACTTTGATCACTTTGCACTATAATGGACTTTGTTTTTTTGTTCTAATGGTTCTTGTAAAAATTCTGTATAATTTATGTTATCTTTCTTGTGAATCCTGTTTATCTGATGCTATGTGCCTGTGATGCTGCTGCAAGTGAGTTTTTAATTGCACCTGTGCATACATGTACTTGTGCATATGACAATAAACTAGACTTTGACTTCGACCTTGGATATGGGCCAAACACAGGAAAATGGGACTAGCTTTGATAGACATCTTGGTCATCATGGACAAGTTGGGTTGAAGGACCTGTTTCCGTGCTGTACAACTTCATGACTCTATGGTTCAATCTTCTGGAATAACAGAAGAGCTGGTCATTGACTTCAGGAAGCAGGGCAGTGCACACACTGTTTACAATGATGCTGCCGTGGAGACGGTTGAGAGCTTCAAGTTCCTAGGTGTAAACATCACCAATAGCTTATCCTGGTCCAACCACAGATGCTACGGCCAAGAAAGCTCACCAGCACCTCTACTTCCTCAGGAGGCTAAGGAAATTCGACATGTCTGTTGACCCAACCAATACCAATGTTTATAGATGCACCATAGAAAGCATCCTATCCGGATGCATCGCAGCTTGGTATGGCAACCGCTCTGCCCATGACTGCAAGAAACTGAACACAGCTCAGCACGTCACAAAATCCAGCCTCCCCTCCATGGACTCTGTCTACACTTCCTGCTGCCTCGGTAAAGCAGCCAACATAATTAATGACCCCACCCACCCAAGACATTCTCTCCTCTCCCCTGTCCCATTGGGTAGAAAATACAAAAGCCTGAAAGCACGTACCACCAGGCTCATTGACAGCTTCTATCCTGCTGTTATAAGACTACTGAATGGACCTCCTGTACGATAAAATGAACTCTTGACCTCACAATCTACCTCCTCATGGCCTTGCCCTTATTGTCTTCCTGCAGTGCACTTTCTCTGTAACTGTAACACTATATTCTGCATTCTGTTATTGCTTTTCCCTTGTACTATCTGATGTGGTGAAATGATATGCATAGGTAGCATGCAAATCAAAATTTTTCACTGTACCTTGGTACATATGACAATAATAAACCAATTACCTTCTGAGAATCAGGACCAGGTAATAACCTGAGAGGGTAGTGCTGAGAGGCTGTTATTTCTGTCTGGAAAATCCAGAATAGAGGTCAAGGTCTCAGGATAAGTGGTCTGCCACTTAGAAGTGGGATGTGGGGAAATTCAAAGGGTTGTGAGCCTTTGAACCTCTCCTAGCCTTGGAGGGATGTGAATGCTCAGTGAGTATCTTCAAGGCCAGTTCTTGGATTATGAAGGAATGTAGGGACACGATGATCAGCTGGGAAAGTAGAGCTGAATTGAGCAGATCATCCCTCATGTACTGAATGGCAGAATCAGTATGATGGGCCACATGACAGTCTGCTGGTCCCATGCTTTATGTTGCTGCTTGCCTGTGTCACCCACATCCCATGAATCAACAATAAAGTTCAGGTAACCACTCCCCCCGCCCCCACCCGATCCTTCTAACATGTGAATGATGACCATCCTTCCACCCTTTCTACCGAGTGACACCTTTCATTCTATTAAAATATCCAATGCAAGTTCAATACTTGTCATTACGGATAGAAACAAGACAGCATTTGCGGTCTCTTCTGTCTCTGGGACAGAAGGAGGTCCCTGTGCTTATTGTGCCTTTATAAGCCAGCCTACACAAGAGCTGGCGCAACCCTAATCACTAAAGTTTAGCGACACCATGATGACTTTGCACTAAAATGGACTTTTTTTGTTTTAATTATGCTCGTTCTTGTAAAAAAAAATTGTCTATAGTTTGCTTAATTTGTTTTTATGAATGCTGCTTATATGTGGCTATGTGCCTGTGATGCTGCTGCAATTAAGTTTTTCACTGCACCTGTGCACACGTGTACATGTGCAGATGACAATAAACTTGACTTTGACTCCTCTGCTCCATCCCCATATCCCTAATTTCTTCTTTTCATCTTAATGGAACATTGAACATAGAATAGTACATCACAGGAACAGGCCCTTTGGCCCGATTACTATCTCACTTCCTTTTGAAAGCTACCATAGGTTCTGCTCTCCCCACTCCTTCCACATCACGTCAGTAAATAGCTCGAATTCTTTTTGTGAATCACAGGTATTAAGGGATGAGGATTTTGGACAGAAATCACCTATAAAGAAAAAAATAATTTGTATTTACATAGCTCTTCTTACATCCTTTTCAGAACACCACACAGTACTTTGCAGCCCATGTAGTACTTTTGAAGTGTAGGCACTGTTGTAATGTATTGGTTTATTATTGTCACTTGTACCAAGGTACAGTGAAAAACTTGTCTTGCATACTGTTCATACAGATCAATTCATTACACAGTGCAGATACATTGAGTTAGTTCAGAGTTCATTGAGGTAGTACAGGTAAAAACAATAAGAGTAAAGTGTCACAACTACAGGGAGGCTCATTGCAGGTAGACAATAAGGTGCAAAGTCATAACAAGGTACAGTGTGAGGTCAAGAGTCCATCTCATCGTATAAGGGAATCATTCAATAGTCTTATCACAGTGGGATAGAAGCTGTCCTTGAGCCTGGTGGTACGTGCCCTCAGGTTCCTGTATCTTCTACCTGATGGGAGAGAAGAGAGAATGACCTGGGTGGGTGGGGTCTTTAATTATGCTGGCTACATCACCAAGGCAGCAAGAGGTAGAGACAGAGTCCATGGAGGGGAGGTAGAAAATAAAGCAGGCAATTTGTGCACAGAAAGCTGCGACAAATAGGTAACACTTTCTTTTTACAATAAACATTAAGGAGTATATATTTGCAGAACTCATGGGGTAACTCCCCTTCTTTTTGCCAAAAATGCCAAGGAATCCTTTACCTTCATGTGAGGGAGCAGAGAAGGCCTTGGTTTAGCCGCAGTGCCTCCCAACAGTGCAGCACCCCCTCAGTATAACACTTCAACCCTTGCTTAGATTATTGTGCTCAAAAATCCAAACACAAACTACTGCAGATGCTGGAAATGTGAAAGGACGCTGAAAATGCTGGAAATACTCAGCAGGTCAGGCAGCATCTGTGCAGAGAGAAACAGAATTCAGGTCAATGAAACATGCTCTGATGAAAGATGATCAACCTGAAACATTAACATCTCTCCAGGGATGTTGCCTGACCTGCTGAACATTTCTTGCATATTTTAGAAACACAGAAAAACTACAGCACAATTCAGGCCCTTTGGCCCACAAAGCTGTGCTGAACTTTTGCATTCATAACTCTGGAGGAACTTGAACCCATAACCTTCTGACTCAGAGGCAAGAGTGCTATAATCTGAGCCACAAAAGGTAGAATAGACTCGAGGAGCTATGTTTTTCTTGCCTTCCTATTTTCCTAGATGATGAATGTCAAGCTGCTGGTTAATTTCAACATTTTTCTGTTGCGATTTAAGAGTTGTAAGACTCCCGGCCACAGACACAGGCACTGGGGATGGGACAGTTCAAAGGTTCTCTTCTGACATTGACTTTGATGGAATGGGTCAGCTCACTTCAAACCACACCAAGCTGCTCATCCTCGACAGTTCATTCATCCCTGAAGTTTAGCCCATTAGTTTCACATATGGTGTTTCAAGTGTCTAAAGAACATCTGTCAAGTTCAAACTTTAACCAACTCCTCTGATTCCTCTGTCAATATGACCTAAAGTGGATTCATCAACAAATGCAATATAAAACCCTGGGGAACAGGGAAAACAACATTTGACTGTTCTAGTTTCTGTCTCAGAGATCAAATAAAGGAAGTCTTAAGGAGAAAGTCTTTGATTTCTGCAAGAAAAATACTGCATTTACCAGAAAGCTGAAATATCCAGGCAGCACACTGGCAGAGGTAGTAGAGCTGCTGCCTCACAGCTCCTGTGATCCAAGTTCAGTCCTGACCTCTGATTATATCTGTGTGGAGTTTGCACATTCCCTTGACTGCATGGGTTTCCTCCCACATCCCAAAGACATACGGGTTGGCAGCTATAAATTACTCCTAGTGTGTGGGTGAGTGGTAAAATCTGGGGAGAATTGTTGGGAATGGGAGTGGGAGTGGGGACAAAGGCTGGGGGGTGGGGTGGGGAAGGAGGCAATAGGATTGTTCTGTGAGCTGATATAGACCTAATGGGCAGAAATGGCCTCATACGTTCTAAGGAGATATGGCAATATAGTCCTGGAGATACTCAGCGGGTCAAACGGCATCTGTAGAGAGAAACAGTCAGTGTTTCAGGTCAATGATCCGTCATCAGAATGACAAATGCTGACTTAACGTGAAATCCTGGGACAGAAATTCATCCTCAGTCACACTGTCAGCTAAATATCCATCCAAAATGTCAACTGTCCACTTCCCTCTACAATTGCTCCTTGACCTACTGAGTTCCTCTAGCAGTTTGCTTATTATAGAGTCATACAGCACAGAAAAAGGCCCTTCGGCCCAACTCACCCATGCCAGCCAAGATGTCTATCCAAGCCAGTCCCATTTGCTTGCGTTTAGCCCATATCCCACTAAACCTTTTCGATCCATGTACCTTTCTATATGTCTTTTAAACATTGTAATTGTACCCGCCTCTACTACTTCCTCTGGCAGCTCATTCCATATACCCACTACCCTCTGTGTGAATAAGTTGCCCCTCAGGTCTCCTTTAAATCTTTCCCCTCTCACAATAAATCTAGGTCCTCTCGTTTTAGACTCCCCTACCCTGGGAAAAAGACTGTGACCATCCACCCTTTCATACACCTCCACAAGGTCACCCCTCTGCCTCCCACACTCCAGAGAAGAAAATCCCAGCTTGTCCGGCCTCTCCTGATAACTCAAACCCTCCACTCCCAGTAACATCCTCATGACTCTCCTCTGCACCCTTGCCAGATTAATGACATCCTTCCTATAGCTGGGCGACCAGAACTGCACTCATTACTCCAAGTGTGGTCCAATAGAGCAGAGACAACATACTATAGTCCACTTCTGAAACTCAGTTCCATTTGGCTCAGTAGAAATCAGGAAAGAAGAACCACACCCACCCAGGTGACCTGAGCACTTGTAATTGAGGACGACCTTCATGTTGATGAATTTTGATCAGCGAGTTCTAAAAAAACAAAGGTCATCAACCTGAAACACTAGTTCTTCCTCTCTCCCTAAAGGAGGAAAGGGGGGTTAGTGAGGCGGAGAGATTTATCAGGTGAAGCTGCAGAGGTGGGAATGGGCATGAATGAGTATGTGGAAGCTCGCTCCTGTGTAAGATATGACCCCCAGGCTGTGAACCATCTGGTTCGGCCTCAGTCAGTTGCTGCTCCACAGCTTGAGTCTGCAGCTTCTTGGGAAGATGTAAGCCAACAGAAGCAGCAAGCCACCAGCAGGCAAGCTAATGCTCCCTCCAGGATGTTTGCTCCCTGAAATCTAAGTGAGACAACCCCATGAATGTCAAATAGATGGTGATTAAAATGTAGTGAGAACATCATGACCCCCACTCAACCCTCAAAAGGTCAGACTGTAATACAATGTAATAGCTTAATTAAAGCTGACTGTTAATTACAGGTAAGAGTTTTAAATACTGCTAACCCACCCACCCCGGTACTGCAGAAATTAAATATTAATGTAATGATTGGACCCTTGCCCTGTGCATTTCTAAAGCATATCCATTGTGCAGCAGTAATGAGCAAGGTCAGGCTTGAAGGGAAACTGGCTGAGCTTATTCTCCCGTTAACAATGATGAATACCAAATGTCTATCCCGCCCCCCTTGTTTGGGACCCAGTGGTGATGTTCAACAGCCACAGGTCAAGAGTTCCACGGAGCCACAGTGTAATATTCCACCCACACCGCTCTTTCCTTCAACAGGCTGGAACGCTGCCATATCACAACTCACGTGCAAAAAGCCGTCTCAAAGTACTTCATGGTGATGAATAAAGCAGGGGGCACCGAATGTGGAACAGGGATGGGCGCCATGGGGAGCAGGTAGGGTCAATGGGTATGGCTTTAAGGGAGCTTTTAATCTTCCTCCCCCACCTACCTGTTAAATGCTTTGAGCCACCTTCCTGACCCAATGAATGCCCCAAGGGGATTAGATTTGATTTTCATTGTTCAGAAGGACAGCTTCGGGCGAACTGAACTCAGTTAAAATACCATGTAATTATTCTCCAGGTACTAGGTTGCACAGTGGAGATTCCAGTCAGCCCAAGGGATGCAACAGAACAGTAACGGTTCACAGAAATGGATTATTTTAAAACATTCTCATAACAAAGCAAAATATTAAACAGCTAACCCTGGGAAATGCTGAAAGTACAGGGGATGGAGGTATATGTTGAGAAAATGGGAAGCTAGCAAAAAGCACAAACTTGCCTGACTAAAAATACAATTTTCAGCATTTTCCTTTTTGATTGCATGTTCAATATATTCCTTTCAGCTATTTTAATGGTCCATGTATGGGTTCTCTAATCTCTGCACATTGCCCACTTTTCCAGCTTGTGATCAATAAGTATCGCTGAGAAGTAAAGCAGATGATCAAATCATTATCACAATATGGGAGCTTGCTGTGCTCAAATTACAGGCATCATTTCCTACACTACAACAGCCTTACAAGGCACCTAACATTTTTGAACTGCAAGTCATTTTATTGGATGTAAACCACTTTAGGACATTGCAAGGTTGTGCAAGAGCCTATAGAAATGCTGTACTTCTATTTTAATAACTCACTTAAATTTAATCTGGATGGGTGCACACATAGGTATTTGATTTGGTTTCAGGCCTTCCGTGTGGCAGACTCCAACTCATTGATCATGCATGGTGCTCACACAAGAGGATTAACGATTCTAACATCATTACTGGCAGTCTATAAAGAAAGAACGGGCAGTTGATTGCAGGGAAAATCCATAAACAACATCAATTTTGTTGCAAAAGAAAATAGATCTAAAGGAAGTTCTAATTCAGAAACACCAACAGGTTGAATTTTGCATGGCTGCTATGATAAAAGAAGGCTTGCTAAGAAAGGCTGCATAGCTCAGAGCAAGATAGTCAATGGTCCAATTGTAAGTGTAGGAATGGAGAAGAGTTTTCCTAATCTAAGCCAATTTGAAAAGACAACTAATATTTTATTAATCAGCAATTTTCATAACTTGTTGCACATTACAACCAGGCAATAAATACAAAAGAATATCTCGGCAATCCTTTGGAGAGCAGAGTGCATATGTATCTGCATGTATATGCATAAATATCTTATCTATGTAGCCTAGTCCTTTGCTCTGGCTCTGCTTGCTCCACTTTTCCCTCATAAACCTCATCCAAAAACCACCATGTTCTATAATGCAGGAATGCTTCAATGACTGTGTAACCTCTATTGCTTAAGTTTCTATTGTCCTGATTCTTTTCAGCAGATCCAAATGCAGACAAACTGCCATGAATCAGTCTGAGACTGGGGGTGTCAGTGGTACAGACAGTACAGCCACTGCCTCACAGCATCAGAGCCCCAGGTTCAATCCTGACCTCGGGTGTCGTCTGCCTTGAGTTTTCATGTTCTCCTTGTGACCACGTAATTTCCTCTGGGTGCTCTGGTTTCCTCCCTCATCCCAAAGGTGTGCAAACTGATAAGTCAAATGGCCATTGTGAATTGCCCCTGGTGTGTAGATGAGTGGTAAAATCTGGGGTAGGGGGAGTTAATGAGAATGTGGGGAGGATAAGAGTCGGATTAATGTAGGATTAGTGTAAAATGGGTGGTTGATGGTCAGCATGGACTCAGTGGGCCAAAGGGCCTGTTTCCCTGCTGTCTCTCTCTATGACTCCATACTAATGGGTGGGGGTGGGGGGGGGGGGGGTGGTGGGGGGGGGGGGGGGGGGGGTGGTGGGGAGGTGGAGGGGAGAGAAAAGGAGAATGTAACAGAGGCCAATTTGACGACCTGGTTTGAAAAAGGCTGGTATAAGGTGCAAAGTTATGTATGGAAGGGCAAGGGTTTAATTCAGACTTACTGTGTCAAAGAACAGTGCAGCCATGCTGATCATCAACAACAGGGTGACGGACAAGTTGGGTTTGATGGAGGCAGTAAAGAGTTCCATCAGTTGGAGATCAAGTGGGGTGGGATGGAGTTCA
Organism: Pristis pectinata; assembly: GCF_009764475.1. NCBI lineage: Eukaryota > Metazoa > Chordata > Chondrichthyes > Rhinopristiformes > Pristidae > Pristis > Pristis pectinata. The sequence goes on along the minus strand of NC_067405.1, from coordinate 139,262,250 downwards.
AGAGGCTGGAGAAGAAAGCACTGAAGAAGTGATTTCTTAGGTTATGCTGAGTGTCTCTAGCATTTTCTGTTTTTGTTGCAGATATTCAGCATCTGCAGTTTTTTAGATTTTCCTTGCAGTATTTTCTTAGGTATTGATAATGCTTTCAAAGTTTGATCGTACATGATCAATGAGTTGGGAGTCTAGCGCACAATTGGGCCCAAGTTTCTCGGTACCATCATCAACCTGGTCAAAAATAGAGTGAGCATCATAGAGCATAAAAACTGTCCATTCAGCCTATCACAGCCATGCTAATGAGTGGACACCTATCCATACTAATCCCATCTACCAGCACCGTCCATAGCCTTCTATGCCCAGGCTATTCAAGATGCTGGTCCAGACACTTCTTAAACACTGTCAACAACTCTGCTTCCACCACTCTCTCCAGCAGTGCATTCCAGGTACTCACCACCCTCTGGGTGATAAAGGTTCTCCTCAAATCCCCAAATACTGCAATGAAAATCCAAAAAACTGCAGATGCTGAAAATCTGCAACAAAAACAGAAAATGCTAGAGAAACTCAGCAGGCTCTAAGACCTGCTGAGTGCTTCCAGCATTTTCCATTTTAAGTCACAAATAATCTTTATCAAGCTAAACTGAGTTGCTACACACTTGGACTTTTCAGCAATAGTCATACTGAGAGCTAAACAGCATTATACATTACCAGATTTCATTCTGGATATGGAATGCAACCTCTGTCAAATCACTTGTGCTTATCCCCAAAGATTTTGAAGGAGAGCTGAAGATCTTGATAGACAGACACAACTATCTCTTGAAAGGAGTTGCTTTTCAATTTCACAACAGATTTGTTTGTGATTAGGCTACCCTCTTATTGAATGATGACAAGCCCCTATTCAATGTTCCATGGTAACAAAAAGCCCTTTGAAGATAAAGTTTTCTCTTGCTAAATATCATACACAAAGAATTCTGGGAATGAGCAATTTGCCCATTTTATTATTCCCATCTATACTGCAAATTTAGGAGCTATTTATAAGTGAATAGAAAAGCAAAGCACTGATCTGAGAATAAATCAAATCCTACAACAGGGCACAGATGAAGGGAAGGTGTTTTGGCAATGATTGAAAATGGGTTTTGAAACTTAGCTCTGGGTTGAACAAGACACTGAAGAGCTGTGATGTGTTCCAAGGAGAGGAGACGAGACTTGGAACAGTCAGGTAAGGTGGAGACATACTGAGAAGGAGAGATTGGAGAGGCTGGGTCTTGTTTCCCATGGAGTAGAGGAGGTTAAGAGTGGACATGATTGAGATATATGAAATTATGAGGGGTATAGATATGGTAGACTGCAGGAAACTTTTCCCATATCAGTGGTGGATAAAATCAGAGGACACTAGATATAGTGGGTAACAAGGCAGAGGTTTAGAGGGGATCTGAGAGGGACCGCTTTCACCCAGAGAGTGGTGAGTATCTGAAATGCAGTCCCTGAGAGAGTGGTGGAAGCAGTCACTGACAGCATTTGAGAATTGTCTAGACCAGCACTTGAACCCCCAGGGCAGAGATGTCAGAATCAGAATCAGATTTATTATCACTGACTTATATGTTGTGAAATTTGTTGTTTTGCTGCAGTAGTACAGTGCAAAGACATAGAATTACGATAAATTACAAAATAGATAAATAGTGCAAAAAAAAGGAATAACAAAGGAGTGTTCATGGACTCTTCAGAAATCTAATGGCAGAGGGGAAGAAGCTGTTCCTGAATCATTGAGTGTGGGTCTTCAGGCTCCTGTACCTCCTCACTGATGGTAGTAATGAGAAGAGGGCATGTTCTGGATGGTGAGGGTCCTTAAAGATGGATGCCGCCTTCTTGAGGCACTGCCTCTTGAGGATGTCCTTGATGATGGGGAAGGTTATGCCCATGATGGAGCTGGCTGAGTCTACAACCCTCTGAAGCCTCTTGTGATCCTGTGCATTGGAGCATCCATACCAGGTGGTGATGGAACCAGTCAGAATGCTCTCCACCGTACATCTATAGAAATTTGCGAGAGTCTTTGGTGACATACCAAGCTGGAAGATGGGATTAATACAGTTGGGTGCCCATTGGTCTGTGTGGATGTAATGGGCCAAATGGCCTGTTTCCATGCTGTACAGCTACGACTCCAAAATCTTTAGTTAATGCTAACGCAGGCCTCAACACTCAGGTTAAGACCTGTTTCAGTGTTCTCATGGACCTCGTGCACAGCAGAGTTTTACGCAGCCAAGCATTGCACTCCCTGTAGTCTCACTGCAAACACCCAGCAGCCTATATTCTCTGACACATCACATGTGCAGGAGTGTCTGAACAACTGACCTTCTGGTTTGACCTGAAATAGCCCTTCAAGCCCAAAATATCTAGCAGTCCTCATTTAAGGAATCTCATTTTAGAAGGGAATAGAAATGATAGAACTAGAAATGAAGATTCACATTGTAGACCCAAGGGTTAATGCAACATTAAAAAATTGCTTGTCAGAAACAATAGCTTTTGCTTGAAATTGCACGTCTGTTTATCCATGCTACATAAAGAAAGAACTTGCATTCAGATTGCAACTTCCAACACTATCAAAAAGCACTTGGAAGTATTTCTCAAATGTTCGCTGTCAATGATACAGGAAATGCAACTGTGAATATGTGCATAGCAAGCTCCCACAATCACTGGGTTGACAATGGGTTAGTTGAGAGATAAACGACACGGGGGAAAATGACTTTGCTTTCTTCAAGACAGTGTTGTGCGTTCTGTTCTGTCCACCTGGAAGAACAGACATGATCCTCGTGTGCCAGACATTTCATTTCAATACAGGCTTTAGAATAAAAAGTTCAGGGTGCTACTGTAGCTTTTAGCAAGAACAGAGAGAACGAGATTAATATTTAACTGTGAATGAACTAGAAAAGTCGATGAGCATGAATGCAGAGCAACTGCACAGCCTGAATGCTGCATTCTATTTCAGACTGAAGGCAAGCTCTGTCACCAATCACTTATCCCGACTGAGTAAAGGTGATTCATCTTGCACCTCCACACAGTTCAAACCACGTGTGAATGGAGGAAGGAGGAGGAATATGTGACCCCAGAGAGGTACAGGCAAAGTAAAAGATTTGTGAAGACCTCTTGCACTGCCATGTCTAGCACTGTCTCTCATGATAAATTATCCCAAGGCACTTTATATAAATGTTTTGATGCAAAACTTGACAGTGAGACGTGGAGAAGGTATTAGAATGTGGGCAAACGCCTGGTGAAAGAGGCAAGCTTTAGATGTGCCATAAGTCACATGTACATCGCAACACACAGTGAAGTGCATCTTTTGCGTAGCGTGTTGTGGGGGCAGCCCGCAAGTGTCGCCACGCTTCCGGCGCCAACATAGCATGCCCACAACTTCCTAACCCGTACATCTTTGGGAGGAATCTGGAGCACCTGGAGGAAACCCACGCAGACACAGGGAGAATGTACAAATTCCTTACAGACGGCGGCTGGAATTGAACCTGGGTCGCTAGCGCTGTATTAGCATTATGCTAACCACTGAAGGGGATTCCAGAACAGGACAGCTCGAGGCAATGGTGGGATGATAGAAACCAGAGAGGTTCAAGAAGCTGGAACTGGAGATGGTCCAGGATTTCAGCACACCAGAGGAACTGACAGAGAGAGGGTGGGGTGAGGCCAAGGATGGATAGGAAAGCAAGGATGGGAATCTATGCCTGCTACAGAACATGAGCTGTACCTACAGTTATAGTTATACTTCACTGTTAGGAGGGAGAGAAGCAATTAAAATTGTATACTTCCCTGTTCTGTACTCACGAATCCTTAAAAGCTTAACTGTGATTACTGGATGACAAAACAAAAAGTGCTGGGAGCAGTCAGTCGATCAGGCAGCACCAGTGGGAAGAACAGAGTCGACATTTTGGGTCGAGAAACTTTCATGAGAACTAGAGAAGTGAGAAGGCAGGTGTCTTTTATGTAGCAGAGAGAGGGGGTGGGGGTGGCAGAGAGAACAGAGGCAATGTCTGTGATAGACTGCAGATCAAAGTTGTTAGTTGGAGACAGAAAAGAAAAAAGAAACAAATTGAATCGGAAAGGTAGGGCCACGTGCGTGGAGAGAAACAAAAGTGGTTACTGAATGACAGGTGTGTAGAACAGCAGATATAAATGGTCCGTGATTCCCTTCGTACTGTGCCTACATCCTCTCCTTTATCTTGTAATGTTAGAAGCCCTTGGAAAAATATTTGTCCTGCATTTTTGACACATGCCCCCAATCCACAACCTCCATCGCCTAGAAGAACAAGGGAAGCTGGTACACGGGAACATCACCACCTCTGATCCTACTGAGTGGGAATTACACATTCCTGTTCCTTCATCGTTGTTCTGTCTAAACACTGGAACCCTCCCCAAAGGCACTGGGGCAGCACTTTCACCACATGGACTGGACTAGTTCAAGGAGGTATCCCACCACCACATTCTCATGGGAACTGGTCTTTGTGTCTTGCCAGTGGCATCACACCTCTTGAATGTCATTGGCTAGACAGCCTTGGTATCTCAATTACTGTCCTAGTAACTTAAGCACTAAAGTAGTTTAAAAAATAAAAGCTTCATCAAATACTGAACTGCCTGTGTTAAGTTTTTTATTGGAGTGAAGCACAGAGCAGCAGGTAGAACTGCCAGGAATACCTACCTAGACCCAGAAAATGTAGTGTTAGTCATAGAACATAGAGCAGTACGTCCATCATCAAACATCCCCACCATCCGGGCCATGCCATCGTCTCGCACCTACCATTGGGCAGGAGGTACAGAAGCCTGAAGTCCCACACCACCAGGTTCAGGAACAGCTACTTCCCTTCAACCATTCGGTTCTTGAACCAACTGACACAACCCTAATCACCAGAGTTCAGCAACACTATGATCACTTTGCACTAAAATGGACTTTTTTTTGTTCTAATTGTGTTCCTTCTTGTAAAAATTGTGTGTAATTTATGTTTATGTTTCTCTTGTGAATGCTAATTATCTGATGCTACGTGCCTGTGATGCTGCTGCAAGCAAATTTTTCATTGCACTTATGCATATGACAATAAACTCGACTTTGAGTACAGCACTAGAACAGGCCCTTCGGCCCACGATGTCGGTGCTGAACATGATGCCAAATTAAACTAATCCCTTCTGCCTACACATGATCCATATCCCTCCATTCCCTTAATATTCATGTGCCCATCTAAAAACCTCCTAAACACCATCAGATCTGCTTCCACCACCACCCCTGGCAGTGTAGTGTAAATGAAGCAAATATCCACTCGTGAGTGGCTTCATTCTCACTCTCGGTGCATGGTGCCACCAGTCATTGAAGTAAGTGATTGCTACTATTTATAGTTTCTGGTTTGCTGCTCCTCTTGTGACAGCAAGGCCCCTGCACCTGCTCTCCCCTGCCATCCCCAACTCCCTGCACCTGCCCACCTCATAAGCCAAACCACACCTTCCTTGCCTCCCTGCACCCCAGTCTCCCCAACCTTGAGCCTAGTTCTCCACCTGCTTCCCAAGGAGCGGTGCCTCCACATGCCTTCTCACCATGCCAGGAGCTACAGGCCAGAGCCCTCCACCTGCTTCCCAAGAAGCAAGGCACATCCATCCCAAATCCCCCACTCCAGAGCCACAGTGGGACTTGCGGCCTACCTTTATATGATTGGGTTCACAGTCCAGGTCTCACAGACCCACCCTCTCCACCACCAACACAATTCTACAACCTGTTAACATCACAAGCACTGCTTCAGATCCTTAAAGACCTTTGGCCGGAGTTCTAATATTGATCCTCTAAATCTGCCTGTGGTTTCACTCAGTGAATTCCAAGCACACAGCCACTGCTCCCATTGTCAGTGCTTCACCATAACAGGAACCAGTCCAGATGAAGGGTCTCGACCCGAAACACTGACTGTCCATTTCCCCTCCACAGATGCTGCCTGACCCGCTGAGTTCCTCCAGCATCTTGTTTGTTGCTCCAGATTCCAGAATCTGCAGCCTCTTGTGTCTCCAGTCATTTTACAATGTTTTGGAGGAAACTATTAGAAGATTGCTTGTATTAACAGCGCAAGTTCCAGCCAGAATGATAAAGCTGGGGTAACTTTCCTGTCAATCACATTTAGAGACTGCAACTCTGGAAGTGACTGGAAATGATTTTAAACACAGAATCTGTGTTATCAAACTCTCTCCCATTCACTGCACTTACTGTAGGAATAACCCCACTTTTAGCAGCAGAGTTTTGTTCATAAGCTCAGTTTGCTGCACTTTGTCAAAGTCAAAGTCAAAGTCAAGTTTATTGTCATATGCTCCACTGCACATATGCACAGGTGCAATGAAAAACTTGCAGCAGCATCACAGGCACATAGCATCAGATAAGCAGCATTCACAAGAAAGACATCAATTAAGGAAATTATACACAATTTTTAAAAGAAACAACACAATTAGAACAAAAAAAAGTCTATTTTAATGCAAAGTGATCAAAGTGGTCATAGTGCTGCTAAACTGTAGTGATTAGGGTTTTTCGGTTGGTTCAAGAATTGAATGGTTGAGGGGAAGTAGCTGTTCTTGAACCTGGTGGTGTGGGACTTCAGGCTTCTGTACCTCCTGCCCGATGGTAGCTGCGGGAAGATGGCATGACCTGGATGGTGGGGATCTTTGATGATGGATGTTCCCTTCTTGAGGCAGCGCCTCCCGTAGGTACTACCGATGGTGGGGAGGGATGTGCCCGTGATGTATTGGGCAGAGTCCACTACTCTCGGTAGAGACTCAAATCAAATAGACTCTGTTGGCTGAGTAAAAGTTCACAGATTATTTTCTCAATGATTGCCCTTGAACTGCACTGGTGGGTCTACAGTCACATTAGGACCTGACTGGCTAAAACGGCAGACTCCCTTCCCTAAAGAACATCAGTAAACCAGACCAGCTTATACGAGAATCTGGTAGTTTCGTGGTCACTGTTACTGATACAAGCACTTTTTACAGATGATTTAATTAGTTGTGTTTGAAATTGAACTCATGTCTCTGAGCAGGGCATAGATAGGGTGAATGCGCAGTCTTTTTCCCAGGGCTAGGGAATCAAGAACTAGAGGGCATAGATTTAAGGTGAAGAGGGGAGAGACTTAAGAGGAACCTGAGGGGCAACTTTTTCACCCAGAGGGTGGTCAGTATATGAAATGAGCTGCCAGAGGAAGTGGTTGAGGCAGGTACATTAACAACGTTTAAAAGGTACTCTGACAGGTACATGGATAGAAAAGGTTTTGAGGGATATGGGCCGAATGAGGGCAAATGGGACTAGCTTAGATGGGAATATTGGTCAGCCTGGACCAGTTGGGCCAAAGGACCTGTTTCCATGCTGTCCGACTCAGGATTGTCAGCACAGGCCTCTCAATTACCAGCCCAGTAACAACAACTGCACCATATATTCCACACATCTGAGCTGTAGCAAGTGTCGTAATGTAGATTGCAGTGCTAAAAATAGACTATTGGCTACAGGTCCAACTGTAAATCCCACCCTGCAGTAGTGCTGTCTGCACCCAGTCTGTAATTAGAAAGGACCTCTCTCTATGCGGGGAGCTTCCAAGATCATTGCCGATGACACTGATAGAATATGATACATTTTCACCTGTTTAGGACCACTAATACATTCTGAGGCTTTGGTTCTCCAGCCATGGATCAAATGTGTAGATTACGTGACAAAAGACTCTGAGACAAGGTCACGCTTATCATTGAGACACATCGCCACATCTTTTTGATAAGCTAGAGAGAGCCTGCACATATCAGCTGGTGAAATAAATAATAATTTTGTGTACTTCAATCAAAGCAAACACTTAGACAGAAGCCTTGTACATCAGGCCTGTTGTGAAGGTGTCAGGCCCTGATGTAAAGATATGTACCTGCACTCAAGGTTGTTTCATGGGTATTGTGTCATTAAATAGGAAGTCATTTTAACTGAAATACCATATGACCGACAAAGTTATTTGGACAGATACTCATGTATAAGCAAAGCAAATAAAAATTGCAGATGCTGGAAATCTGAAATAAAAACAGAAAATGCTGGAGATACTCATCAGGTCAGGCAGCAGCTATGGAGAGGACACAAGAAATAGGAGCAGGAGCAGACCACCTCAAGCCTGCTCCAGCGTTCAGTACGATCACAGCCTCAAATCCTTCTCCGTGCCAGATCCCCAAAGCTCTCAATTCCCCCAGTCTTTCAAAAATATATCTACCTTCTCTTTAAGTACTTCTGATGATCTCGCCTCCACAACTCTCTGGGGGTAGAGAATTCTAGAGACTCACTACTCTCTGCAAGGAGAAATTTCAATGTGCCTCAGATTTAAACAACAGCTTTTTATCTTGAAACTATATCCCTCCATTGGAGACTCTCCCACTCATGAAAACATCTCAACATCTACCCAGTCATGCCTCCTTAAGATCTTGTATGCTTCAATAAGAACACCCATCATTCTTCTAAACTCCTAAGAAGACAGACCGAACTTGTTTAATCTCTTGATGGGACTATCCTCTCAACCCAGGAATTAGCCTGGTGAATGTCTTTTGGACTGCCTGCAATGCTACTACATACTTTCTCATGTAAGGGGAGCAAAACAGTGCACAGTCCTCCTGGGTGTGGCCTCACAAACACCCTGTACAATTGTAACAAAACTTTCCTATTTCTAAACTCCAAACCCTTTGCTATAAAGCTCAATATGCCATTTGCCTTCTTAACTATTTGCTGCACCTGCCTGTAACTTTTTGTCAGAGAGAAGCAGAGCTAACACTTCAGGTCAAAGTCCCTTTATCACAACTGGACTATATTCATATCCAGATTAATTTATCATCATACAAACCAGGGTGCAATGAAATTCCTTGCTCATATGAAGCTCACAGAGTAAATCGTATACATGACAATAATAAATACAACAATAAATACAGCGATGAGCATAAGACAACAGAATGGTCTTAAGACAACATAAGACCATTCTTATGTTGGTCTTATGTTGTCTTAAGACCAACATAAGAATGTTATGTCGGTCTTAACACAACATAAGACCATAAGACAAAGGAGCAGAAGTCGGCCATTCGGCCCATCGAGTCTGCTCCACCATTCTATCATGAGCTGATCCATTCTCCCATTTAGCCCCACTCCCATAACCTTTGATGCCCTGGCTACTCATACCTATCAATCTCTGCCTTAAATACACCCAATGACTTTGCCTCCACAGCCACCCGTGGCAACAAATTCCACAGATTCACCACTCTCTGGCTAAAGAAATTTCTCCGCATCTCTGTTCTGAATGGGCGCCCTTCAATCCTGAAGTCGTGCCCTCTTGTACTAGACCCCCCTACCATGGGAAACAACTTCGCTACATCTACTCTGTCCAGGCCTTTTAACATTCAGAATGTTTCTATGAAGACCCCCCCTCCAACATAAGACCAACATAAGAATGGTCTAGATTGTGGGAAGGCCAGTATGTTTTAAGTTGCAGAGAGAGGAAAGGGATGGAGAGAGCAAAGGGAATGTCTGTGATAGAATGGAGAACAAGCTTGTTGATGTGTTTGTTGGTATCCTATTCATAGATGAATGAGGTAAAAACAATGCTGGATCTGTGAGATGCAGAACACAGCACCTGCGGGAAACTTGAAATAGAAGAGAATGCTGGAAGTACTCAGCAGATCAAGCAGCATCTGTGGAGAGAAAAACAGGTGGATGGACAATTCTGTGAACTAGATGTTTTCAGAACTCTGCTACTGATGTTATAACTTGCATCTGTTCACTCATCAACCAGCCTCCCCTCCATTGACTCGGTCCACACTTCCCGCTGCCTCAGGAAAGCAGCCAACGTAATCACAGACCCCTCCCACCCCGGTCATCCTCTCTTCTCCTCCTTCTATCGGGCAGAAGATACAAAAGCTTGAAAATGCACACCACCAGGTTCAAGGACAGCCTCTATCTCACTGTTATAAGACCCTTGAATGGACCTCTTGTATGATAAGGATGAACGCTTGCCCTCACAATCTACCTTGTCATGGCCCTTGCACCTTATTGTCTACCTGCACTGCACTTTCTCTGTAACTGTAACACTATATTCTGCGTTCTGTTATTGTTTTTCCTTTTGTACTACCTCAATGTAGTTATTTATGAAATAATCTGTTTGGATGGCATGCAAACAAAGCTTTCCACTGTATCTTGATACATGTGACAATAATAAACCAATCCTGTGGTTGCTAACCAATATGAAGCCATGCCTTAGTATTAAAACTCGCACCCTTCAACAGTTTCACGTTTCTTTATTTCTGTAACCTCCTCCAGCCCTACCAGCCTCCAAAATATCCACCAATTTTCCCTCACAATCATACCCAAATTTAATTACTCTATATCTTATGCTCTGAAAGTCCCATCCACAACTACTACACCTCTCTTTCTTCAAGACTTCGCTTTAAAATCTACCTCTTTGACAAAACTTTTGGTTGAAAGCCTTAATATTCCCTTTTGTGGTTCAGCATTAAATATTGTTTGACAGCGCTCCTGTGAATCACTGTGGGATGTTTTGCTACATATAGGCTGTCCCCGGGTAATGAAAGGGTTCCGTTCTTTTAGACATCCATAAGTCGATTTTGTCCACAAGTCAGAACATACACCAAAGTCACTTGATATGGTAACCATACCTGTGCAGTGTTGTAATGAATGGTGTCAAAAGCACATAAAACTGATAAGAAAGAACAATTACTAAGAGTGGAGAGAGAGAGGAAATAAGTTTTGCCATTCGTAGGAACATACGTACATACGACTTTTGAATTTAATAATATTATGGGAGCTCGTTTGTAAAGGACATAGAACAGTATTGTACCAAACTAATTAAACTAGTAATTAAAAACCTAACTAAACCAATCCCTTCTGCCTGCACAATGTCCATATCCCTCCATTCCCTGCACATTCATATGCCTATCTAAGAGCCTTTTAAATATAATTTGCCTCCACCACCACCCCTGGCAGCGCATTCCGCTCTGTAAAAAAGACTTGCCCCACACACCTCCTTTGAACTTGCCCCCTCTCACCTTAAATGCATGTCCTCTAGTATTAGACATTTCAACTCTGGGAAAAAGATACAGACTGTCTACTCTATCTATGCCTCTCATAATCTTATAAACTTCTGGTATTGGTATTGGTTTATTATTATCACTTGTACCAGGCAGCATCCTGGTAAACCTCTTCTGCACCCTCTCCAAAGCCTTGACATCCTTCCTGTAATGGGGCAACCAGAAATGAATGCAATACTCCAGATGCGACCTAACTAGAGGTTTATAAAGCTGTAACATAACTTCCTGACTCTTGAACTCAGTGCTTCGACTAATAAAGACAAACATGTCATACGCCTTTTTTACCACCCCTTCAACCTGTGTAGCCACTTTCAGGGAGCTATGGACTTGGACCCCAGGATCCCTTGGAGGCAAGTATACAGGGGTGTCCATAATTCAGGTGTTTGTAACCCAGGGACAGCCTGTATTAGCTTTAAGTAATGGGGTAGTGTGTAAAATCTTCTCACATTTGTAGAAATGTGGAAGAGTGGAAATTCCCATTGGAATTTATAGGAGCACATCCACCATTCATGGAGTGATCTAAAATGGAGGAGCATGAAGATCTTAGAGGACTGTTGGTAACTGAGATAGGAGGGGGAAAGGCCATGGAGGGTTTTTATAACAAGGATGGAAATGTTAAAATCAAAGTGCTCCCACAGCAGGAATCAATGTAGGTCAGTGAGCACAAGTGTTAGGCGAACAGATGTTGTGAGTTACAATGTAGACATCTGATTTTCACTGATCTCTAGTAAATGGAGGGTGGGAGGGAGGCAGACCAGCTGCACATTATAAGAGAAGTTTTGAAGCAACCAAAGCAGAAATGAGGGCTTCAACGCGCCGGGGGGGGGGGGGGGGGGGCGGGTGGCGGTGGAGATTAGGCAGAAGGGGCTTGTGGTAATGGAGTGGATTAGTGGTCAGAACTCCACCTCAGGATCAAACTGAATATCAAGGTTTCAAACAGTCTGGGTTAGATACAGGTAGCAGGCTAGAAGATGGAGGGGATTGCTAGGAAGGGAATGGAGTTTACGACAGGGACCAACAATAATTGCTTTGGATTTCCCATCATCTAGTCAGAGGCACTTCTGCTCAATTATATATGTTTACAGGTTTTATATTTGTGTACTTGGCTGTTGGTTTCTTGTTGTTAATTGATATTCTTTGCTATTTGTGATTCTTTCCTTTTTAGTCAATTGCTTGCTTATCTGAAATATTCACAGTATTTTGGCAGATGTCTGGCACATTCAGGTGTGATCTCTCGGAAATGACACTTTTGAGCAAACAGCCTTTGACAGGCATGGCACAAAAGCTTTAAGGGTTTTAGTTCTGTAGATACTCCACTGGAAGTAGAATGCAACCTATGGTACCAGAGAAACTGAGCACAGTTCTTGTTAGAGCCTAGAGGAGTCTGGACAATATTCAAAGTTAAGGCTGGTTACATACATATATGGAAAAATTGGTCCTAGTGTTCAAGGCTGGGTAATGAGAGGATTTGCATTTAATGCTTTCAGTTTAGTCAAATGTCTCAAGATGCTTCAGGGAAGTGTTTCAAATAATATTTAGCACCAAGTCCCATGACATCTTCTCGCAGCTACCATCGGGCAGGAGGTACAGAGGCCTGTAGTCCCACACCACCAGGTTCAAGAACAGCTACTTCCCTTCAACCATTCGGTTCTTGAACAAACCTGCACAACTCTCCTCAACATAGCAAAACTATGACCAGTTTGCACTACAAAGGACTTCTTTTGGTCTAATTGTGTTCTTTCTTGTATAATTTCATATAATTTATGTTTAATTTATGTTTTCCCTGTGAATGCTGTGTTTCTGATGCTATGTGCCTGTGATGCTGCTGCAAGTAAGTATTTCATTGCACCTATGCATACATATGCTTGTGCATATGACAATGAACTCAACTTTGACTCTGAACATGAGAAATGGGAGACACAATAGGTCAAATGGCACCAAATATCTATTTTATCATTCAATAAAGTTGTGGCTCTTCTGATCCTTGGCATATGCTCCACTTTCCTGCCTGTTCTCCTTTGTTCCTAGCTCTTCTGTAGACCCTCATTTGGACAATATCCCTCTTATAGTTCTAAATTCCTATCCTATCACCTTCCAGTCTGTCAGCCACCTCAAGATGTTACACATTTCAACAGAATCACCTCTCATTCTTCTACTCCATAATTGATGCACTATCGACTTGGATGAAGGGACTGTAACATTGCCAAATTTTCTGATGATACAAAGTAGGTGGGCTCGCAAGTTGTGAGAATACAAAGAGCCTGCAAAGATGTATGGAAGTGTTGACTGAGTGAGCAAGAAGGCATCAGACGGAGTATAATGTGGGAAAGTGTGAGGTTAGCCACTTTGGAAGGAAATAAGATAAGTACATTATTATTTAAACTGAGTGAGACTATAACAGTACAGATGGATCCAGAGATCCTGGTACATGAAATACAAGTTAGCATGCAGATACAGCAAGCAATTGGGAAGTCTAATGGAATGTTGGCTTTTAATGCAAGGAGTATAGAGTATACAAGTTGGGAAGTCTTGATACAGCTTTACAGAGTGAGACCACACCTGGAGTACTGTGTACAGTTTTGGCCTCCATAGTTAAGGAAGGTTGTGCTTGGAATGGAGACAGTGCAGAGAAGGTTCACTGAGTTGATTACTGGGATAAATGGGTTGACTAGGCCCGAGTTCCAGAGGGACTAAAGCATCCAAGGGCCGGTGGGCTGCACTTCAAAGAAATAGCAAACATAGTCAATGTCAAATTAACAAACACTCGATCCACCTCTTGCTTTTACTTATTTTAATTTGCTCTGATTTGTGTACTGTACTTATGACATTGCTACAGAGTCATAGAGTTGTACAGCATAGAAACAGGCCCTTTAGCCCACAATGTCTATACCAACCAATGTGCTTATCTATACTGACTCCACTTGCCTGTGTTAGTTCCATATCCCTCTATGCCCTGCTTATTCAAGTACCTGTCAAGATGCCTCTTAAATGTTGTGACTGCTCCTGCTTCTACCACCTTCCTCTGGCAGTTCATGTTGCTAAATCACACAAAGTCTCTCCTTTCGATGAATTTCCCATAGAATGGCCTAATAGTCTGAAGATGAGAAGAAAAAATGGATAAATCTAAACTGGCTAACCCTGAACATGACGTCACAAACATGGACAATGAACCATCCAAAGCAAGAAAGGGCAGCGGAAAAAATGACAAAGAGGGGGAAAAAAACACACAAAAGACTTGGGAGACTAAATGACACTAAATGTGTGAAAATAACTGATTTTTTTTCTGTCCTCACCCCAGGGTCAGAATAAGTCTATTCCTGGGTTTAGAGACAGCACCTTAGCTAAAGATATGCCCAACCTTAGAACAGAGAGCACATCCCCTGAAGGAAAAGGCTCTGATACACAAAATGAACAGTAAGAGGTAAATGCTGTTACTGAGGAAAGCAAGCCAGAACAGGAGGGGCAAAATGTCAGGAAAGTAACAAAGCCAGTAATGTGTACAGGTCGAGTCCTGTTCAATTATTTTTTTTACACGTTTTCATTTTGTTGGAAAAATAGTAAATAAAAAGTTACTGTAACACATATTGTAGGATAAAATAGGTGAAAGCATGCATAATTACTTATAGCTGTTTTTTTAAAACAGGCCATCGCCCTAGAAGAGCTATTCAGGATCAGAATCAGGTTTATTATCACTGTCTTATATGATATGAGATTTGTTTTGTGTAAAGACAAAAAAACTATAAATTACAAAATAAATAAATAGTGCAAAAAAAAGTAACAATGAGGTAGTGTTCACGGGTTCAGGGACCATTCAGAAATCTGATGGCAGAGGGGAAGAAGCTGTTCCTGAACCAATGAGCGTGGGTCTTCAGGCTCCTGCACACAGTAATGTAGCAGTCTGTAAGGAGTTTGTACGTTCTCCCCATGTCTGCGTGGGTTTCCTCCAGGTGCTCCAGTTTCCTCCCACATTCCAAAGAGGTACAGGTCAGGAGCTGTGGGCATGCTATGTTGGTGCCGGAAGAGTGGTGACACTTGCAGGCTGCCCCCAGCACATTCTCAGTAATGCAAAAAGACACATTTCACTGTGTATTTCAATGTACATGTGACTAATAAATAAATGTTATCTTATCTTCCCTGATGACAGCATTTACCTCCTACTGATCATTTTGTGTATTGGAGCCTTTTCCTTCAGGGAATGTGCTCTCTGTTCTAAGCTCTGTAAAAATGAGAAGAGGGCATGTCCCGAATGGTGAGTGTCCTTAATGATGGACGCCGCCTTCTTGAGGCACCGCTTCTTGAAGATGTCCTCAATGGCGGAGAGGGCTGTGCCCGTGATGGAGCTATTCCCTTTGTCCTAGCCATCCTCCCCCCACCATCCCTCCAATTTGATACCAACTTGTTTGTTCTCCTTCCCAGTTCTGACGAAGGGTCATTGGCCTGAAACGTTAACTGTTCTACTCTTTCTACTGATGCTGCTTGACACTTCCTCATAAAGCAAACAGTCTCTGGACTGCCACCACTGCCTGGTTAAAAATGTAATAGCATCGATAGATATGCTGAGTGGATGACAGGAGTTAATGTAGGAAAACGTCCAGAATGGGCCCATTGGGCTGAGTGGCCTATGTTGCTCTGTCAGTCAGTTCCCTATAAATCTATGACTTCTTGAGCTTGCCCAGGCTGCCTTTGGAGTTTCCAGAATGGTTAACTCCCTTCACCCTTGTCCCCTAGCCCCCGATATGGGATGTATAAAGCTTTGTTTCTCTCACCTTTTGGGAAGTGGCCATCGCCGTCAAGGCCACCATTCATCCCTAAATGGTGAGCCAACTTCACGAACTGCTGCAGCCGTTTGGGTGAAGGTTGCAGAAGCCTATTAGAATGAGAGGTCCAGCAACAATGAAGGAACAGTGATATATTTCCAAGTCTGGAAGGCATGCAACTTGTGGGGAACCTGCGGATGGTGGTATTCAATGCACTTGCTGCCCTTTCCTTACGGGGCTCCTGTTTCTGGCCCCAGTCCAGTGATTAGAATTGAAAGGTCATTCGATAGGGACTTTGGTGGTATACAGAAAGAGTTGGGACAATGTGGAAATAGGCCATTTATTTGCATCTTCATAATTCCTTTCATGACTTTGATGGACCACATGTCTCAGCAGCTGCAAAATTCCTCGCAAGGTACAGTCATTGCTGTTATTCAGACAAGATCCCACAAAACAGCTTTACTGGAAAGATCTCAGACACCCAGTAGCTCATGAAATGGAAAAACAGTGTTTTTCCTTCAAATCGTTCAAATTTATTGCCACAGGCATATATACCCAGGGTAAAAAGCCATGAAAATTAGCTTTTTGCAGCAGCAGTACATTACAAACACAAGTTAACATAAACTTTAATTAACATAAATTATACACAACTTGCACAACAAAATAAACAAAATAAGCATAATGATATTAGCGCAAGTTGAGAGAGAGAGAAAAAATATAGTCCGAGGCAGTGTTCCCCAAAACCGTTTTTCAAACATTTCATTCTCAGGCTGGTTGCGGTGCTGATGGGGCAATCTAATTACTACAGCAACATTAAGAAAAAGGACAGGCTCTTTGAGATGAGATTAAGTGCTCATCTCATGGCACATTTCAAGTGTGGGATGTTGTGCCATGGTTTCTGGTTGGAAAAGACCAGAATACATAAAGGAGGAAACAATAACAGGATGTGAGAAGAGCATACAGGGCAGGGCAAACAGCTGGCACTGTCACAGTGGGCCAAATGGACTTGCCCTGTGCCGTAAACCTCTTTGCTTCTGTGCAGGGGCGTCGATCAGGAAGCATTGTGCAAGACCCAAACTCAACTCATTATAAAGCAGTAGGGAGGTTAAAAAAGGTTAATCCAGGTTTTAAACAGCAATCAAGTTCATTTTAATCCACAAGATTCATCTTTGTTCGTTTTGTGCTTGGAGTGATTTGAAAATGAAGATTATCAAACAATTTCTGGCTGAGGCCAACGTCAGTGGTACAAAGTGCCTCCCATCAAATAACACCCTGCAGAAAACGGAAACAGCAGGGAAGCCAGAAATCTAAAATAACAACAGCAGATGCTGGAAATGCAAAGCAGGTCTGACAGTCTCTGGAAAAAAAGGGCTGAAATTCACTCCCCCAAAAAATCTGTAGATCCGACAGTCAGGACTGAAATCAATGGATTTTTTATTAGGTCAAGGAATCTGAAACAACAGCAGGCAAGTGGGACTGGAGGTATGGATCAAAACTGAATTTTGTCCTCAACTAATTGACCAAATGGACCCGAGGAACTGCGTGGACAATCCCTACTCTGATCTCGCCTTCGTTTACATGCAATTTCAAAGCGCACAGGCAGCCCAACCAATGGAGTTATGCTTCACTCCGACCTCCTCCCAACCCTCTATCTCACCCTATCAACATTTTCTTCTCAGCGAGGATTCAGCTGGCAACTTGGGCAGAGTAATGGCAGATGGAATTTAATTCTGCTAAGTGTGAAATGATGCATTTGGGGGGGGGGGGGGGGGGGGTCTAATCAGGGTAGGACGAACAGAATGAATGGTAGGGCCCTAGGGACGATTGAGGAACAGGGGGACCTTGGTGTACGTCCAAAGATCCCTGAAGGTGGCAGCATAGGTAGATTGGGTGGTAAAGAAGGCAAATGGGGATGCATGCCTTCATGAGCTGGTGCAAAGAATATAAGAGCAGGGAATTTATGGTACAGCTTCATAAAACATTAGGTTAAACCACATAAGAAATATTATGTACAATTTTCATTATCACAAGATAGAAAGCACATGATTGCTCTGGAGAGGCTTCAGAGGAGATTCACCAGGATGTTGGCTGGGATGAAAGTCTCAGTTATGAGGAAAAACAGGCTGGGTTTCTTTTCCTTGGAGCAGAGGAGGCTGAGGGAGCACCTGATAGAGATTTACAAAATTATTAGAGGCATAGATACAGTAGATGGTAGGAAACTTTTCCCCAGAGCAAAAGTGTCCATGACCAGAGGACATATGTTTTCGATAAGGAGCAAGAAGATACAAGGAGGAATTGTTTCACTGAGAGGGTAGTTGGAATCTAGAACTCACTGCCTGAGAGGATGGTGGAGGCAGAGTATCTAAATGAGCACTTGAATTGTCGAGGCATTGAAAGCGAGGGACCTAGTGCTTGTAAATGTAATTAGTGCAGATGGGTCAGCATGGACCGGGTGGGCTGAAGGGCCTGGTTCTGTGCCACATGATTCTGTGAGAATGGAGAATGCTTCTTGTCCTGGAAAAAAGGCAGGCTCAAGCTTTAGCAGGGAGCCTTTTTAAAGTGCAAGTCTGACCGTGGGTTTGTAGCCTTTGAGCATTTCTGCGATGATTTTCTTCATTGATCTCCTTGATGATTGGTACTGGTGGGGCATCTGAATTCAGTGATGATGAAAGACCAGAGTTGGAGGTGTGCAGAATTCTTGGAGGGTTATAGGGCTAGACAACGTCTCAAAGATGGGGAAGGACAAGTCCTTGGGCACAGGAAATGGGTGAATGGGACCTAATGCAAAGTAAGACCCAGACAGAGAGGTTTGGATGGTCTGAAATTTAAGGAGTGTGTGATTAGGCAGGAGTGTGATGGAATAGTCAGGGCTGGAGGCACCAAAGTGTTGCCAGTAATACGTAGCCAAGGTTTTATTAGACTTGGATTTTACAGTGCAATATCTCTGACACCATCTCACCAAACCTGGCCTAGGAAAAGGCTTCCTCTCTGCTGACTGCCATAGTCCCACTTAAAATAAATTAGAACAGCTCTAACCCAATTCTTGGTGACTATCACTCCACCATACAGGCAGGAGGTATAGAAGCCTGAAGTCCCACACCACCAGGTTCAAGAATACCTAACTCCCTTCAACCATTCAGTTCTTGAACCAACCGGCAAAACCCTAATCACCACTACAGTTTAGCAGCACTATGGCCACTTTGAACTAACATGGACTTTGACTTTTTTGGTCTAATTGCATTTTTCTTATAAAAATTGTGTATAATTTATGTTTTTCTTGTGAATGCTGCTTATCTGATGCTATGTGCTTGTGATGCTGCTGCAAGTAAGTTTTTCATTGCACCTGTGCATACATGTACTTGTGCATGTGACAATAAACTCAACTTTAAAGGCTATAAGAATTCAGTAAGTACCATGCCAGAGCAGGCAGGATCTCAAGGTTTAGAGACATTGACCGAATAAGACCACATCAGCCGGGCAGTGCCAGAATCCCAGTCTACCTGACAATCTCCTTAGCCTGCAGGAGGGTACAGTCATAATTTTATGACTGTACCCTCCTGCAGACAAAAAAGATGTTCAAATTTCTTGGAAAACCACCTTCAGAATATTCTGGAATAATTCCTTCAAAACAACACAAGAGAAATGTGCTTACTGCTGTCAGTGGCCATCTAGTGTCTGGTCTACAATATGCAAGAGTTATACCGATCAGGCCTCCAGCTCCAACAACACAAAGCAGTGCAGTGTTTGAGACACCCACCAATGTTCCAACAGGCCTGTCAGAAAGATAGAGCAGAAAGAGTTTCATTCTTCACAGGGCTCCTCTTGTAATCAGTTTGTGCTGTAATCAAACCGAGGTGGAAATGATGCCAGAAGTCTGTGACTCAGTGAACAGCTCTCACGGGGTCAGAAGCTTGTAGGCTTGTATCCCATTCCAGAGAGTTGAGTGGAAAAGCCCCTCCCAGTGCAACAT
This sequence comes from Pristis pectinata, assembly GCF_009764475.1. Lineage (NCBI taxonomy): Eukaryota > Metazoa > Chordata > Chondrichthyes > Rhinopristiformes > Pristidae > Pristis > Pristis pectinata. The sequence continues at coordinate 139,242,402 of NC_067405.1, read as the reverse complement.
GAGGAAGTGCTGCATTGTTGCAGGGGAGAGGAAACATTAAACTGGGATCCAAACAGCCCTCTACAGTGGTACCATTTGAAGAAGAGAACTGGGGGGGGGGGGGGGGGGGGGGGTGGAAATCAGGCGTCTCTCAGGTGTTCTGGTCAATATTTCTCTCTCAAGCATCACCATACAGGGTACCTGCTCGGTTATGACACTGCTGCTTGTTGGGAGCTTGTATACACAAAATAGCCACTGCAATTCGTAAAGTACAAAATCCTGCCAGGTGGTCATCCTGACAGGTGGTTTTGTTCTTGCTCTCTTTTTCCCCTCTCATTCTCTTTCTTTCTCGTTTCCCATTGCCAGGCGTCATTTCATATTCTTATTTCATATTTGTAGTTCTTCACAAAATAGGAGATCATTTGGCCCATCAAGTCTATGCCAGTTTCCTCACACACACACACACACTTCTCCCACCAGCCTTTACATTAGGGGGTAATTTACAGTGGCCAATTACCAAACAGCCAGCACATCTTTGGGGATATGGGAAGAAACCAGAGCAAGCTCACACAGATAGCACTGGAGGTCAGGATTGAACCTGGGTCTCTGGAGCTGTGACAGCTGCACTACCTGCAGCATCTCCGGTCATCGACACTTTCATCTTCATAATGCCTGTGAACCAGTCAATATTGAACACAAAGGGTTAACACCTACTCAACAATTTACAATCTGGTATATAAAATAATCTGAAAAATAAATGTCTTTTTTATTTCAGTTCCTTCAAATTTGTCCATTAAAATTATATTTTCAGTGGAAACAGTGAGCAATAATGAAAGATGTTAAAATATCAATTCTAGAATTTTAATGACAGTATTAGTGAGTGAGGGGACTGGGATGAACTTTGCACTAAATACTGCTGAATTAAGCTAACCAGTGGCAGTTTCACTGATAGATTCAACAATATTTATCCCACAGATAATTTATTACTCTAAAGTTGCATCATGAATAAAATTCTTAAGCATCAGCATGGGCTGGGTACAACTAATGCAAATAAAGGAAATTGGTTCTCCACAGTACCTTCCACATCATGATTCCCTCGAACAGCATCTCAAGACCAGTGTTTGCCAACCTCTGTCCAACATCTCACCCAAATGAGATCACAAGACAAAGGAGCAGAAGTAGGCTATTCGGCCCATCGAGTCTGCTCCATGAGCTAAACTAAACTATTCCTATATAGCCCCAATTTCCAGCCTTTTCCCCATATCCTTTGATACCTTGATTAATTAGATACCTATCAAGGTATCTAATCAAGATCCAACAATCTGCTGGAGGAACTCAGACAGTTCGGCAGCATCTGTGGGAGGGGAAAAGAATTGACGATGTTTCAGGTCAGACCCTGCATTCCCCCACAGATGCTGCTCGACCTGTTGAGTCCCTCCGGTAGATTGTCTGTTGCTCCAGATTCCAGCATCTGCAGTCCCTTGTGTCTCCACTGAACTGACCACATTGGTGTTCACGCTCCCAGACTGGTTCAGCAAACCTATGGCCTTCCAACAACAGTGCCCAGTTGACTTGAGCCATAGAGCCACACAACACGGGCTAGGCCATTTGACCCATCATGTCCATGCTGACCATCAAGTACCCTACAATACTAATCCCATTTACCAGCACTTGGTCCAAAGCTTTCTTTGCCTTGGTGATTTAAGTGCTCACCCAGATACTTTTTAAATGCTTTGTGAGTAGCTGCCTCCACCAACTTCTCAGACAGTGCTCTCCAGATGTCAACCACTTTCTGTGCGAAAAATTTCCCCTGCAGATCCTTTTCAAACCTCTTACTCCTCACCTCAAACCAATGCACTCTGGCTTTATAAATCAGAGCTTTCCTCTTATTAAATAGTTAATACAAGACCATGGCACAGTACAATATCTACAAGTCAATTTCTTTTTTTCACCGGTAAGTGAATTCATTGGAACAGTGTGTGCACGACATCACCTAGAGAGCAGTCCAGTCCCGAGAAATCAGTGTCCCACCTTCCTATATGTATTGCATATTTGGAGGTGAGGTAATGAGGTACTGAGCAACTGGGACACTTCCAATGGACATAGCTTCGAAGTTTACTCAGATCATCCTGTTCCATCAACAGGATTGTCCAAAGAGACCAGGAGTGGCATTTAGTGCTTTTTAAATAGAATGTAGTGGTTTGACGACACACTGAATGTCTTGACTGGATGACAGTATGAAAGTAAAGAAAAATGTACTGATTGTATTACATTTCCTATATACAATTTTATGAATAAAAGTTTAGTTTTTAACTTAAAAAAAGTTGCCAAATTGCATTGCTTATTTCAGGGTAGATGCTATTCAGTGTGCCACTGGTACCATTTGACTATCAGGGACACCCTAGACCCCACATCCATATAGAATGGATTTACTGCTGTCAATGGCACTCACAAAGAGCTAACTGACCAAAAGAGTCGGCCTTTCAGCACAACATCCTGGTGAAACTCCAGGGCCCTTGCACCTTATTGTCCACCTGCACTGAACTTTCTCTGTAACTGTAACACTATATTCTGCATTCTGCTGCTGCTTTTCCCTTGTACTACTTCAAAGTACTTAAGTTTTTGAAATAATATATATGGATGACTTGCAAAATAAATTTTTTCACTGTGTCTCGGTACATGTGAAAATAACAAACTGATATCAATACCACCCCCTGTTAAGGGGGCGCTGCATTGATCAGAGCAGCCCCCTCTAAAGTGATAATCCTGATCAGCTGTCTCTTCCCTTCGGTAAATGTGAAAGTTGCTATGGCAATTTTTGAAGAGAACAGAAGTTCCACCCAGTGTCGTGGTCAACGTTTATCCCTCAGTCAACGTCACTAAAACTCATTCTGATTTTTTTATTATTATTGTGTTGCTGTTTGCGGGAAACTGCCTACCCCAATTCGCACTTTACAACAATACTTCACTGGCTGTAGAGCAGTTCGGCTTACCCTCAGGTTCGTGAAAGACACTTGCCTGCCTACCCGTTCATCTGCCTGTCATCTTTTTCTTTCTCCTCTCACATGGCAAGAATTCAACGCACCCCACCCGCTCACCCACTCCCCTCCCCCTCAAGGTAAAATCTCCAGCAGCTGAGCATGTTCCAAGGCAAGGATGTTTTAAACCCACAGTTTAACACGCATAGTAATGAAGATTAATGAGACATTGCTTATTTCTGTAAAAATATGCATTAATTTCTAATGCTTCAAATGTCAAATTTCACCCAAGTGCTGCAACTCCCTAATTTTAGGCATATTTTTAATACATAGTTCCGGCTACAGAAATATCGATACAAAATGTGGATGGGTTCTGGCTCAATTTTAGACACAATGCATGTGCCATTCTCAGAAGTTATAGGAGTTGAACTGATATCCCCATCAAAAATCCCTCATGATTTACAACAACAACAACTTACATTTTTGTGAAACCTTTAACCCTGCAAATTATCTCAAAGTTTCACAGCATCTCAAACAGATTCCAAACTACATTGTCAGACATTAAGGGAAGGTGAACAAAGGCTTGGACAAAGAGGTAGGTTTTAAGCAGGGTATAAATGGAGATGTATTCAGTTTCGGTCACCCTGCTATAGGAAAGATGTTATTAAACTGGAAAGGGTACAGAAAAGATTTACGAGGGTGTTGCCCAGGACTCGAAGGACTGAGTTATAGGGAGAAGTTGGACAGGCTAGGACTTTTCTCCCTTGGAGCCCAAGAGACTGAGAGGTGACCTTACAGAGATGTATAAAATCATAAGGAGCATAGATAGAGTGAATGCAGTCTTTTTCCCAGGGTTGTGGAATCAAGAACTCGAGAACATAGGTTTAAGGAGAGAAGGAAAAGATTTAATAGGAACTTGAGGGTAACTTTTTGTAATTTTTTTTTACACAGAGGGTGGGACACATATGGAATGAGCTGCTAGAGGAAGTGGTTGAGGTAGGGACAATAACAACTTTTAAGGCAGTTGGACGTACATAAATAGGAAAGATTTAGAAGGATATGGGCCAAACGCAGGCAAATGGGACTGGCTTGGAATGACATATTGGTCGGCATGGACCAGTTGGGCCGAAGGGCCTGGTTCCATGCTGTACGACTCTTATGACCCTATGTGCAGAGAGGTTTAAGGAGGGGGATGGCAGAAGGTAGAGATTTGGCAGCTGAAGGCGTGGCAGCGAATGAATGAGGGATTAAACGTAGGTATTAATGAGAGTCCAGAAATCAAGGAGTGTAATTGGTAATTGGTTTATTATTGTCACATGCACCAAGATACAGTTAAATACTTGGTCTTGCATGCCATCCATACCGATCATTTCAAAACACATCAAGGCAGTATAAAGGGAAAACAATAACAATGTAGAATAAAGTGTTACAGTTACAGAGAAAGTGCAGTGCAGGTAGACAATAAGGTGCAAAGGCCATGACAAGGTAGATTGAGGTCAAAAGTTCAGCTTTATCGTAAAGGTCCCATTCAAGAGTCTTATAACAATGGGATAGAAGCTGTCCTTAAGCATGGTGGTGCGTGTTTTCAAGCCTTTGTATCTTCTTCCCGATGGAAAGAGGGAGAAAAGTGAATGACCGGCTGGAAGGGGTCTTTGATTATGTTAGCTGCTTTGCTGAGTCAGTGGGAAGTGTAGACATGGAGGGGAATCCATGGAGGGGAGGCTGGCTTTCGTGATGGACTGAGCTGTGTCCACGACTCTGTAATTTCTTGTGGTTTTGGGAAGAGCTGCTGCCATACCAGGCTGTGATATATCCGGATAGTAGCAACTATAAAAATTGGTGAGGGTCAACAGGGACATGTCGAATTAGAGCTTTGATAAATGGGGAGTAACTGGTAAGGTGCTCAACGTATTGAAGGCACAGGTTCATTGGCAAAGGCTGGGCTTGAGGAGAACTTAGAGTTATAGAATTACAAGCCAGAAACAGGCACTTTGGCCCAACTTGTCCATGCTAACCATGACATCTATCCATGCCGGTCCCATTTGCCTGCATTTGGCACATACCCTCTTCTCTATTCATAATCTATTTATTTCACTTCGGGAATTGTTATAATCTGGAATACAAGAAGTCCCCGGATTACGAATGAGTTCCATTTTTGAGTCTGTTCGTAAGGTGAATTTGTATGCAAGTCGGAACAGTTATGTACAGTTCACATCTAGCGTCAATTAGTTCTAAATCACTACAAGCTTCAGTTATTTATTGCTATATATTAAGATCCAAATGGAATTTTGATTCCATTTTCATTATAATTCCACACATAATGTGAAGCAATCTAAAATACAGCATAACTTGTTATTGCCGGGACATGTGAAGACTGTCATCAGTCTTATGTGCGTTTGGTGTCATTCATTACAGTATAGTACTGTGGAGGTACAGGTACCACATCAAGTGAATTTTGTGTATTTTCCGACTGACGGACAAAATCAACTTAAGGACATCTGTAGAAACGGACCTCGGTCATTACCTGGGGATGAACTGTCAGGCGAGAGCGAGAGAGTGAGAGCAAGTGAGAGCGAGCGAGAGAGCGCGAGAGAAAGAAAGAAAGAAAGAAAGAGAGAAAGAGAAGCGCCTTCTTCCCACTGTTCGTAAGTCAGGCGTTCGCAGCCCGGGAACTTCCTGTACACAGTTTGAAAAGGCAAAGGAAGCAGGTTCTTGGGAACTTTTGATTTGGAATTAGACAAATATTTGAAAGCTTGCAGCATCATGGGAAATTAGCAGAGGAGAGGTGGAGTGGTGTCCCTCCAAGAGCCAACACAACTACAATGTTCCAAATGACTTCTTTCAGTCCAGTGTGATTCTCTTAGACCAGGGATGGTCTGTTGCTTCCCTGGTGCCAGGGTCAAGATATCATTGAGCAGCTACAGAACATGATTGGCAGGGGGGTAGAGAGGGGTTTGAACAGTTGGAGGTCATGGTTCATATTGGTACAATTAGCTCAAGCAGAAAATTGGTTATGCTCCTGCAGGCAGATTTTAAATGGATTGAGAAAGAAATGAAAAAGCAGGACCTTAAAGTTAGTCATTTCCAGATATCTCCCACTGCCAAGGACTATTGAATATAGAACGACAGTGCAGATGAACATGTGGCTGGAGAGACCATGTGGGAAGAAGGGCTTTAGGTTGCTGGGGCATTGGGATTGGTTCTAAGGAAGACAAGATCCGTCCATGTGGGTTTGCTAATGCTTTTGGGAAGGGTTTAAACTTCCAGCAGGGAAATGGAGCCAAAGCATAGATTCACGAGGGAGAAAAGTTCCCTCGTGAATCTATGCTTTTCATTTCAACCCTGGGAAAAAGACCCTGGCTGTCTATCTATGACTCTCATAACCTTATAAACTTCTATCAGCTCTCCCCTCAGCCTCCTCCATTCCAGAGAAAGCAACCCTAATTTGTCCAACCTCTCCTCACAGCACATACACTCTAATCCAGGGAACATCCTAGTAAACCTCTTCTGCACCCTCTTCAAAACCTCCACATCCTTCCAAGAATGGGGCAACCAGAATTGAATGCAATACTTCAGGTGCGGCCTAACCAGAGTCTTATAAAGCTGCAACATAATTTCCTGACTCTTGAACTTAATACCTCAACTAATAAAGGCAAGCATGCCATACACCCTCTTTACTACCCTATCAACCTGTGTAGCCACTTTCAGGGAGCTATGGACATGGACCCCACGATCCCTCTGTACATCAACACTGTCCTGCCATTAACTGTGTGCTGCCCTTTTATATTTGACCTCCCAAAGTGCAACACCTCACACTTGGCCAGATTAAACTCCATCTGCCATTTCTCTGCCCATATATGCAACTGATCTATATCCCGCTGTATCCTTTGGCAATCTTCTACATTATCCACAATGCCACCAACCTTGGTATCGTCTGCAAACTTATTAACCCACCCATCCACACACACACACACACACACACACACACACACACTATATATATATGTACGTGTGTATATATACACATACATATACGCACATACATATATGGGGTCCCAGAAGATAAACTGATCCCAGAGATTATTGCTAAAATGTGGCTTAAGGAAGAGCAAGACTGAAAACTTAACGTAAAGAGAGGATTGCGAAAGGGGAGGAAATACTAGTGAAAGCAGCAATCACAGCTGCGAGAAGGGATGAGTTATCAGAAAAGTCAACAACCGAGGCCATAAGATATGAACTCAAGAACAAAAAATGGACAATCCCACTGCTGAGGGTATACTGAAGACCTCCAAACAGTCTGAGGGAGAGAGAAGAACAAATTTCTAGGCAAATTTCTGCCAAGCTCAAAAGCATCAGAGCAGTAGTACTAACTTTAATTCAATCTGTGTAGAGGTGTGGAGGACACAGAATTCTGAAAATGGCACTGAGGAGAATAATTTTACCCAGCATGTAGCATGTCCAATGAAAAAAGGGAATGATTCTGGATTTAATTTCAGAGAATGAGGATGGGCATCAGTGGAAGAGCATTTTTGTGGTAGTCATTGTGATTCAATTGGATTCAGCCTAGCTATGGAAAAGGTCAAAGGTAAAATAGGATTAATGGTTCTAAATTGGGGTAAGGCCAATTTTACCAGACTGAACAGTAATTTAGCAAAAATAGATATGAGTGTCAATCAGTCTCAGAGGTCTGGGAAACATTTAATGAGATTCGAGAGGTTCTCACAAAGGGAAAGGTGGGACTACCTAATCTAGAACCCCCTGGATGACAAGGGACAACTGAATATCTAGGATGTACAAAGGAAATTAAAAGGGAAAATAGGAATAAAAGAAAGGCCATGTAAATACTTTGGCAAGTAAAACCAAAGAAAATCTATGTTTTATAAATACATAAAAAGCAAGAGGATAATTAAAGAAAGACAAGGTCTATTAGGGATCCAAAAAGTAAGCTGTGTATGGAGGCAGAGGGTATGGATAAAGTTCTTAATGAACACTTTGTGGCTGTCTTCACAAAACATAGTAAAAGAGAAATTATGAAGTACAGCATCTTTGAAAGTAGATAAACCGCCAGGCTGGACAGTATTTTCATACATAAATTCATGCTCGTATTTTCTTATGACATAGAAGGCTATTTGGCCACTGAACCAGTGCAATCCCATCAATCCCAATCCCCTACCTATTTCCCTGAAACCTATTCTCTCTCACATGCCCATCAACTTCCTCTCTGATTCACCTACCATCCACCCACACTAGGGGTCATTTTACAGTGGCCAATTAACCTAACAGCCCACACGTTTCTGGGATGTGGGAGGAAACTGGAGCACCCGGAGGAAATCCATGCAGTCACAGGGAGAACAGGCAAACTCCACACAAACAGCACTAGAGGTCAGGATCAAACCCAGGTTGCTGGAGCCTTGAGGCAAAAGCACTAGAAACAGCACCCCTGTGTTGCCTTTGAAGGCTGTTTAAAGCAAGGGAGGAAAATGCAGACATTCTGACTACAATTTTTCAATCTCCCTGGCTCCAGTGATTACACACCAGTTAGTTTAACTTCAGAGATGGGCAAATTATTACAATCCATTCAATGGGAGAGTATAAACCTTTTAGAAAAGCACTGATTAATCAGGGATGATCAGCATACATTTGTTAAGGGAAGATCATCTGTTTCTGACAAACCTTTTGAGCTAACAAGAAGGGCTAATGAGGCCAGTGCTTTAAGAAGGAAGCTCAGCACAATCTTTTCAAAGAGCAGCCACATTCTGCAAAGTTATAAAACTTCTGAAACAAATACAGAAAATATGTTGGAAATACTGTGCAGGTCAGGCAGTATCTGTAGAGAGAGTAACAGTCAACATTTCAAGTCACTTTGGTTTGCAATGATGATATTGCCAGGAATAGATGGACTTGGATCCCAGCTCCAGATAGCAAGTGTTCAAATCCCACCTTGGGCTGTTATGTAACTAATTGCCTACCTCCCAATCTCTGACTCTCTCCTGGTAGGTCAGCGTTTGCCGGTATTTCAGTTATTCTCTTGCGATGCTGCATCATTCTACATAGGACACGCTCAGGAGGACACCTTGGTTGGCGTGGACGAGTTGGGCTGAAGGGCCTGTTTCCATGCTGTATAACTCTATGACTCCATATCTCAATTGGCACTTTGCTCTGTTTGTGGTGGAGGTCGTGGGTTTGGGAGTCACTGTGCAAGAGTTCCAACATCCACTGGTTTCGGAACCAGCAATTGCCTGAAACCAGAACTAGGTGGAAGAGCAGCTGGGGAAAGCAAGTTAGCTCAAAAATTAACTTACTGCATACACAGCATGTAAAACTCTTTCTACGTTGAACATGTATAGTGAGTGTACTGACTTGCACAATTTTAGTACAATACTCACCATAGAGTCAGATTCAGCCTCAAAACTCAGCCACCTCTTGCTAGCTAAAGCAAATCAGAGGGGAGCCAGCCAGTTCCTGCTTTTCAACAGACTTACTGCCCAAGGAAAAAAATACATGTCCACTGCACCAGAAACAAATGTGCACAGCTGGAAAATTAATCAACATTACAATCTGCTCAAGGCGCACACCTAAGTAGGCAATTCACCTAATTACGGACTGTTTTCATTCCGGCATAATGCACATGAGGGTACTTCCATAGTGGCTCATTGCCAGGTTGGACCTTTGGAAGGATAAAAACATCGTTGGCAACATTCACCAGCTTGGTTAACATCAAAGGCAATAACAGTAATGCAAGATGCAAATGCGAAAGACTAATGTTGTCCATTCCCAGGCAACTGGGAGAAACAGAATCAGACTACATACAGCCTTAGGGTTAAATCTAAGTGCACAAACAGCTTTATATTATTCACAAAGACCACAGTGGAGGAATTCTTTCTCACAGTTCAACACTTGTGTATGCTACTCAATACAACATCTTCAGAAACTGCTCCACAGGGCAACTGAGGAATTAACAGACGTCCAAGGGCTACGGTTTCCCTTCTGGGTCTGTAAACACACAGGGGCACTGAGACGTGTGTACCGGCAATCTACAGCTGCGACACCCTCTCTGATTTTCATTGACACCTCCATACGTGTTTTGGCATAAATTAAAGAGGACCTTCCAAAGCAATTACAAGCCTTTGGAGGCTGGTGCTGAGAACCCACATCAGGCAACTGTGTTTCGAGTTAAAGGTGCACCCTTTGCCATGGTTCCCCTCAGGGAATCCCAATACCCCACCCTCCACAGCACTCCATTATATAACCATAATTCCGATCACCAGGCAACAGGTAATTATTGCCCTATTCAAATGCCCCTCTCTCCCCCAACCCCTCCTCCCCAATAACCAGAACTGCAACCAACCCATTTACCTCCACTTACCTTCCAATGCTGGAAGAAAGGTGCTTGGGCCATTCTAATGTAGACGGTGTCTTGGACTTTGCATATAGGAAAATTTCAGGCAGGCCCTTGAGAGAAACATTCATTGGCCCATTGCACTTTGCTGAGTTAACTTGTCTTTCCAGGTATCAAAAAGTTTCTACTGGCTGCCATCTTCTACTTTCTAATGTTGTCTGACGGCACCCTTGTTGCTGAAATCCTCATCCATGCCTTTGCCATCATGTGAAGTGATGACTCCAATGCACCCTCCTGGCCAACCTCCTTCATTCTACTTTCCGTAAAATGGTGGTCAATCAAAACTCTGCTGCCTGTGCCCAAACAACCCACCAAGTCTCTTTCAGTCACCACCTTGAGCTCACTGGACAACACTGGCTACCAAATAAGTGGTGGCTCAGTTTTAACATTCTCATTGTTGCTTTCAAATTCCTCCAAAGTCTGGCCCCTCCATGTCGCGGTAATCTACTCCAGCCCAAGATCTCCCCTCTTCCAATTCTGATGATTCTCAATTAGAATTGGTTCACTTGTACCGAGTTACAGTGGAAAAACTTGTCTTGCATACCGTTCATAGAGATCAATTCGTTACACAGTGCATTGAGGTAGTACAAGGTAAAATAACACAGAATGCAGAATAAAAGTATCACAGCTACAGCGAAAGTGCCATGCAGGTAGACAATGAGGTGCAAGGGCATAAGGAGGCAGATTGTGAGGTCAAAAGCATCTTATCAAACTAGGGAACAGTTCAATAATCTTATAACAACGGGATAGAAGCTGTCCTTGAGCCTGATGGTACGTGCTTTCAGGCTTTTATATCTTCTGCCCGATGGGAGAGGGGAGAAGAGAAAATGTCTGCGGTGGGTGGGGTCTTTGATTATGCTGGCTGCCTTACCGAGGCAGCAAGACGTATAAACAGAGTTCACGGAGGGGAGGCTGGTTTCCATGATGTGCTGAGCTCTGAAGTTCCCTGCGGTCCCGGGCAGAGCAGCTGCCATCCCAAGCCGCGATGCATCCAGATAGGATGCTTTCTCTGGTGCATCAATAAAAATTACTCAGTGTCAAAGGGACATGCCAAATTTCTTTAGCCTCCTAAGGAAGTAGAGGTGCTGGTGCGCTTTCTTGGCCGTGGTGTCCATGTGGTTGGACCAGGACAGGCTATTGGTGATGTTCACTCCTAGGAACTTGAAGCTCGCAACCCTCTTGAACTCAGCACCATTGACGTAGACAGGAGTATGTACACCACCAGGGCAGGTCATCCCTTCAGCTGCTAGGGTCCTAAACTCTGGAACTCCCTTTCTAAACTTCACTACCTCTATCCAGTTTTTGGTCATCTGGCCTGATACCTCAGGTGGATTGGTCAAATTTTATAGAACCGTAGAACAATACAGCACAAAACAGGCCCTTGGGCCCACCATGTTGTGCTGCCCTTCAAAACACACCTAAGACTATCTAACCCCTTCCTCCCATATATCCCTCTATCTTAAATTCCTCCATATGCTTATCTAACAATCTCTTGAACTTGACCAACGTGTCAGCCTCCACCACCACCCCAGGCAGCGCATTCCATGCACCAACCACTCTCTGGGTGAAAAACCTCCCTCTGACATCTCCCTTGAACTTCCCACCTATTACCTTAAAGCCATGTCCTCTTGTTTTGAGCATTGGTGCCCTGGGAAAGAGGCGTTGGCTGTCCACTCTATCTATTCCTCTTAATATCTTGTATACCTCTATCATGTCTCCCCTCATCCTCCTTCTCTCCAATGAGTAAAGGCCTAGCTTCCTTAGTCTCTCCTCATAATCCATACTCTCTAATCCAGGCAGCATCCTGGTAAATCTCCTCTGCACCCTTTCCAACGCCTCCACATCCTTCCTATAATGAGGCGACCAGAACTAGACACAGCACTCCAAGTGTGGCCTAACCAGAGTTTTGTAAAGCTGCATCATTAATTCGCGGATCTTAAACTCAATCCCACGATTTATGAAAACTAACATCCCATAAGCTTTCTTAACTACCCTATCTACCTGTGAGGTGACTTTCAGTGATCTGTGGATATGAACCCCCAGATCCCTCTGCTCCTCTATACTGCCCAGAATCCTGCTATTTACCTTGTACTCCGCCTTGGAGTTTGTCCTTCCAAAGTGTACTGCCTCACACTTCTCCGGATTGAACTCCATCTGCCACTTGTCAACCCAGCTCGGCATCCTATCAATATCCCTCTGTAAGCTTTGACAGCCCTCCACACTATCCACAACACCACCGATCTTTGTGTCATCTGCAAAATTGCTAACCCACCCTTCCACCCTCTCATCTAAGTCGTTAATAAATATCACAAAAAGTAGAGGTCCCAGAACCGATCCCTGTGGGACACCACTAGTCACAGCCCTCCAATCCGAATGCACTCCCTCCACCACAACCCTCTGCTTTCTACAGGCAAGCCAATTCTGAATCCACACTGCCAAGCCTCCCTGGATCCTTTGGCCTCTGACCTTCTGAAGAAGCCTACCATGCGGAACCTTATCAAACGCCTTACTAAAATCCATGTAGACCACATCCACTGCACTACCCTCATCAATCTTCCTGGTCACCTCCTCAAAGAACCCTATCAGGCTTGTGAGGCAAGATCTTCCCTTCACAAAGCCATGCTGGCTGTCCCTAATCAGTCCATGATTCTCTAAATGCTCATAGATCCTATCTCTTAGAATCCACCATAGATGTAAGGCTCACCGGACTGTAATTCCCTGGACTATCTCTACTACCTTTTTTGAATAAAGGGACAACATCCGCCACCCTCCAACCCTCCGGTAGCATCCCCGTGGACAACTAGGACTCAAAGATCCTAGCCAACGGTTCAGCAATCTCCTCCCTCGCCTCACAAAGTAGCCTGGGGAATATTCCGTCAGGGCCCAGGGATTTATCCGTCCTAATATTTTCTAACAGCTCCAACACATCCTCTCTCTTGATATCAACATGCTCTAGAACATTACCCTTACCAACACTGTCCTCAGCATCAAGGCCCCTCTCCTTGGTGAATACTGAAGAGAAGTATTCATTGAGAACCTCACCCACTTCCACAGCTTCCAGGCACATCCTCCCACCTTTGTCTTTAATTGGACCTACCTTTACCCTAACCACCATTCTGCTCTTTATGCTCGAGAAAAAAGCCTTGGGATTCTCCTTAACCCTACTCGCCAAAGCCTTTTCATGTCCCCTTCTCGCTCTCCTCAGCCCTTTCTTAAGTTCCTTCCTTGTTACTCTATATTCCTCACGAGCCCTGTCTGATCCTTGCTGCTTACACCTTATGTATGCTGCCTTCTTCCTAACTAGATGTTCCACCTCTCTCGTCACCCACAGTTCCTTCACCCTGCCATTCCTTCTCTGCCTCACCGGGACAAAATTATCCCTAACATCCTGCATAAGATCCCTGAACATCGACCACATCTCCATAGCACATTTCCCTTCAAAAATGTCATCCCAATTTACACACCCAAGTTCCCGCCTTATAGCCTCATAATTTGCCTTTCCCCAATTAAATATCTTCCCGTCCTCTTTGCTCCTATCCCTGTCCATGACAATTCTAAAGGTTATGGAGCAATGGTCACTGTCCCCCAAATGCTCACCCACCGATAGATCTGACACCTGTCCTGGTTCATTACCTAGAACTAGATCTAATATGGCATTCTCTCTAGTCGGCCTGTCAACATACTGTGTCAGGAATCCATACTGGACACACTTAACAAACTCCGCCCCATCTAAACCTTTGGCACTAAGTTGGTATTGGTATTGGTGTGCCAATCAATATTTGGAAAGTTGAAGTCTCCCATTATAATAACCCTGTTATTTTCACATCTTTCCAAAAACTGCCTCCCAATCTGCTCCTCAGTATCCCTACTGCTACTGGGGGGGCCAATAAATACTCCCAGAAGGGTAACTGCTCCCTTCTTGTTCCTAACTTCCACCGATATTGACTCTAGAGAGGATCCTTCTACATTTATCTACCCTTTCTGCAGCTGTAACAATGTCCCTAACCAGTATTGCCACCCCTCCTCCTCTTCTCCCCCCCCCCATCCCTTTTAAAACACTGAAAACCAGGAATATTCAATATCCACTCCTGCCCTGATGTCAGCCATGTCTCTGTAATAGCCACAATATCATAGTCCCATGTACTTATCCAAGCTCTCAGTTCATCTCCCTTATTCCTGATGCTTCTTGCATGTAAGTAAATGCACTTTAGCCCATCCACCTTACTACTTTTATAGCCTGTACTCTGCCTCTCCTTCCCCAAAGCCTCTCTACCTGTCAGATCTGACTTTTCCCCATCCCCTTCTTCCTCTGATCTACTCATCCGATTCTCTTCCCCCTTGCAATCTAGTTTAAACCCTCCTGAACCACCCTAGCAAACCTGGCTGCAAGGATATTGGCCCTCCTCAGGTTCGGGTGTAACCCGTCCTCTCTGTACAGGTCCCACCTTCCCCAGAAGAGATCCCAATGATCCAAAAATCTGAAACCCTCCCTCCTGCACCAACTTCTCAGCCACACATTTATTTGCCATCTCCTCCTGTTCCTACCTTCACTATCGTGTGGCACTGGCAGCAATCCTGAGATCGCTACTCTTGAGGTCCTGTTCTTCAGCCTCTGCCTGGCTTGCTAAACTCACTTTTCAGGACCTCATCCCTCTTCCTACCTATGTCGTTGGTACCAACATGAACCATGACTTCTGGCTGTTCTCCCTCCCGCTCTAGAATCCTGTGGACCCGATCAGTGACATCCCGGACCCTGGCACCTGGGAGGCAACATACCATCCGGGATTCATGCTCACTGCCACAGAACCTCCTATCTGTTTCCCTGACTATCGAGTCCCCTATCACTACTGCCTTCCTCTTCTCCTCCCTTCCCTTCTGAGCAGCAGGACCGGTCCCAGTGCCATAGACCTGGCTACTGCTGCTAGGCCCTGGCAGGTCATCTACCTCAACAGCTTCCAAAGTGGAAAACGTGTTACTGAGGGGAACAGCCTCCGGGGTCCTCTGCACTGTCTGCCTGTTCGTTTTCTTTTTCCTTTTCCCTCCCCTGACAGTCACCCTTCTATCTACTTCCTGGACTCCAGAAATACCTGCTGTAAGGGGGTGACTGTCTCCTGATGTACAGTATCTACATAACTCTCCCCCTCCCTGATGCTGCGCAGTGTTTGAAACTGCAACTCCAGCTCATCAATTCTGAGCTGAAGTTCCTCCAGCCTCAAGCACTTATTGCAGATGTGGCCATCGTGCAGATGTGGCTATCTGTCAAGTAACTTATGATTTTTTGTTACTGCTGCTATATAAGTGCAAGTCCTTCATCTGAAATATTAACTGTTTCTCTTTCTACAGATGCTTCACGACCTGCTGAGTTTCCCCAGCATTTTCTATTTTTGTCTTGTTTTCTTATTTTATGTGCTTCAGTCTAACCAGTTGGGCAGGTCCCTCCACCTTACCATTAACAACTCATTACACAGGCCAAGTAGCTTAATGTGCTGATAACCACCCCCATTAAGCCATTTCAAGTCATCCTATCACAGGCACTCCCTTTGTCCTACAAGTCACTCCCACATCTCCCATCCTCCTGAAAACCTACATGCATCGCTCTTTCCCAGTTCTGACAAAGGAATGCAGACCTAAAATGTTAACTGTTTCTCTTTCCTCAAATGCTGTTTGACTTGCTAAATTTTTCCAGCATTTTCTGTTTTTAGAGGCAGAGTCACAAGCACAGTGAAGGGACTTTTGGCCCACCACATCCATACCAACCTTCTACACCAAGCCCAGTTGCCCGCATTAGGACCATATCCTTCTATGCCTTGCCTAGGGAAATGTCTGTCCAAATGCCTCTTAAACAGAGGCATTGTATCTGACTCCACCACCTCCTCTGGCAGTGAGTTCCAGATATCAACCACTCTTTGTTTCTGATCTCCAGCATCTGCAGATTTTCTTTGGATTTTCATTTGCCTTTTGTTATTGCTGTGTGGAGAGGGGCCAGGACGAGACTACTCAATGAGTATCTGTAGCAACACACGAAATGCTGGTCAGGCAGCATCTGTGTGCCTGAGGAAGGGTCTCGGCCCGAAACGTCAACTGTCCACTTCCTTCCATCAGATGCAGCCTGACCCGCTGAGTTCCTCCAGCATTTTGTGTGATTGCTACAGATTTCCAGCATCTGCAGTCTCTCTTGTGGCTCCAATATCTGTAACCACTCAGGGATGCTGCATCCAGCAATGCCCTGAAGTTGTGTAAGACCTCAGCTGATGTATTTTTTTCTGTTTTCTTCTTAGCTCAGTGGTAGCACAGAGTTGGAAAGCACTGGGCTCAAACCCTCACATAACAATGAAGTGCTGAAGAAGCACTGTAAATTCAGAGCTGCAGCCTTTCAACTGAGGGATTAATTCAGTCTAACCTCCCAGGAGGGCACAACAGGTCACAAGGCACTATCTGAAAAAGACCAGAGGATTTCTCTTAATACCTCAAGCCAGCATTTGTCCCTCAATGGGACCTTTTAAGAGGGCCTTGGATGGGCACATGAGTGAGAGGAAAACGGAGAGATATGGGCATTCTATAGGTAGGAGGGATTAGCTATGTCAGCACAACATTGTGGGCCGAAGGGCCTGTTCTGTGCTGTACTGTCCTATGTATATAATGAGCACTTTCAATGACTAATTACAGGTCCTCCCCAGGTTATGAACACCTCATACATACGAGCAAGTGTTTGGGAGACCAGCGGAATGGACTTGCCTGCTGCTGCAAGCATCTTCTGCCGTGTGGTAACGGGGCATTTCCAAGGGCCTTCTCTCCCCTCCTCCTCCTCCTCCTAACTCGGAGACTGGGTCAAACCGAGCGGGGCTGGGAACACTGAGCAGACTCACTCACCAAGTCAGTGAGGCTGACCGGCTGCCACTCTTCCCGCCCTCGTTCGCTCTCCCATCGCAGCTGTTTCTTGTGATCCTCTCCCTGTTTTTGTTCAATTCCAACATATGAAAAATTTGGGTTACGAGCAGTTCTCAGGAACAGAACCGTCATACCCCAGGGACTGCCTGAATCTGGTCGTTTATCTCATGGCTGTTTGTGGTTGCCTCATCCCCAACATTACAACAGAAACTCATGTGAAACCTTCTGGGATGTCCTTTTACCCCACTCATTGTAGCTTGTTCACACTGAGGTTGCAATGTTACATTTACAGTCTGGAAAGGTGCAGATTCCACATTGCTCATCTTTGCAATCCCATCAACTCAGGGACAAAAGGCCAAGAGTCATCGATATCATGGACATACCGAAACCAGTCTCACATTGACGATCTGATCAAATTTTTTGAACTGGGATTAATCATCCAATGTCCCTTCACCGGAACATTCTCTTTCCATTCCCAAAGTTGGTTGTAAACTGTGATACTTAGGGCAGAGGTTTGGGGCATTAGAAAAGCAAATTATTCCTTCTTTTGTTTGCCAAGCATAGTCATGTAGGAAACAGGAGAACCAAACTGTGCACAGTAAGATTCCACAAGCAACAAAATGATGAAACCACAGGTGACTGTGATCGTGGGTAACGGAATGACATTGAGAAGAGTTTTGCTGCTCTTTCTTGAAGCTCCATAGGATCTTTTACTTTCATCGGAGAGGCCACACAAAAGACTTTGGTTTAACATCACACCTAAAAGACCAACCTCCTACACTGTAACATCGCTTGATGCTACACTGGAGAGTCTGGATTCTTCCTGCTGAAGGATATGGACGGGGACTTCACCCCACAGCCTTCTGATTTAGGGATGACAATGCTACCCACTGAGGCACTGTTATGGACTTTTAATAATGCTCCTTTCAAGAGCATCTCCTAGTACTTCATAACAAATAAATTACCTTGCATGCATTTTACTTTGACACATGCACAAGACCGCAAGATGCAGGAGCAGAATTAGGCCATTCGGCCCATCGAGTCTACTCTGCCATTCAATCGTGGCTGATTTTATTTTCAACCCCATTCTCCTGCCTTCTTCCCAGTATTCTTAACACCTTTACCAATCAAGAACCTATCAATCGCTTCCCTATATACACCCAATGACTTGGCCTCCACAGCCCTCTGTGGCAATGAATTTCACAAATTTACCATCCTCAGGCTGAAGAAATTCCTCCTCATCTCAGTTTGAAAGAGACGTCCCTTTATTCTGAGGCTGTGCCCTTGGATCCCAGACTCTCTCACTAATGGAAACATCCTCTCCACGTCCACTTTATCCAGGCCTTTCAGTATCCTGTTGGTTTGAATGAGATCCCCCCCCCCCCCACCCATCCTTCTGAATTCCATCGAGTACAGGCCCAGAGACAGCAAATGCTCCTCATTCCTAGTATCATTCTTGCGAACCTCATCTGGACCCTCACCAGAGCTAGTACATCTTTCCTTAGATACAGGGCTCAAAATTGTTTGCGATATTCCAAATGCAGTCTGACCAATGCCTTATAAAGCCTCAGCAGCACATCCTTGCTTTTATATTCCAGCAGTGCCAAAATTCCACACGGAAATGTCCATTAAGTGAAAATAAATTAAATGTCCGATTAACCAATGCCACAAAGTACCAGATTAAGGGAGAAATACCAAGGGAACACCTCTGTTCTTAGAGTGGGATCTTTCAGTTACACTTGAGAAACAAGGCAACACAGTACTTTAATATCTCATCAAAAAGGTGGCATTTTCACCAACAGAGTACTTCCTCAGAAATGTACTGAAGTGTCAGCCTACATTACGTATTTAAATTCACAAGTGGGAGTAGAACCCACCGACTTATGACTCAACATTGGGAGTGCCAACATCCGAGAAAAGTGTATTCACTAACAGAGACAAGGAAACCACCTAAAATCTTTGATACTTTTCTTTTTAAACTTAAAAAAGTATTTCTTCAAATTCTACATGAAAGCCCAAAAATGTTTACAATCCTTATCTTTACTTGTTATTGAGGTGGTGGCAAAGATGATTGATGAGAGTAGGACAGTGGGCGTTGTATACATGGACGTTAGTAAAGCTTTCACTAAGATCCCTCATGGTAGGCTGATCCAGAAGATTAAAACACATGGGATCTATGGAGACTTGATTGGATTCAAAATTGGTTTGGCCATAGAAGACAGAGGGGTCATTTTGACTGAAGGTTCCTGGCCGGTGATGTTCTGCAAAGATCAGTGCTGGGACCTCTGTTGGTCATGATATATATCTATATCTATCTCTCTATATTTATCTCTCTATCTATCTATAGAATACACATATACAGTGGCATGCAAAGGTTTGGGCACCCCTGGTCAAAATTTCTGTTACTGTGAATAGCTAAGCAAGTAAAAGATGACCTGATTTCCAAAAGGCATAAAGTTAAAGATGACACATTTCTTTAATATTTTAAGCAAGATTACTTTTTTATTTCCATCTTTTACAGTTTCAAAATAACAAAAAAGGAAAAGGGCCTGAAGCAAAAGTTTGGGCACCCTGCATGGTCAGTAATTAGTAACAGCCCCTTTGGCAAGTATCACAGCTTGTAAACGCTTCCTGTAGCCAGCTATGAGTCTTTCAATTCTTGTTTGGGGGATTTTTGCCCATTCTTCCTTGCAAAAGGCTTCTAGTTCTGAGAGATTCTTGGGCCATCTTGTATGCACTCCTGTTTTGAGGTCTATCCACAGATTTTTGATGATGTTTAGGTCGTGAGACTGTGAGGGCCATGGCAAAACCTTCAGCTTGTGCCTCTTGAGGTAGTCCATTGTGGATTTTGAGGTGTGCTTGGGATCATTATCCTGTTGGAGAAGCCATCCTCTTTTCACCTTCAGCTTTTTACAGACGGTGTGATGATTGCTTCCAGAAGTTGCTGGTATTTAATTGAATTCATTCTTCCCTCTACCAGTGAAATGTTCCCGGTGCCACTGGCTGCAACACAAGCCCAAAGCATGATCGATCCATCCCCGTGCTTAACAGTTGGAGAGGTGTTCTTTTCATGAAATTCTGCACCCTTTTTTCTCCAAACATACCTTTGCTCATTGCAGCCAAAAAGTTCTATTTTAACTTCATCAGTCCACAGGACTTGTTTCCAAAATGCATCAGGCTTGATTAGATGTCCCTTTGCAAACTTCTGATGCTGAATTTTGTGGTGAGGATGCAGGAAAGTTTGGAGAAAAAAGGGTGCAGAATTTCATGAAAAGAACACCTCTCCAACTGTTAAGCATGGGGGTGGATCAATCATGCTTTGGGCTTGTGTTGCAGCCAGTGGCACCGGAAACATTTCACTGGCAGAGGGAAGAATGAATTTTATTAAATACCAGCAACTTCTGGAAGCAAACATCACACTGCCTGTAAAAGCTAAAGATGAAAAGAGGATGGCTTCTCCAACAGGATAATGATCCTAAACACACCTCAAAGTCCACAATGGACTACCTCAAGAGGCACAAGCTGAAGGTTTTGCCATGGCCCTCACAGTCCCCCGACCTAAACATCATCAAAAATCTGTGGATAGACCTCAAAAGAGCAGTGCAAGCAAGACGGCCCAAGAATCTCACAGAACTAGAAGCCTTTTGCAAGGAAGAATGGGCAAAAATCCCCCAAACAAGAATTGAAAGACTCTTAGCTGGCTACAGAAAGCGTATACAAGCGGTGATACTTGCCAAAGGGGCTGTTACTAATTACTGACCATGCAGGGTGCCCAAACTTTTGCTTCAGGCCCTTTTCCTTCTTTGTTATTTTGAAACTGTAAAAGATGGAAATAAAAAAGTAATCTTGCTTAAAATATTAAAGAAATGTGTCATCTTTAACTTTATGCCTTTTGGAAATCAAGTCATCTTTTACTTGCTTAGCTATTCACAGTAACAGAAATTTTGACCAGGGGTGCCCGAACGTTTGCATGCCACTGTATAATATATATGTATATATAATATAGATATTTTTGGACCAAAATGTAATGAACTGATTAATAAGTCAGCAGATGCCACAAAACCTGGACTGTGCTACCAGAGGAAGTGGTAGAAGCAGATATGATAGCAACATTGAAAAGGCATTTAGACAGACACATGAACAGGCGGGGAATAGAGGGATTATAGACCATGTGCAGGCAGATGTGCAGCTTAACTTGGTATCATGGTCAGCACAGACATTGTGGGCCAAAGGGCCTGTTCCTGTGCTGTGCTGTTCCATGTTATTTTCTGCTATTTTATGTGATATCCAATAGGGCAGTAACCAACAAATAAAAGCACAAAATGCTGAAATACTCCATAAGTCAGGCAGCATCCACGGAGAAAGAAAAAGTTTCAGGTTGAAAAACCTGAGCATTGGTATTTCAGATTTCCAGCACAGGCACTATATTGCTTCTGCAATAAGTAATGTGAATAGAATTTAAGGTCCTTTGGCCTTTGAAGCTGACACTGTTTATTTCTTTCCTGTATGAACACTAATAAAGTGGAATTGAATTGTCAAGGGTGCTGTTGAACTGCTCTCTCAGGTAATTATATTGTCTGGATGTCCACATCATATTCCCAACAATACTAAAAGTATTTAATTGGCCCCAGAGGGCTTTGGGCTGACCCAAGGTGCTACATAAATGCAGGTCTTCCTTTCTTTATTGCAGTTTCATAAGGATAACATAGCATGTCCACACTGGAGCCAAATTCATTTGCATTCATGGGGTGAGGAGTGAAGCAGAGATACATCAGGCACAGCTCAGTACCTTGGGCAAGATCTACTCCTTGTTATGTTATGTTACGAGTTATTTTTACTGTTATTATATTATATTGTTACGAGTTATGTCATAATGTATCCTCTGTGCCTTAATCTGGATCAGCCTACCATGAGGGATCTTGTCGAAAGCTTTACTAAAGTCTGTGCATACAACACAGCCCTACCCACAATCATCTTTGTCACCTCCTCAATAAATGAGTAAAAAAATGAATTGTGAACATTGTGGGCTTTCATGTGGAATTTAAAGAAATTCTTTTGACCTAATTTCTGACATTAAACAGACACACATCAGACAGCATCATATGACGGAAATACCTTGGGCAAATGAGATCTGTACCAGTGGAATAACACCCAAAGGTGCCTGGTCTGAGATCCTGATGGGCAGAACTTCCACCAGGAATGGACAGAAGTACTTCAAAATAGACAAACTTTGATCTCTCGATGCAATTTCGGGCAGGCACAGTAGTGCAGTGGTTAGCGTAACGCCATTACAGCACCAGCAACCCGGGTTCAATTCCCGCCGCTGTCTGTAAGGAGTTTGTACGTTCTCCCCGTGTCTACATGGGTTTCCTCCGGGTGGTCCGGTTTCCTCCCACATTCCAAAGACGTATGGGTTAGGAAGTTGTGGGCATGTTATGTTGGCACCGGAAGGGTGGCAACACTTGCGGGCTGCCCCCAGAACACTCTACGCAAAAGATGCATTTCACTGTGTGTTTTGACGTACACATGACTAATAAAGATATCTTATCAATTTACACATAGAAAGAAATGCAAACGAGTCCAAGTCCAACACAATAATCTCTCTGTCCCCCACTCTCCTTATAAAATTGAGCCGTTTAATTTATGTTCCCTCTCCTCATTCTTCCTATGAATATGATGTAGCTGGTATGAATAGTGGGTATGGATTAGTATCTGCAAGTTGGTGGACTGCTTAGTTCCTACTTCAACTGCTCCAGGGAAGACGTTGGGGTGGCGGGGGGGACAAAACAAGGTGTGGGCACTTGTAGGAAATTGTGGGGAAATTCTAAAGTACAATCAGAGGTTGCTTCACCATCAATGAAAGAAAAATCAAATCAACTTCTTCACTTGAGTGTAACCAGGGAGCACGTAAAAGAACAAAAATATTCTGTAAACCCATTCTGCATATCAACACCTTTTGAACCTTTGCCAGGTCAATACAAGAAGAGAAATCTGAACCCTGATTACACATCAATTGGCCAAGGACATGTTTGCAGGGCAAATATTTTAAACTTGACCACACATCAATAGGGCAAAAGAATATTAAAACATATATTCTAGATCTATAAGACAATATGATAATGAGCATTCACCTGCTTTGATATAGACTGCAAGAAAGCTATAATGAGATTTAGTACTGCATTGAGATCAATTAGTTTTACCCATCTACTTAATTAACTTTACCTAATTTCTCTCATCAGACTAAATCCTTTACACTTTGTATAAACAGAAGTTATTATTAATACCAACAGGATATCATTTATATCACACATGCCGCCAACTCACTTCCGAATTTACATCTTGTAAGTTATCAAGTCAAGCCCTGCGTAAGATATACACCAAATCCCCTGAGACATAAAACATTTCTGTAATAATGAATATATTTCTAGTTAGTGGCTGTGCACTTTTTGCATATGGTTTAAGCTAAAATTATTCCATTTAAATCTTAATATAATCTAAAGATATTGCTGCACATTAAAAATAACTGGCCCCTTCCAGTAAAACCTGGGATGTGCTTATTTCATTTAACTTTCACTTAGTTTCACTTAAGTACACTAACTCACAAGGAATAGGAGCACAGACTTCCCTCATATTACAAAAAATACACATACATCACAAAGGCTGCTAGCAATGACACCTCCATGGATGTAACAACTTCTGTGTTAATTTAATTTCAACTTTGTTTCCGATTGTCTAACCAGGCACTCCGAATCTCGGCTCCAGCCATCCACTCAGTCACACTCTGGAGCCCCGCTGCAGCCAGATGTTCTGGACCTACCTCGTGAGTGCAAGTACAGGAAAAATCCAAAGTGATCCCTCAGGCCAACCATGCCAGGATGTGCATTTGTGGATGGTAAGTCAGTGGATAACAAGGTCCTGGTGTACTGGATTCTTAAAAGGTACTCAAAATGCTCCTGATTTATCCGTACATTTTATTTCCCCAACTTTAAATCACCAAACTGACTATTATATACTGAGTAACTCCGATAAAGATGTACATTCTAAATGTGTGGGAATGCCAAATAACAATGAGAATCAGTAGATGAGTTCATTGGGTAGCAAATACAATCAATTCTGACGGATGCTAAATTCTGCAGAGAAGGTTGGTTTACAATCCTGGTTCATACTTCAGGAAATCACATGTGACAATATTGCCACATTTGTAATGTTGCTTTTAATACAAATGGGGTTGAAATGACTTCAGAACAGAGAACCACCTAATAAACATGAATGATGAGGATTCCTTTTTCTTTACCAGAGCATCCCAAGTTCTACTGTCACACACCTCAGCTGATAGGACTTGCTAGACATTCTTCAACATTGGGAAAGGTGTGTTAAATGGTCAGTGAGCAATAAGCCAGAACATATTTTGTGCATGGTCCCAGCAGCGCAGAGTTCATGTATAAGACATGTGCATTGTAGACAAAAGAATATGTTATGCACAGAAATCACACGCAAAGGCCTATCCTCCGCAACTGCAAAAGGAGTGGAAGAATCCAGAAACGTCAAAGGTCTTAGTTGGCAGGACGAGCTGGAGAAGGGCTGAGGGAGTGGAAGGGTGGTCAGTGTTAGGAAGGGATACAGATCCTTGAGGGCTGGTTTGAGGAAAATCACAATCAGATGTTGTGGGGGGGTGTCAGGTTCAGGATTTGGTGATGGGAGGTAGGGGTCAGGATTAGGTGGTTTTGGGGTTGGCAAGAAATCAGGCCAGAGTATGGTGTTCAGGGGCCTGAGGGACATCTGTACTAAGGAGCATATATACGACTTGAAGGGGGCTGTGGAAGACAATTTTGGTTATGTTGCCAGACCAGAAGGCAGAGTTCTGGATCCAGAGACACATCTTTGAAGCCCACCACGGCATGTAATATAACTGATGAATGTAAATTCAAGTGAATAAATCTGAAATTTAAAGTGGTGTCAGTAAAGGTAACCATAAAAATACTGGATTTATGTAAGATTCATCCATTCACTAACATCCTTCGGGGAAGGAAATCTGCCACCCTTACCCAGTTTGACCTGTCCAACATGTGACATAGTTGCATCAATGTGGTTGGTTAATCCTCAGTTCAATTACAGCTGGACAATAAACATCAGCATCGACGAAGGTGTCCATGTTACACACACGTCCAAGCAATAGACTCGTAACCTGCATTTTTTTGTGAAATAACAACAAGATGCTGGAGGAACTCAGCAGGTCAGGCAGAATCCGTGGAGAAAAGCAGACGGTCACCATTTCGGGTCAGGACCCTTCCTCAGGAGTGAAGACGGGAAAAGGGGAAGCCCAAAATATAGGAGGGAAAAGCAGAGCAGTGATAGGTGGACAAAAGAGGGGAGGCGGGGTGGGTGGGCACAAGGTGATAGGTAGATTCGGGTAAGAGATTGGGATGGGCAGGTTCGAGGGAGGAGGGGAGAGCAGATCCACCAGGGGATGGGTCAAAGGTATAGAGGCAGGTGGCATGGGGGGAGGGGAGGAGAGGAAAAGGAGAGAGAAAACAAAATGGCGAGGAGAAAGAGAGATAAGCTGGGAAAGAAAAAGGCAAGGTGGGGAGTGATTTATTCACTTTAAGTAAACCAACCGTGCCCCCCCCCCCCATCTTGCCTCTTCTTTTCTTCCCTTTCCCAACCTCTTTTTTTTCTCCTCACTATTTTTTTCATTCTCTCCTTTTCCTCTTCTCCCCCCATGCCACTGCCTTCATACCTTTGACCCATCCCCGGTGGATCTGCTCTCCCCTCCTCCCCCGCACCTGCCTATCGCTATCTCTTACCCGCATCTACCTATCACCACCCTGTGCCCACCCCGCCTCCCCTCTTTTGTCCACCTATCACTGCTCTGCTTCCCCACCTCACCTCCCCCCCCCCCCCCCCAGTATATAGGGCTTCCCCTTTTCCCATCTTCACTCCTGAGGAACGGTCCTGACCTGAAACGTTGACCACCTGCTTTTCTCCACGGATGCTGCCTGGCCTGCTGAGTTCCTCCAGCACCTTGTTTTTCATCCAGATTCCAGCACCTGTAGTCCTTTGTTTCTCCTGCATTTTTTGTGGATGTTAGGCTCCACCTCCCAAATTTCTACCTCAATATCTCTGCAGATTCATAGTTATACAGTATAGAAACTAGCCATTCAGCCCAACTCATCCATGCCGATCTAGGCTATTCCCCTTTGCCTGCCTTTGCCCATATCCCTCTAAACCTTTCCTGTCCATGTACCTATCCAAATGTTTTCTTAAACTTTGTACCTGCACCTGCCTCTACCACCTTTCTGGCAGCTCGTTCCGTATACCCACCACCCCTCTGTGAAAAGTTTGCCCTTCAGATCCACTTTAAATCTTTTCCTTCTCAACTTAAACCTACAGCCTCTAGTTTTAGATTCCCCTATCCTAGGAAAAGGATCGTGACTATTTACTCTATCTATGCCCCTCATAATTTTATAAACCTCTATAAGGTCACCCCTCAGCCTCCTTTGCTCCAGGGAAAACAGTCCCAGCTTGTTCAATCTCTCCTTATAACTCAAGCCCTACAGTCCAGGCAACAACCTCGTGAACCTTTTTGCACCGTCTCTAGCTTATTCACATCCTTCCTATAGCATGACAATCAGATCTCCACACAATATTCCACTTTGATCAAAATGATAGAACATAGAACAGTACAGCACAGGAACAGGACCTTCGGCCCATGATGTTGTGCTGAACTAATTAAACTAATAAATAAAAGCCTACTAAATCAGTCCCTTCTGCCTACACAAGTCCCTATCCCTCCATTCACTGCATATTTATGTGCCTATCTAAGAGCCCCTTAATCACATCTATCGTATTTGCCTCCACTACCACTCCTGGCAGCGAATTCCAAGCCCATCCAGAATAAATCCTATTGGGCTCTTAACCCCATGGTTGTTCACTTACACTGCCCCCCACCTCCTCCGCCAGACTCAACCCACTGAATTCAGAAGTCCATCTTTAAACTCACCCACAGCTTTTTGGAAGATGTCTTCGATGTGCCACTTCAGTTGACACCCCACTCTTTAGTTTCCAAACACTTCTCAAAACCTGTCATATTTATCCAATTTTAAGCAACTCACTCAGCAGCCATTTCTTTATGAGAGGATCTAACCCATCAGTTAAATTGTTGGATTAATAATCAAGACCCTTGAACTACTAATCCACAGAGTGATAGATCAAAACCCATAAGGGCATTGAGACTTTGAATTCAGTTCAAAACTCTTTACATAAAGGAATATAAATTTTCTGGCTTATCATAAAATAACCAAATGTTTCACTTATGTCCTTTAGGAAAGGAAGCTTGTTTTCCTTCCCCATTCCAGCAATCCCTCAATGTGGTTGACTCATTACTCCCCTTTGATTTGAAGCCTAGAGCAAGGCTCATCATCAACTTCTCGTCCAGGGACATTAATTCACTTATGGAATATGGATGTCACTGGCAAAGTCAACATTTATTGGCCAATCTTACAATTGGCCTTGACAATAAGCTCTTTTCTTACATTCAAGGTGCAAGATAAATGAAGATTGTGATTCCTGCTATGTCAAGCGTACAGAAGGTAATATTATTGTTCCAGTTAGTGGCAAGGGGAATGGAGGCCATTACACTAGGCTCTCCACTGAGGTTGAAGGAGACAAGGTGCATTGATTTGCTTTGCATCTAACTGCAGCTAACCTAGATTGCTTTACGTCAAAAGCTGGTAAGCAAAGCAGCTGACATTTCTTTGTTCCCACTGTAAATTGTCTTGCTTTGATAAACCCAAAAAAAAATAAATGAAATGAAAAGTAATGCTTCATGGCACTGCCCAAATGAATAATTTCAGGCACATTGGTCAAGAGCCAACAACCCATGATCAAAAGTCAATACACAATTGGATGTTTGCAAATTCTCTGAGAGCTTCTTCATTCTCATTTACTGCACAAAGCTATCATTGATTTTTTTTCATAAACTTGTTTTTAAAGCAGCTTTCAACAAGGTTCAAAGTTGCTGACCAGGTTAGCTCCTCCGAGCATCAGGTTCTGGCTGGATGCTTCAATCCTCACCGAGAGCAAGGGATGCTTGCTCCAGTCTAGTATTTCAAAGTACTCAGGTAATCTGCCCAGAAGGCTCAGCGATAAAATTAAAATGCCCATAATGGCACTATACTTAGTGCTCCATTTCTGCTTTTTCCTCTGAGATCTTTTGAGTTCACCCAGATAAAGATCAAAGGAGCTTCTTCAAAGACTTTTTTCCAATTCCCCCTGCAGCACATACACATCCTACCACCACAACCATCTTCCCTATATTCCACTGAGAACTTGGTGTTGCTCTGGCTGCCCCACTCCTTCACCCCAACACTTGTTGCCATCTCTTCGCTCAACCAAGCTCTGGAAACTCCTCCCCACACCCTTCTCTCTCCACCTTTAAACGTGGCTTGACATCTGCCTCCTGAACAAACACTTAACCCACAACAAAATGCCTCCCTCAGTAACAGTTTCTAATTGTTACTGCTTCTGGGAAGTACCCTTGGTGCTTGCATCTTTAAGTTTTAACCCATAATAACCTAAAACAAACTTCCAAAATGTTGCTTAGAAAACTATTTTTTAGAAAACATTGATAAAACTCCATGTTGACAATGTATTTGGTTATTTCAACCATGGTGTTCACTTTAAGGGTATTGTGTACAAGACATAATAGAATAATCCAGTCAGTGAGGTGACTGGGGTAATTCAGGGAGAAAAGCAGTAGAATACATGCAGTCCGGATGAAGGGTCTCGACCTGAAACGTCAACTGTCCATTTCCCTCCACAGATGCTACCTGACCACTCCAGCAGTTTGTACTCCTGGAGTACATGTACTCCTTGATTTACTATCAGAAAACTATTCACAAAGTGAAAAGTTGTAGATCTAAAAGGCTGAGTAAAACATATTCTATTGTGGTGCAGTGTGTTACTGTAGGCAGAGGGTACTGTGCTATACATCAAAAACTAGATTCATAATTCAAAGACTCATATTCTGAAGAGTTAATGGCATTATGATGAAAAAAACGATGATGCTGGAGGAACTCAACAGGCCAGGCAGCATCTGTGGAGAAAAGCAGGCGGTCAATGTTTCAGGTCAGGACCCTTCTTCAGGACTGAAGATAGGAAAAGATGAAGCCCAATAATGGGGAGCTCAAAAAAGGGGAAGCCCAATCAGTGCATTATGGTGAAAGTTTGCAAATGGAATATTTGTAAGTTGGGGAACACTTTTATGAATAATGCAGGCACAGTGGTCAACTTCGAATCCAGGAGGTATTACAATTGTCATTACTAATTTAGAACAGAAACTGGAAGTTGATGTTTTGCCCCAAATTTTGTTTCAAATAACTGATTTTGCCAAAAATGAAAAGAACCAAATAAACACCACAAACATCGACTGCTACTGGAAGGTCATCAACTTGGTGAAAGACACGAGTTGGTCTGCCTAAAGCCTGGTCTTCCAGTGGCACACCAACTGGCACATTCCAAGGTGCAGGAGTAAGTACTGAGGGATGCAGTGAAGTTCAGTGCTGCCACTGCAGAAGCTCTGTGGGGATGGGTCACTGCCTCAGAGTCAGCAGGTGGAAACCTTTCCCAGAGAAATCAAAGACTAAAAAGAATGTTTTCCAAATAAACTGAGATCCTGTATTATACAAGCATTTTGACAATTCAGTAAAAGTTAAGTTAAAAACAACCTACTAACTTGTACGAGGAAGCAGATAGAGCGAAAAAGACAGTGCAGCACTTCCTTAGTACTGCTCTGGGAGTTCAGCCTGGATACAACAGAATGTACCCTATCAGCTGAATACTCCCAGCACTTTTCTGCTTTTATTCAAGATCTAATAAGATAAGATTTCTTTATTAGTCACATGTACATTGAAACACACAGTGAAATGCATCTTCTGCGTAGAAACGTTCTGGGGGCAGCCCGCAAGTGTCGCCACGCCTCCATCGCCAACATAGCATGCCCAGAACTCCTAACCCATATGTCTTTGGAATGTGGGAGGAAACCAGAACAAACCTACACAGACATGGGGAGAACATACAAACTCCTTACAGGCAGCAGTGGGAATTGAACCCAGGTCACTGGAGCTGTAATAGCATTACACTAACTGCTACATTACCGTGCCACTGCCACCCCCCACCCAAGTGCTAGAGAATGTTAAACCACCTTTCAGTGGGATAAACCATGTCTTTTTCTTTTAAGGCCGTCCCTTGGAATTGAGGATGATTTGCTTCCATTCTGGTTTTGAGGTGGCGGATGAGACTAACATGGTAACATTCCATAGACAGAGCAGGGATTGGATGACAGGCAGGTAGGTGGGTAGTTTGTGAGGTGGTGCGCTCCTTCTGCTGCTTACACTGGACCTCTGTATGCACCCAATGCATAGCCTCGAGCTTCACAATACCATCCCAAATGCTCCTCCCCACTCTGAGTGGTGATTGGGCCAGAGATTCCCAGGAGTCATTGGGAATGTCCTACTTCCTCAAGGAAGTTTTGAGCATATCCTTGGATCCTCTTCTCTTTCTGCCTGGTAATCTCCCATAACAGTTCAGCATAGACTGTCTGCTTCCAAAATTCATGACATGACATGTCCAAACATAACTAAATGCACCTGGGAATGTTGGTCTGGGGAGAAAATTCTATGACTGGTGTGGTTATCCTTCAAGTTAATTTGGAGGATTTTGTAGAGACAGCTTTGGTGGTATTTTCCAGGTGCCCGCCGGAGGCAGTCCGCATCTCAGAAGCATATAGGAGGTCGGGGAACATTTCTGCCTGCTGGACCATGAGTTTTTCTCCAGGCCTGAGGTCTTGATCTTCACCGAGATGTGGCTCCAGGGATGGGAAATGGTCCATGTTTCCCAGGATCTCACTGTGAGCCTTCACTGTTGGATGGCAGTGTGGTGTAGCGAGGACTGGTTGGAGGACCTTTGTCTTAGAGGTGTTAAGTGTAAGGTCCTTCCTTTCATGTACTTCAGTGAACAAGTCAACAGTTTCTTGGAGCTTGGCATCTGAACGTTTGCAAACGCAAGTGTCACTTGCATGTTGCAACTCGACTAGAGGTTCTGGAACATAGTTGCTAAAAATCCTGTAATTGTTGCTTTATTAGCCCAATGGGTGTACTCCACAGACACAAGGCCTTATTTCATTTATATTCTTTTCCTGCTTAAGTGAGGTCATCAGTTGTGAGTGCAAATATATTTAAGAAATGCCTAATCTACTCATATAGTCAAATACCATTGTGAAATTGTCAAAGCTGTAACCATATATTTCTGTTAGAAGAAAACACCTACACATTTTTGTGGAATGGTTCCTTTTTCTACTGGTGTATCATTGGGGTGGATATGTGCAGTCCAATTGACCACAACCAACTGGTTTGGATGTGGCCCCAGGGAACAAATTTAGATTTTAACATTCGTTTAATGCAATAAATCTAGCTTTAAATACTTCAAGAGAAATTATGAAGCAGTCTGGGTACCAGGTACCGTCAGGCATGAAGCTTAATGTGTGAGAGAGATCTGGCTCCCACGTTTCCAATAAGAAGTGAATTCTTCATGAGAGCCACATTAATTCACTGATTTTTTTGTAAAAATGCATTTAGAGGAACTACTTCCCATCTGCTTTCTAATCTGCTCATTGGACAAACCTGTAAAACATGTTGGCTCGGGAACTGAATCTATTGTTTGATGCAACCATCTTCACAATGGTGAAAAAGATAACTTTCTGATCCATGTTGGTTAATTTCAGTTTTGATTTTGCATATTCCCTTTCAATCATGCTTGATAAATAAAACATGATACACACAATTGGTAGAGTTTTTTTGGTTTTAGAATTCACAGTACCAACAAAATCCATTTGCTACCTCCTGTGTCTGTTCTTGAGGTTGACCCTACAACTGAACGTTGTAGTGGTGAAAGCCTTGGATTCGGTGCATGAAGGGTGCACGGAGGAGCTCCAGGGATGATGGACTTCATTTGCCAGGAAAGACCTGTCGTCCCGAAATCAATTTTCTCCTTCTGTCCGCTGTAAATAACACAGTGCCACGAGGTCGATTCGAACAAATACCTTTATCAGCAGTGCACCACTAGGAGAATTCTCTTCAGCACTCACTAAGAGTCGCTTCCCGAGTTCTCCCCGCACAAAGGGCAGACAGACATTTATACAGGAATTGTCACGCACATCCCATGCAAACGGCGCCTCGAGTTTCGGTCAAGCTATAGAGATCCCGAGACAGCTATCACACCTTTTGTCTTAGTATAATTGAGTTACAATCAAGGCTTTCAAAAGCAGGTATCACCCTTCATTGTTCAGACCAAGTCTTCACCTCGATATTAATTACACTCAGTATCGCCACCGTCTGACATATCGGAATGGTTCGTTACCCGAAACAAAGGCAGTTAACATACTTAACATTCCAACCTAACTAGTGGGTCAGCAGCTTGCTAGTCCTTGCTAAAGAAATATAAATGCATATATATATATATATATTTTGTTTGCCAGTTATAGGTATGGTTGCAATTCTTAACCCTTCACTTCCTCAGACCGAGATTGCTTTCATTAGAGCAGAGATTTGGTAGAGGTGTTCAAGGAGGGGTCTAAATTAGATCAGGAGAAATGGTTCCCACTGGTCGAAGAGTTGAGAACCACAGGGTGCAAGATGACCAACAGAGGAACTGAAAGATGACATGAGACATGCGTTGCCTCACAGGGTAGCGGAGACAGATTCAATTGTGACTTTCAAATGAATCCATGCTGGAAAGAAAACACTATGGGCCTTTGGAGAAATAGAGGGAGATTGAGACTAGGTGCATTACTCTTGCACAGAGCCACCATGGACTCTAAGGGCTGAATAGCTCACTCATGTACTGTTACCACTCCATGATTCAAAAACAGTTTGGGATATCTGGAGGTCACAAAATTTGCATTGTGTTATGTACCAGCAGCAATAGAAACGCAACGAGCAAGGTTTCAATGTTAAAACCTATTTATTAGTAACTACTTTTAATAAAAAACATTAGGTATCAGACATTGACCGAAATAAACCGAAGTGTGTGTGTGGCTAGTTCCCAAACCGCCAAGTCTAGGAACAGTTCTCAAAGTTTTATGATGGCAAACCAGTTCAGTTCAGCAAGTCACAAAGCAAAGCGATGAGCAAAGGCTTCTGAAAACCACGCTAGAATGTAGAGAGAGGGAGTTTACGAATTTCACAAGTCCCACGTTGGAACCCATACGATGCCACAATCGCCGAAGATCTCCATTGCTTTGTTCTGAAATATCCGCCACACCGAGGGCACTTAATACGTGGCCACCCACAGATATACCTGCTTCCCAGTACAGGTTAGTGACAAAATGGATTCCACAGATTACTCCAAAAATCCATGTATGGTTTGCAAAGTGACAGTCACCCAGCGATTGGACTTCACCCATAGATACAGAAGCTGGCAGTCAGTGCTACCAACTCTCACGTCTCTCTCTATCTCTCTCTCTCTCTCTCTCACACACTCTCTCTCTCTCTCTCTCTCTCTCTCTCTCTCTCTGTGGCTGGGTTCGGGAATCAGCTCACAGACAGACATGTCTGCAGTTGCCAGCACTTCAATAAATCAGCCTTCAGACACCTGCAGCATTCCAGTTATCCCGGTCATAGAAGCTCTCCGCTCCCACTCGCAGCAGTCAGACAAAGCCACACGCTACTGTTCAGGTGCCTTAAAGGGACACTCACCAAGTAGCAACCTGGGCTCATAACAATTGCAAGTTCAAATTCTCTCTTTTGTGAAAATCAAGTCGACTGTAAAGTACATTTACATACCACCTTTGTTTTTGAAATGAGGAACCTGCGTTCAAGGTGTTGGACAACACAAAGGATGAAGAGAAGGTTCAAGGAGCTATGGTCAATTGTTACCGAATTTGGGTCTAGGAAGCTGGATAAAGATGAGGACTTCCATGGGTTTCAGGACTTGGGAAAGAACGTGAAGAGTGGATGTAGCCTTGAGATCATCCAAAGTTAAGTCAAAAGGGGAAGAAAGATCATGAAAGGTGGAATACTTGGAACTTTAATATTATAAAAAAATACAGCAACTCAAGAATGTTTGTACAGGAGACAGAGAATGAAGGGTCAAGAATAGTACAAAGGCCATTACAAATTTTTAGTGAAATTTGTGAGATCGCATGACCTGATTGCATGATACCGCAATCAGCAATCCTCCGTAAATACCATTCACAAAATCAGTAATAAAGAGTCAAGCTCCATTATGTACATGGACACATCTCACACAGGTTCGCAGAATGATTGCTCTCATCAGATCACAAGAAGGGCCACACTTGATTTAGCTCATCAAAACCATGGGAACGAATAAAAGAATACCTTCAATGAAGCCCCAGTCCATAATCAGGTTTCGGGAATTGATTATTCTCTGCACAATACATGCAAGAATTAGGTACCTAGTAAAGTGTGTATTTTAACACAATACACGCAGAGCTCGCCCACCTCCAACACAGAAATGAGCATTTCATCAAGTCCCAGTTTTAACTTGTGCTTATCTGTTATTTTGAGTGGGGAAGGAGTTTAAGACAATAAAAACTTACAAAATACCAAGCCTGAAGTATTATACACAAATGCATTCCATAAACCAGTGTCTGGTCATGCACTGTTCACCACCACTTGTCTTATAGTCCACAGAGTTTCTAACTTTGTTTGCCGTAATTCTGAAGGTTTCATTACATAACTGTACCCCGGTATAGTCAACCAGCCATTTTTTTTAAAAAACACAATTCTAATATCTGTGTAACCAACAGAAAACAATAGTCGAAGAATTAGTTTGGATTTTCGGCAGCAACATCCCTGAAATCAGTCTCCAAATCCTGGAGATAGCAGAGCTATTCCAGAGGGTCCATAGCCATGACCAACACAGCCTCAAAATGCATCAGGCATTTTACTGGCACTATGAAGCAGATGACACATTCCACTGGCTGCCAACCCTCCCACAATATTTAACCACAACCTCACCTATGTGCCTTGAGACTGATCTAAAGAGGTGCTGCCCAAGCCAAGACAAGAAAGGAGAGACAAGAGAAGCTGGAAAGTTTGGGTCTGTATTCCTTGGAGCATAGAAGAATGAGGGGGGGAACCTTATTCCAAACATACAAGTTTTTAATGTGACTTGACGGGGTAGATGTTGAGATGTTTTCACTAGTGGGAATGTCACAGACAAGGGGACATAATTACAAAATAATGGGCCGGTTGTTTAAAAATGAGGTGCATTTAAATTTCTTCTCACAGAGGGTGCTGAATTTCAGCCCCAGAGGGTGGTGGAGACCAGATCATTAGAAAAATTTAAGGTGGAGATAGATAAATATTTGAAAAGATCAAGGAACTGAGGGTTATGGGGAACTGGCACAGAAAAAGAGTTGAGGCCAGCATTGATAAGCCATGATCATATTTAATGGTGGGGCAGGCTTGAGGGGCCAGATGGCCTCCTCCTGCTCCTGTTTTCTTGTGTTCTGTGTTCAAGACTATTAATGTCATAATATAATGCAGGTCACCTTCACATGTAATTGTTCGCTTATGTTACTTGACGACACAAAATCCATTAATCTTACTTTAGTTGCTTTCATTATTCACTCATGGGGTATGCATATTGCAAGCAAGGCCTGCACTTATTGTCCATCCCAAATGGCTTTGAGAAGGTGGTAATGAGCTGCCTTATTGTAGCCCATGCAGTAATGCCAGCATCTATACTGTTGTTGCATAGGAAGTTCTAAGATTTAGATCCAGCTATAATGAAGGAATGATGTCGATACAACATCATTCTAGCAGCTGGAGGTGGTTCCATTAACCTGCTGTCCTTATCTTTCTTGGTTTCATGCTTGTGGATTTCTAAAGGTGACGTTGGAGCAGCCTAAGTGAGTGCATTTTGTAGATGGTGTGCACTGAACCAATGTGCCAGTGATGGAGGCAGTGACTGCTTAGAATGGTGGATGAGGTGTCAATCAAGCAGGCTTCCTCATCCTGGATGTTTGAGAGTTATGACACTGTATGTGTATCCCTGATGTGTGTCTTATGGACAGTTGGAAGTATTTGGGAGACTAGGAGGTACAGATTAGTCTACTTGTAACCTTGGCAATGATAATGTCAGTATACTTCAAGGAAAGGTGGTCAGACATTCTCCAGTTGGAAATAATTAACTCTTTTGCATTTGGATAGTATAAACTTGCTTCCCACTTGCCAGCCTAAACATCATTCAGAATTTGCTTCACAAACACCAAATCTTACCTACAGGAATTAACACAATAATAATAGAAGAAAATGGGAAACATTCTGTTACTATTTGAAAGCCATAGTAAGATGTAGCACCAAAAAGGCAAAGTTCAGAATATATTACATTTCCTTAAACGGAGGACACCATTCATCCCATTGAGTTAATGCCAACGCAAGACATTGAAGTCACTTCAATCAAGTCAGATGATACATAGTCTCATCCACTGCAGCAGCAAGTCTTGACGAAATGTGTGGTGTCCACCAGACTTCTGTTGTCACTGGAATTACTCAGTAGGTTAATTGAGTTGTATACCTTGAAGGACGACTGCACTGCAAGATGAAGTCAATCTGAATCGAGTGTGATGATACACAAGGCCTGGAATTACTTACGTCACCTCAATACAACGTAACCAAAGTGCACCAAAGAGACCAGAAACAGCAATAGCCAAAGTTCAAGCATACGAGTCTCTATTAAATTTAGTATTAACTGGTGATCATTCAGAAAATAAGTTTCATTATGTATTTATGGTATTCCCATAGTCAAGGTAACAACTGTAGTACCAGATGTGACACTGATTATTTATAGATTATTTGGAGAAGTGGTTCATGGGAATTATTGGTACTTGGAATGAATATTGTAGAGATGTTTAGTTTTGTTTATGGCTGATGTTTGTAGTCAAGATGATTTGAAGCAATTGATGTTTGCAGTCAAGAAGATTTGAATCAATTTATTTACTTAAATCAAAGAACTTTACAAATAATAACTAAACTCTCGGTTAATTGCATATTTACACATGTAAATAGTTAATTGATAGAAAAAAGTCAGCATGTGTATCATTAGCAGTTGCAGGATTTGTTACTTTTTAAGTGGGAAAGGGGTGTAGGTGTATAAAGTGCATGTGTGCGTGTGTACTTTAAAGAACTGTATGTACCATACAGTATGATTTTTGATACATTATTGTGCCAGCCACTTTTGTACTTCAGCACTGACTGCCTTTAATAAAGGATGTTTTGTCAGTAGCTCAATGCTTATTACTTTCTTTAATGAACAGCAACACAAAGAACCTCCTAACACTATATTATCATTTCTAAAAGTTGCTTAAACAGAAAAGTTAAACCAACTCCCTTAAAGTTACTGGATGTATTCTTACACTCATTTTTCAACATTTGCAATTCTCCAATACTCAAGTGCCAATTCATGGTCTATAAATTGTGGCTATAAATCATGGTCTATAAAGAATGTGGCACTTTTCTCTTCAACTGTCACTCAGCAACTTTTGAGGTATGGTCTACACAAAGAATGCAAAATACCAGTTACCCTGGAAAGAAATGCAAATTGCACAGGATAAAAAATGAGTAACACAAAGTGTTCTGCACAAATCATGGAAAATACCAGGAAGCAGTGCAGAGTGGACAATGCAAAAGTACTGGAGAATACAAAAGACTGGAATACCACGCAAAAGGAATGCAAAACATCAACACATTCTACACAAAGACTGCAAAATACTAGCATGCTCCGCTTGGACAATATAAAATAGCAGCATATTCTGCAGGGACAATGCAAAATACCAGCATCCTGTGCATACAGAATGCAAGATACCAGCAGACTGTGGATGGAGAATATAAGATACCAGCCTACTATGTACAGATTTTGCAAAATACCAGTATACTGTGCACACAGGATGCAAAAGACACACATTCAATGCACAATAAAGGGTACAAAATACCAGCTTAAAGTGCATGCAGAAAGCAAAATACATGCATTCCATGTGCATAGAATGCAGAACACCAGCACAGAGAATGCATAATAACAGTATACCATACATACAGAAGCAAAATATCAGCATGTTGTGTGCACAGAATGCAAAATACCAGCACTCAGTGCACATAAAATGCAAACACCAACCCTACTATGTACAGACTGCAAAATACCGCCATTCTGTACATACAGAATGCAAAATACCATCACAGTATGCACATAGAATGCAATGTGCATGCATACTGTACATGAAGAATGCAAAATACAAACATATTGTACACACAGAATGCAAAATATCAGGATCACAGAATCAGAGAACTACAGAAAGTTCACAGCACCGGAGGAACTTCCATTAGCCTGTCAATTCCATGCCAGATCGCCCTGAAAATGTTTTAGGTATTCCCCCAGTCCTATTTTAAATGCCACAACTAAATCTATGCCCTCCACTTCCGTTCACAGGCCATTTCAAATTCTACCTCCAAGCTATTTACCTAGCCGCCTACTGAAACTCCTGGCACTGATCCGTAACTGTCAGCTCTCTCTGCTGTGAACCACCCCGACTCCCTCTCCTGGACCCAGCCTCAGTCCAGGTAACACACTTTCAACTACAAAAAAGTACAGTGTGCATTCAGTAGCATACAGTTTACTGAAATTTGCAATGCCAGGCCACAAACAAAACAATCATTGATGCATCACTGCAACAACCATTCAGGTGCACGAGAATGTCAAGATCTTTATTCTTCCCCTTCTTCTCAAAGCTGTTAGTGACAAAGCCTCAAAACCAGGAGGGAGCTTAAGAATGGATTTAGGAGAGCTGGAAGAAGGGGGCATGAGAAGTCCTTAGCGAGTAGGATCAATGAAAACCCCAAGGCGTTCTACATGTATGTGAAGAATAAGAGGATGACTAGAGTGAGGGTAGGACCGATCAGGGATAAAGGAGGAAACATGTGCCTGGAGTCGAAAGAGGTAGGGGAGGTCCTTAATGAGTACTTTGCTTCGGTATTCACCAGAGAAAGAGGCCTTGACGTTTGTGAGGATGGCGCACGACAGACTGATACGCTAGGGCATGTCGATGTGAGGAAAGAGGATGTGCTGGAACTATTGAAGAACATTAGGTAAGATAAGTCACCAGGACCGGACGGGATACATCCAAGGTTATTACGGGAAGCTAGGGAAGAGATTGCTGCGCCTTTGGCGACAAATCTTTGCACCCTCACTGGCCACCGGAGTAGTGCCGGATGATTGGAGGGTGACAAATATTGTTCCTTTGTTTAAGAAAGCAAGTAGGGATAACCCTGGGAATTACAGACCGGTGAGTCTTACTTCAGTGGTGGGCAAATTACTGGAGAAGATTCTTAGAGACAGGATTTATGGGCATTTGGAAAAGCATAGGCTGATTAGGGACAGTCAGCATGGCTTTGTGAGGGGCAGGTCGTGCCTCATGAGTCTGATTGAATTCTTTGAGGATGTGACAAAGCACATTAATGAAGGTAGAGCAGTGGATGTGGTGTACATGGATTTTAGTAAGGTGTTTGATAAGGTTCCTCATGGAAGGCTTATTCAGAAAGTCAGGAGGCATGGGATCCAGGGTAACTTGGCTCTGTGGATTCAGAATTGCCTGGCCCATAAAAGACAGAGGGTGGTTGTAAACGGAGCGTATTCTGCCTGGAGGTCGGTGACCAGTGGTGTTCCGCAGGGATCTGTTCTGGGACCCCTGATCTTTGTGATTTTTATAAATGCCTTGGATGAGGATGTGGAAGGGTGGGTTAGTAAGTTTGCTGATGATACAAAGGTTGGTGGTGTTGTGGAAAGTGTAGAAGGTTGCTGTAGATTACAACAGGATATTGATAGAATACAGAGCTGGGCTGAGAAGTGGCAGATGGAGCTCCACCCGGATAAGTGTGAAGTGATACACTTCAGGAGATCGAATTTGAAAGCGGAATACAAGGTTAACAGCAGAACTCTTGTTAAGAAGGTGTATGGATTGTTGGCCTTCATAAGCTGGGGTATCGAGTTCAAGAGCCACGAGGTGACGTTGCAGCTCTATAGAACTCTGGTCAGACCACACTTGGAGTATTGTATTCAGTTCTGCTCGTCTCATTATAGAAAGGATGTGGAAGCTTTAGAGAGGGTGCAGTGAAGATTTACCAGGATGCTGCCTGGATTGGAGAGCATGTCTTATGAGGATAGGTTGAGCGAGCTAGGGCTTTTCTCTTTGGAGAGGAGGAGGATGAGAGGTGACTTGATAGAGGTGTACAAGATGACAAGAGGCATAGATCAAGTGGACAGATAGAGACTTTTTCCCAGGGCGACAATGGCTAACACGAGAGGACATAATTTTAAGCTGATTGGAGGAAGGTATAAGGGGGATGTCAGGGGTAGTTTTTTTTTTACACAGAGGGTAGTGGGTGCATGGAACGCACTGCCAGCAGAGGTTGTGGGGGCAGATACATTAGGGGCATTTAAGAGACTCTTAGATAGACACATGAATGATAGAAAAATAGGGGGCTATGTGGGAGGGAAGGGTTAGATGTATCTTAGAGCAGGATAAAATGTCGGCACAACATTGTGGGCCGAAGGGCCTGTACTGTGCTGTAGTGTTCTATGTTCTAACCACTCACTGCTTTAAAATACTCATGTCACTTTTGATTCTTCTGCCAATGACCTTCACTCCACACCCTCAGGTTCTAGACCCTTTACGATTTTAAATACCTCCACTGGATCCTCTTGCTATCACCCTTGTTCTAAGTAGAAGAACCCCAGCTTCATTTGTCCATCTACAGAACTAAAGCCCCTCATCCCTGGAATTGTTTTAGTAAATATCTCTGCACCCTCCCCAAGGCCTTCACATCTTTTCCAGAGTGAGGTGTCAAGAATTGGACACAATATTCCATCTGTGGGCAAAGAAGGTTTTTTGTTTAAAAACTGGTTTCTGATGACTTCCTTGCTGCTGGATTTCATTTCCATACTTATAAAGCCCAGGCTTTGTCCGCTTTCTTATCCCTTTCCTTACTCTGCCCTGCCACTTTCAACAAAGCCTACATGCATATCCCCAGGTCTTTCTGCTCCTGTATCCCGTTAAGAACTGCATCTCCTGGATCACAGTCTCTCCTCGTTCTTCCCACCAAAACCTAACATCACATTTTTCTCAATTAAATTTCACCTGCCCATATCTTTTTTTCAGATCTATTACTATCCTATTATAATTCAGTCCATTACACTTCCAAGTTTTGTGTTGTTCTGTTGCCCTGAGCACTCAAGCCCAATCATTAAGAGATATTAAGAAAAGTAGTAGTTCAGAAGACCACTTTAAACATCCTTCCAGTCCAAATAAAAAACCTTTCACTTCCACTCTGTTTCCTTGCACTGAGCCAATTTTTCCATCCAG
Source organism: Pristis pectinata (assembly GCF_009764475.1). NCBI lineage: Eukaryota > Metazoa > Chordata > Chondrichthyes > Rhinopristiformes > Pristidae > Pristis > Pristis pectinata. The sequence goes on along the minus strand of NC_067405.1, from coordinate 139,200,725 downwards.
AGTCCTATTGCCCTTTACCTTTCACGGGCTATAGAGGCAGGTACAATTACGATGTTTAAAAGACATTTAGACAGGTACACGGATAGGAAAGGTTTATAGGGTTACAGGCCAAACACAAGCAAATGGGACTAGCTTGGATAGACACCTTGGTCAGCATAGATGAGTTGAGCCGAAGGGCCTGCTTCCATACTGTATAAATCTATGACTTTGATCTTGATGACAAACCCTTCACACAGCACTTTCATCAAATGATTTTTAGAGTCCTAAGAGACTGCAGATGCTGGAATATGGAACAAAAACAAACTGCTGGAGCAACCTAGCAGGTCAGGCAGCATCTGTGGATTCAAAGGGATAGTCCACTCCCAAACATAGACTATTCTTTTGCCTCCATAGATGCTGCCTGACCTGCTGAGTTCCTCCAGCAGTTTGTTTTTGGCAAATGGTATTGGTATTGGTTTATTATTGTCACTTGTACCGAGGTACAGTGAAAAGCTTGTCTTACAAACTGATCGTACAGGTCAAATCATTACACGGTGCAGTTACATTGAGTTAGTACAGAGTGCATTGAAGTAGTACAGGTAAAAACAATAACAGTACAGAGTAAAGTGTCACAGCTACAGAGAAAGTGCAGTGCAATAAGGTGCAAGGTCACAACAAGACAGATCGTGAGGTCACAGTCCATCCCATTGTATAAGGGAATTGTTCAATAGTCTTATCACAGTGGGGTAGAAGCTGTCCTTGAGCCTGGTGGTACATGCCCTCAGGCTCCTGTATCTTCTACCTGATGGAAGAGGAGAGAAGAGGGAATGTCCCGGCTGGGGTCTTTGATTATGCTGGCTGCTTCACCAAGACAACGAGAGGTAAAGACAGAGTCCAAGGAGGGGAGGCTGGTGTCCATGATGCGCTGGGCTGTGTCCACAACTCTCTGCAGCTTCTTGCGGCCCTGGGCAGAGCAGTTGCCGTACCAAACCATGATACATCCAGATAGGATGCTTTCTATGGTGCATCGGTAAAAGCTGGTGAGAGTCAAAGGGGACAAACCAAATTCCTTTAGCCTTTTAGAATGACTTTTAGAAGTCCATATACATCACCTCAACCACATTTCTCTCATTGATAAGGTGATTGCGAGAGTCAAAAACACTCTTGTGTTAGTTAAACATGGTGTGTTTTCAACAAATCCATGCTGGCATCTACTACTTAATTCACACTTGTCCATATTATCATAATCCCAGATTATCATTTCTAAATGTTGTTTCCCCATGAAAGTTAAAAAGAATGGCCTGTAGAAAGGCCAAAAGAATGGCTAGGTTTATCCCTACACCCAGTTTGCAAGAAGGGGGTAACATTTGCATTTCTCCAGGCCTCCAGCATCATACCATATCTACAGACATTTGAATGATTATGAGGAATTATTTGAATGATTAGACAGGTACATTGGACAGGGCCAAAGGCACTGGTTCCATGCTGTATAACTCTATGACTTCTGCATTTCCATCTGTCAGCAACCTTAGTGGGAAACCTGCTGGGAGTATGCAAAATACCAGGACATACTGCACAGTGAATGTAAAATGCTCTACATAGAATGTGTAAATTCCAAGATACTGAGTACAGAGGATCCAATCTACCAGGATACTCTGCAGAGAAAATCCAAGACACTTGGATATTCTATAGGCAAGTGGATATTATTCCATCACACTCCTGAATTATGCATCTGGAGATGGTGGAAAAGCTTTAGGATGTCAGAAGATGAACCACTTGCTGCAGGATATCCAGCCTCTGATCTTGTAGCCCCAGGTATTGTAGCTGCACCAGCTGAGTTTCTGGTGAATGGTAAATCACCAGAATGTTGACAATGTGGAATGAAGCAATGGTAATGCCATTGAACTTCAAGGATAGATCACTTGTTGTTAAAGGTCACTGCCAGGCACCTTCATGGCATGAATGCAATTTGCCTCTTACCAGTCTGTGACTGAATGTTACCTAGGTCTTTCTGCATGCAGATACAGACTGTTCCATTTGTTGAAGGGATACTAATGGAATTGAGCATTACACAATCATCATCAAACATTCCACTTCCGACCTTGTGATGGCAAGATCACTGATGAAGTGGTGAAGATGATTGGCCTTGAACAGTGCGGCACTCCTGCAGTGATGTCCAAAGACAGGTTCAATCAGAAAAGGTAAAAGTAAGCCACCTTTTTACCTTTTTGCAGTCTTTCAGGTTAAGGTACTCTCACATTGTTGGAAATTCTGGGATTAAATTCTGCTTTAACATACCAGATGTCTACTTCTTAGTGAATGGAATAGGTTATTACAGCAATATAATGGGTTCATGGTCACAATAACTGCAATTAGCTTTCTGATTTCCCAAACATTCTAGATTATTTTAATTAACAGAATTTCAATTCCATACCTGATCAAATTTGAACTCGCATCTCTGGATCGTTAGACCAAGCCTCTGGATTACTCATCTGGTCAATAATTACTATACCACTATAACTACTACTACACTGCACAGTGAATGTAAAACACATTTGACAGTGATACTGAAAAGTAATCTCTCTTTAAAAGAATCAAGCTATTAAAATATATTGAAAGTTCATTCTAATATAATTAAAGCAGTTATAAAAATGTGAATATACTCAAAATATTTAAATAAACTGAAATAATTTTAAAAAATACAATGCAAATACTGTAATCCTCTGCAATTTCTCCATTGAACTCCCTGTGCTCAGAATTCCCCAGTACAGAACAGATGTGAGCAAATTTAGGGTTTCCAATTCACACACAAATGCATGCAAGTCCTGACCTTGCTGGTACTTGTGCTGGAAAACATTACCAGTGTGACTGCCAGTAGTTTGCCATAAAAAATATGTTCCCCAGGTGCCATGATGGGATTTGGACTGAGGTCTACAAATAGATAATCCTCTAATGTAAATCACCATCTTCTCACAATCCATTATAGCAAGGCATTGTAGGGAAAACGCAAAGACCAGAATTAAGAAGAGGAGGAGAGAGAGTGCAAGATACCACTTGGCACCACTTTACATTGGCTGAAAGATTTGATGAGGCAGCATCCTCAGCTAGGAACCAAAAAGATGGCAGTAAAACAACATCGCACTGATAATGGAGGCTGATGCTTTTGGCTACCTGAAGGAAGCTGGCAATTTATACTGACAGCTGGTATATTCAGTATTGGAAAAAAAGGCTGTTTTTATTTCTGACTTAGATGTTAATGCTTACTTCAGCAGCTTGTGTCTATGTTTATGATGCTGTTTGCAAGGTCATGAGAGAGCTTTGCAAGTGCGCCAATGAACGATGTACGAGCTCAGCAACGCTTGGCCAGTAATCTACAAATAAACCTGGATCCTGAATAACAGTGCAGGATCGTGCCAGTCAAGGCTGTTTACTAAAGAGAAGTTTTGTGTTCCTGGTTGAGATCACACACTCTGAATCATCCCATCTAAATGTAGATCTCATTGAGTCTGGGTAGCAAATGATGTCACGTAACTAATATCCGGATACAGATCAGAGATAGACTTACAGAGACAGTTGTGGGTGCTGCAGGTGAGTTACCTCACTGCTCAGGGCAGTGTCTTAGCCCAAGCATCTTCAGCTGCTCCATTAAAGTTGCACGGTGTTCAGTTCCATTCACAGCTCCTCAGCCAGAGAAGCAAGTTCTGCCTCCCTGTTGCAGTGCAAAGGCAATATTCAGGCTTCGGCTGATAAGCAGCAAGGAAGAGTGTCACCACAGAAGTGCCAGGATATGGCCATCTCCAACAAGACAGACCCTAATCACTTTGCCCAGACGTTCAAAGGCATTACCATTGTTGATTCCCCCTCTATCGACATCAGGTAGGTCAGCATTGACCTGATACTTAATGAGACCTACCACATAAGGCTGAGTCTTACAAGTCTTATGAGGCTGGGTGTCTTGCAGCCAGATGATTTCCCAAATCCTTCTGCCTGCCAAGAACATAATGGAAAACTACTTGCCTGAATGACTGCTGCGCCAACAATCCAGAGGCTCAACTCTTTCCAAGACATTGCCCCCTGCTTGATTAGTCTTCTTTCCGCCACCTTGCACATTCACTCTCTTCGCCACTCTTACAATGTGGCTGCAGTGTGTACCACCTACAAGGTGCACTGTAGCAGCTCGCCAACCATCATCCAAAACCCTCAACCTCTGCTGTCTAGGAAGACAAGGACAGCAGAACACCATGACCGTCCAAGTCTCACACCATCCCAGCTCAGAACTACTTTGCTGTTCCTCCATCAATGCTGGGTCTACATTCTGGAATTTCCTACTTAGCAGCACTGTAGGAATATCTTCAGCAGATGAAACCTTCATAGGGTTGAATGGCCTCCTCTGTGCAATGTTCCAAGAAGGTGGCTCACTTAGAATGATTCATGTACTCCACCAAACAGTCAGGAGATCCCAGGTGATGTGATCCCCTGTCCTAAAGCAAATATGGTCCAATCAGAGGATTTCCTCAGGGGGTCAATGGGGAAGATAAACCAGCAAATCAACATCCCTTCTCCACTGCTCAGCAATGCAAAGGTCCAAACCCTCCAAAACCAACATATCGACAAAGTCCTCAACACTCTGACACATGCTAGATTCCTACCACATTATTCTAATAAGTGACTATTTTTATTATGCTGCACACAACAGTATACCTCTAAGTATTGCGAGATAAATTGGTGTTGGTTTATTATTGTCACTTGTACCAAGGTACAGTGGAAAAACTTGTCTTGCATACCGTTCGTACAGATCAATTCATTACACAATGCATTCGCGTAGTACAGGGTAAAAACAATAACAGAATACAGAGTAAAGTGTCACAGCTACAGAGTAAGTGCAGTGCAGATAGACAATAAGGTGCAAGGTCACAACAAAGTGGTTTGTGAGGTCAAGAGTCCATCTCATCGTATAAGGGAACCATTCAATAGTTTTATCACAGTGGGATAGAAGCTGTCCTTCAGCATAGTGGTATGTGCCCTCAGGCTCCTGTATTTTCTGTCTGATGGGAGAGGGGAAAAGAGAGAATGACCTGGGTGGGTGGGGTCTTTGATTATGCTGGCTGCTTCACCAAGGCAGCAAGAGGTAAAGACAGAGTCCATGGAGGGGAGGCTGGTTTCTGTGATGTGCTGGGCTGTGTCCACAACTCTCTGCAATTTCTTGCAGTCCTGGGCGGAGCAGTTGCCATACCTAGCCGTGATGCATCCAGATAGAATGCTTTCTATGGTGCATCGATAAAAGTTGGTGAGTGTCAAAGGGGACATGCCAAATTTCTTTAGCCTCTTGAGGAAGCAGAGGCACTGGTCGACGTGGTTGGACCAGGTCAGGCTATTGGTGATGTTCACTCCTAGGAACTTAAAGCTCTCAACTCTCTCAACCTCAGCACCATTGATGTAAACAGGTATATGTACACTGCCCCCTTTCCTGAAGTCAATGACCAGCTCTTTTGTTTGGCTGACATTGAGGGAAAATTTGCTGTTATGATACTATGTCACTAAGCTCTCTATCTCCTTCCTGTACTCCAACTCATTGTTATTTGAGATACGGCCCACTACGGTGGTATCATCTGCAAACTTGTAGATGGAGTTAGAGCAGAATCTGGCCATGCAGTCATGAGTATATAGAAATTAGAGTAGAGGGCTGAGGACCCAGCCTTGTGGGGCACCAGTGTTGAGAATAATCGTGCCGGAGGTGTTGCTGCTTATCCTCACTGACTGTAGTCTGTTCATCAGAAAGTCAAGCATCCAGTTGCAGAGGGAGGTGTTGAGTCCCAGGTCTCAGAGTTTGGTGATGAGTTTACTTGGAATTATAGTATTGAAGGCGGAGCTGTAGTCAATAAACAATAGTCTAACATAGGTGTCTTTACTGTCCAGGTGCTCAAGAGATGAGTGCAGGGCCAAGGAGATGGCGTCCAATGTAGACCTGTTTCGGCAGTAGGTGAATTGCAGCGGGTTAAGGCTGCCATGACCAGCCTCTTGAAGCACTTCATGATGGTGGATATCTGAGCCACCGGGTGGTAGTCATTAAGGCATGTTACCTTGTTTTCCTTAGGTACCGGGATGATAGTGGTCTTCTTAAAACAGGTGGGAACCTCAGATTGAAGCAGGGAGAGGTTAAATATGTCTGCAAATAACCCCGCCGGCTGATCAGCACAATATCCGAGGACACAGCCAGGGACACCATCCGGGCCAGATGCTTTCCTCAGGTTCACTCTGCACATAGATCTCACAATTATATTCACACATCTTTAAACAAAACACCAACTCTCTGCAGCTGTCACAGGGGCAGGAGCAGCACCCAATTCATGGTCATTTATTCTTTACCTCTCCTTTACAAAATATTTACATGTTTTCTCATCTCTACCCTTTTCCTTGTGCTTCTCTCCCTTACGTTTTCTCATGACAACACCTGCCCACTTGAAAAATATTTCACACAACAACGACGGAGGCAGGGCTATCCACAACAAAAAGGAAAGTTCATGCAATTTTAATCAGGGACATTTCCTCATATTGTGGATACTTTCTTTTCATTTTTTTTATTGACAGAAAGTGGATGTTGCTCCAATCTCAGCATTTATTTTCTTTCCCATTTGAGTTCGTGGCTCATTGGGTCATTTTAGAGTCAGAGTCATACAGCATAGAAACAGTCCTTTCAGACCACCACGTTATTAAGTACCCATTTATACTAATCCCATTTACCAGCACTTGGTCCGTACCCTAGTATGCTCCTCTAGATACTTGTTTAATGTTTTGAGAGCACCTATCTCCACCACCCACCCAGGTGGTGTGTTCTAGATTCTAACCACCCTCTGCATGAAAAGGTTCTTCCTCAGATCCCAGCTAAACCTTCTACCCTTTACCCTAAACCAATACCCTCTGCTATGGGGAACAATTTTGTTCTATCTACATTATCTATGCCCCTCATAATTTTGTATACCTCCATCAGGTCCCCCCCCCCACCACCCCCCAAATCTCAAGTCACAACCCCAGTCTATCCCATTTCTCGTCATAACTGAAATATTCCATCCCAACCAATCTCCTGGTGACTCTCTTCTGCATCCTCTCCAGTGCAATCACATCCTTTCTTGAGTGTGGCAACCAGATACTCCAATTGTGACCTAACCGTGTTTTGTAAAGAGCAATAAACAAACTACTAGAGGAACTCTGATTCCATAGAGGGAAACGGACAGTCGATGTTTTGGGTCGAGGCCCTTCACCCTATCCAGATGTCGGGTCTCGACCTGAAATGCGGACTGTCCATTTCCCTCTGCAGATGCTGCTCGACCTGCCGAGTTCCTCCAGTAGTTTGTTTTTCACTCCAGATTCCAGCATCTGCAATCGTTTGTGTCTCCGTGTTTTATAAAGTTGTACCCCCACCTCCCTGCTCTGAAATTCTATGCCCCAGCGATTAAAGGCAAGTATCCCAAATGCCTTCTTCATCACAAAAGAGTTAAGAGTCAACAAAAGTTTAGAGGATAGTTAAGAGTCAATCTGGGGTCACATACAGGCTGGACTAAGTGAGGAAAACTGATTTCCTTCCCTAGTGGGCACTGGTGAATCAGATTAGTGTTTACTCCAGGATTTGGCTTTTTATTTCAAATTTACTTAATGACTAGAATTTTGGTTCCCTAGCCACGACTAGAAATGTGGAACGATTCAAACTCACATATCCAGATTGACAGTTAAGGCTACTAACCAAGTAACAACCGCTGAGTTACTGCAACCCTGTAAATGGTCCAGACTGCAATATTCGCCCAAACCAGAGCGATTGCCATTGCACATCACGCAGGTGTGAGCTTAAAAATATAGCCTTTGAGAGACCAGAGAGAAGGTAGCCTTGACTTTTCTGCTCAGCTATGAATGCCCAATTTAAAAAATGGCTAAACTCAATGCTCGACTTTGGAGATGGCTGTTTGAAAGGTTCTGAAGATCACACTATTGGCTTTATACTTTCAGTCCAAAGTGCAAATTTCAGGAATTAATTTTAAACACATAATCTCAACAAAAGTATCCTCCACTCTGTTTTTTTTCTGAGCGAGGTTGCCGCAGTTTCCAATTCCTCTGCCCTTTAAATACATTCAGTTTCCCGAGTGAACTGACTTTGTTTGTCCATTTGCTTCAATCCCATTCTTACACATCGCAATGCCTCTACTTCACTGGCTGATAGCCTGAAAAATAAATTCACATCTACTCACGGGCAAAGAGCCGAAACATTATTGTCAGTTATTTCTTGTCTGAAGGGCGATTACCATCAACTTGTTAAAACAATGAGATGGAACCCAGTTGGCTAGGGGATAGAGTCATAGCATCATAGAGAGAGGCAGCAGGTTAACAGGCTCTGAGTCTATGCTGATCATCAACCTCCCATTTACACTAATCTTACAATAATACCTTTTTTTTTCATTCTCCCCACATTCTCATCAACTTCTCCCCTGATTCTACCCACTCACCTTCACATTAGGTACAATTTACAGTGGCCAGTTAACCTACCAACCCGCAGGTAACCGGAGCACCCAGAGGAAACCCAGTGAGGATAGGCAGCAACACCTCCAGCATGATTATTCTCAACACTGGTGCCCCACAAGGCTGCATCCCCTTTGACATTCACCAACTTTTATCGATGCACCATAGAAAGCATCCTATCTGGATGCATCACAGCTTGGTATGGCAACTGCTCTGCCCAGGACCGCAAGAAACTGCAGAGAGCTGTAGCACAGCCCAGTGCATCATGGAAACCAGCCTCCCCTCCATGAGCTCTGTCTATACCTCTCGCTGCCTTGGTGAAGCAGCCAGCATAATCAAAGACTCGACCCACCCGGGTCATTCTCTCTTCTCTCCCATCAGGAAGAAGATACAGGAGCCTGAGGTTCAAGGACAGGTTCAAGGACAGCTTCTATCCCACAGTGATAAGACTATTGAACGGTTCCCTTATATGATGAGATGGACTCTGACCTCACAATCTACCTTGTTTGACCTTGCACCTTATTGTCTACCTGCAATGCACTTCCATGTAGCTGTGATACTTTACTCTGTATTCTGTTATTGCTTTTACCCTGTACTACCTCAATGCACTGTGTAATGAATTGATCTGTACGAATGGTATGCAAGGTAAGTTTTTCACTGTACCTCAGTACAACTGACAATAATAAACCAATACCAATACCAAACCCATATGATCATTAGGAGAACGTGCAAACTCCATGCAGACAGCACCTGAGCTCGGAACTGAACCCTGAACTCTGGCGCTGTGTTAAACTTGCTTCTATAGCCCTTTCATGGCCTCAGGATCTCCCAAAGCCTTTACAACCATTGGAGGAACTTTTAAAGAAGGTCACTGATGTAAGTCTGCCCATTTGTGCACAGCATGTTCCTGCAAACAATGAGCATATAATTACCTAGAAATCAAATCCCATGACAGGATGTGTTTGAGTGCCACATGATCCAATATCTATGGAAAGCAAAGTGTGAATGAAGATTGGGAACTTACAACTTACAATTTAGAGGGATTGACCGGGCGGCTGCTGCTACCCGGGACGGGGTGTTTATGGTCCCAAGATAATGGTTTTGCCATTTAGGATTGCAATGAGAATGTGTTTCTTTATTTATTGAATTTTAATCTTTGGAATTCTCCACAGAACAATGGATGCTCAATCATTGAATATATTCAAGGCTGAGAATTTAGATTGGATTAGATTATTCTCATATACACTAGGGTGCAATGAAATTCCTTGTTCATTTGAAGCTCAGAGTAAACAGTGCATGTGGTAATAATAACTACAACAGCAAAACAGCAGAATGGTACAAGGACTGTAGTGCAATCTGAAGTAATGCAAAAAGAATACTAACGTGACAATAACAAATAACCGAGAGAGAGAGAGAGACAAGAGTACGAGAATGTGGCAGCACCACTGGGAAGTGGGTGTTAAAGAGCTGATTTGTTCAGGGGTCTGATAGCAGTGGGGAAGAAGCTGTTCTTAAGTCTTGATTTTTGGACTTTAAGGAAACAAGGGGATTTGGGGATCAGGTGGAAAGTGGACAAGAGGATCAGCCATGATATTGAACGGCAGAGCAGGCTTGATGGACTGAGTGCTCGACTGCTGCTTCTGTTCCTTACATTCTTATGCTCTTGTGTCAGACCCATCAGACCATAATGTGTGTTGAACTGAGTCTCAGCTGCTTTTGCTGGAAGTATGATACCCGTGTACTGCAGTTTGTACGTCAGCATTGTATGCCTTCTACTTGGTGACACTGTGAGCTCCAGAATAAACTGCAGCAGAAGTGAATTGAATCAGAAAATTCTGGAAAACATTCAGCAGCTCAAGCAACAGAAGGGAGAATTTAGAGATCTTACAAGAAAAGGCCGGGAATCAAAGGATGGGGCGGAAAGTGAAGGAGTGGTGATGATCTTATTGAATTGAAGAACAGGCTTGAGCTGCCATCAGACATCTGCCTGCTCCTATTTCTTGCATTTGTGTAGGAAGATGGGAGAGAAAGGTGGGTGATGGGGTGGGAGGAAGGAATGAACAAAAGGGAAGGTCTGTGATGGAGTGGCGACCAGGAATTAGATTTCACCATGATATCATCACATACCACCACCACCATCTCCCCATTTTAAATATCCCATGGGCTCACTGTGCCAATTTGAATTAGTGCTTTGGGAACATAGGAGTAGAAGGTAGATGGTGGTGCTGCCCCCACAGCTCCTGGGATCCAGTTTTGATTCTCACTTCTGGTGCTGTCTGTGTGGGGTATGTTTGCTCCCCCTGTAACCGTGTGGATTTCCCAAGTGCTCTGATTTCCTCACACATCCTAGGTTCATCCTGGTGGTTAGATTAATTGGCCACCGTAAGTTGCCCCTGGTGTAGGTAGGCGGTAGGAGACTTGAGGGGTGTTAGTAGGATGTGGGAGAATGGGTTACAGGGAAATAAGTGGGGAAAATGAGATTCAATAGATAAGCTGCTGGAAGAACTCAGCATCTGTGGAAGGAAAGGGGTTGATGTTTCAGGTCGAGACCTGCATCAGGACTCCAGACTGGGAAATGGGATTTTAGGAAGATGGCGCCAGAACGTGGCGACTCGTTGCCAGCTACTCTCTGGAGATCTACTCATTACATCTATTATAATTGTTCTGCTCTTTTAAGTATAAATTCTCTGACTGCCTCAATGCACTGATGTGATGAAATGATCTTTATGGATGGCATTGCAAAACAAAGTTTTTCACTGGACCTCGGTACATGTGACAGTAATAAACAAATTTCTTTGGCATTGGCAATGACGCACACTGCACAGTGTGTTGAGGACCCTTTTGGTTGTGGGTCTGCTGTTTGGAGATCCAATAGTGCCCGACGTAAGGTGAGGCCATTTCTTTATATGCTGTGGCAGTGTATAGGGAAATTAGTTCATTTTAGGGTCAAGATCAAGTCTAGGGGTTCATGGAAGAGAGAGTTTTGGTGTGTAGACCAGGGTCAGGGATCAGAAGAGGGAATTGTGACTAAGTTCAGCTTCACGCGATCGGTGGTGGTGGGATTGGAAGGGAGATTGGAAGGTGATCACCAGTCAGACGAGGAATGGGTTGGGTTGGGAGTGGGTAAGTAACTGAAAGGGGTTCCACCTGAGTCAAGTTCCCAGGCTGGTGCTCACATTGGGTCATTGCAACACCAGTGAACATGCAGGAAGTGGAGTCTATACACGGGCTTGTTGCAGGATGCGACTGGAGTCCTCAGTGCGTTATGTGACAGTCACACTGGGAAACCTGAAATGAAAATAGTGTATCACCATTCATTCTTCTAAACTCCAATGAGCATAAATCAATCCAATACAATCCCCCTCGAGAGGACAACTCCCTTACTCCAGGAATCAATCTCGTTAATTTGCTCTGCATTGACAACAGTGCCAGAGAGGCACTGGGGAACAAGTCAACTCATCTTAGTTATTTCTACTCCAAAACAGACTGAATGGAATAAACTCCACTTGCCTTTACCCCAGCTCTCAGGGCATGGGACCATATCCTTCCTTTGAAAGGATGTTAAGGATAGAAATGATGCTTGTTGTCCATCATTCCAAAAGGTACTTATAACATTTTAGAACAGAAAAATAGAAATAGAACTGTATAGCACAGAAACAGGGTCTTCAGCCCACCATGTCTGCGCCGAACACAACGCCAAATTAAACTAAATCTCTTCTGCTGCACATATCCCTCCATCCCCTGCGTATTCATGTGTCCACCTAACAGCCTGTTAAGCACCACTATTATATCTGCTTCCACCACTACCACTATTTTGAAGACATGCGACCCAGACTCTCTTCATTTTTGCCAGAAATACAAGCAATTACTTGCAATTATAGAGTACCTTCCATGCTTTAAACAGGATACATTAGGAAATTACAGACAAATCTGTTTCAATGATACTATCTGAGGGATAAACGTTGGTCAAAACACTGTGGGAAAACTCTCCTGCTTATCCATGAATGTTGCACAGACCTTGGATGAACTTGCAAATCTTCAGATATTGCCTTTGCAATCTTTTCCATCCCAGCTAAACAGGTGGGAAGCTGAGGAAAAGATCGTTGTATCCAACTAAACAGCACACCCTCAATACCTCCAGAGAGTATTGCTTTAGATTATGATCCATAGTTTTCCAAATTCTGAATGTTCCCCTCCTCCTGAAAAATAATTTAGCATTGACATTTGAATCTCAATGCTAGCCTCAAAGTCCTGAAGAAAAAAAGTTTAAGGTCTTAAGTTATTGAGGGGAAGTGATAGAAGCTATCTTACTTGTAGAGTGTAGTGTGAGGAGGCTCTAGGCTATAAATCAGAACCAGACCTCTTGGGAATGAAGTCACAAAACACTTCTGCACAAAGAGGTAGCTAGACATTTGGAAACCTTTTCCTCAAATTTAAACTGTTGCTGGCTTAGCTGTTAATTATAAACAAGAGTTCTGTATTTTTGTTAACAAAGGTTTTAAGTGACATGGGGAGAGGAAGCTAGATGGACTTGGGTCATAGATTAGCTATGATTTCCATGAATGAACAGACCTGAGAGGCTGAATGGCCGAACCCTGTTCCTTTAACCCATTGCAAATTCCTTCAGCATCCCTTTGATATGGTGGAACATTTTTCCTACTTAACTTCCTTTTCTACTGAATTTTATTTTAAAAGACATGCTTTTAAAATTGACAAATATATCACTGGGAGCAATACCAATCTGCGAAAAACATTATCATTTAATCTTAGAACAGCAAGGCCCCCGGGAGGTGAATCATTCACAATGTCAAATTGAATCTCTTAAATGTATTACAGGTTGCCAATCAAACCACAGCAGGATATCACCTTAACAACAAAAATACAAGCTAACCATTCCAGCCCACCTCACCCCCAAGCAGTTGATTAAGACTTTAACCTCCACTTCATAGGCTGTCCCTTAAGTTTGAGAATGACTTGCTTCTACTCCAGTTCTGTGGGTTCTGAGGTGACTGAAGAGTCTGACGTGACTGACGAGACACTGATGTGGACCCATAAATTGTTTCGAAGGGAAGGAAGTGCCTGAAAGGTGGGCAAGTGGGTAGTTAAAGAGGTTGTGCATTCCCTATACCACTTATGCTGGGCATCTGTATGCTGCCAACAGATAGATTTGAGGTTCTTGTATGCAGCAACAAACAATCTACTAGAGGACCTCAGCGGGTTGAGCAACATCTATGGGAGGAAAGGAATTGTAGACATTTCAGGACAAAACCCTGCACCAGGACTGGTCTGCCAGCCAGCATCTGCAGCCTCGCGTCACCATCTCGTATATTCCTCTCCATTTTAAGAAGTCGTAGGTCAGGGATTCCCACAAGTCAGTGGAGACGTAACCATTTATCAAGGAGACTTTGAGAACATCTTTGTATTGTTTCCTCTGCCCACCTGGTAATTTCTTCTTGTCAAGGTCAGGATAGTGCCCATTTTGGGAGACGAGTGTGTGGCAAGAGAATGACAAGGCTGACCGGAGTATAATTAGGGCCTCATTGCTGGAGATGTTGAGAGAACACTCAAGGTAGTTTGCTTGTTCTGCTAACGGATTTGGAGGATTATGAGGGGACAACAAATGGGATATCCCCCTAATGCTTTCAAGAGGCTGTTGTGTGTAGCCTTGACTTGGAAGCATATAGGAGGGCAGGGATCACCGGGCTTTGTGACCATGAGCTTTCTGCTAGTATTGAAGTCTTAATCCTCAGATGGTCAAATGTTGTGTTGACGCACTGAAGGCAAGGAGGATTTTCATCAATGATGTATGCCCTCATTGAGGCCATCTTCAAGAAAGGAGAAAAATCCAATCATGGTAACTGCAAAGGGGTCTCCCTGGTGTTTGCAACAGGGAAAATCATCACCAGGATCCTCTTCAACCACCTCCTCCCAAGTAACCAAAGATGGCAGTGAGCTATCTCCTTACCACTGAAGTCCACATGGTTGAAGGTGGCAGGGTTGGTCGGGAGAGGTACGATTTGCACTTGGTGGAACCCACACTCTCCGAATTGCATGTGGATTCCATCCATCCAGAGGCACACGGACATGATCTTCACCATGCGTCAACTCTAGGAGAAGTGCAGCAAACAGCATCAACCACTATACATGACTTTTCTGATCTCACCAAAGCTTTTGACTCAGTCAGGAGGTGCTGTGAAGAATATTTCTCAAATTTGGCTGACTGCAGAAATTCATCTACATCTCGTGTCTACAGTGTGATGGTGTGCAAGCAGTAATCTTAACTAATGGGCTCACCACAGACCCAAACTCAGCGTAGACTGGTGTCAAGCAAGGCTGCGGCATCAGCCCAACACGTTCTTCAATCCACCCAGCCGCAATACTGCACCTCATCTCCAACAAGATTGCTGCTGATGTACAGGAAAAATGGCAAACTGTTCAACCTGCATTGTCTCCATTCAAGAACCAAGGTAACCTCTACTTCAGTCATCGAGCAGCAAACAACACTCAGACTGCTAACCTCACCACATATCTTCAAGAACTAACTGGAAAGCAAGTTTTTTGTTGCCCAGTTGATTCTGTTAGTCTGTCAGACTTATTTCCCCATCTGTGACATTTTTAGCAATAATAAACAGAAGAACACAAAATGCTATTTCAAGACCCCTACTGAGTTTAATCACAGCATTGCCATAGAGATTAACCGTTAATTCCAAGAAAACTCCAGAGTAATGTTGGGAACACTCTGTAGTAGCACTGAGACAATCAAGTCAGATGAGACAGCCTAAAGCAACACTGCAACTGCAGACTCAATATCCAACTGTAATCACCACCAGCAGTTTTCTATATCACTAGTCTACAAGATGCTCTGCAGCAACTCACCAAACTTCCTACAGCAGTCTGTGTCAGCTCGACAACCTTTGCCACTGAAAAGGAGAAGAGCATTGATGTCTTAGAAGGCCATCAGCTTTACGTTCTGTCACACACCATTCTTGACTTGGCCTTATAACAACCACATAGACTTCAGCAGAAGGAGACAACCCATTGCTACTTTCTCAGAGAGAGCAGACAAGTTGACTGTACATCTTGAAAACAGCAAGCAGATATTGCACAAGGAAACAGCTTTTTCCCTTGCTTCTAACAACATGCAACCATTAGAAACTACACTTGCTCAACCCAGTGTTCACCTGGTTGACCCCCCCCCCCCCCCCCATCGGGAAAGATCGGCTATGCTCAGGTCTGTAGGATGGCCTGACAGATGGTCTTTAAGATCACGAAAGTGTTTGATCTGGTAGCTTCAGAGAAAACGTTTTGATTGTTCCCAAAGCCAGGAACCATAGTCACTAATAAGTTCATGGCACCTGTGGCTCAGTAAGTAGCACCCATGGCCAAGTCAGAAAGTTATGAATTTAAATTCCACTCCAGAAATTTGAGCTCAAAAATCCAGGCTCATCACTCCTGTGTTAATGGGAGGGTGCTACACTCTCAAAAAGGCATTGTCTTTTAGATTAGATATTCCAGTGTCTGCTCTCCCAGGTGAAGGTAAAAGATCCCTTGACACAAGAGATTCTGCAGATGCTGGAACCTGGAGCAACACACACAAAATGCTGGAGCAACTCAGCAGGTCAGGCAGCATCTATGGAGGGAAATAAACACTCGACGTTTCGCGTCACAACCCTTCATCAGGACTGCATAGTCCCAAAACGTCATCTATATTTCCCTCCATAGATGCTGCCTAAAATATCCCTTGACAGTGTTTCAGTGGAGAGCAGAGGAGTATTTCCCAGTGTGCTGGCAAATATTTATCTCTCAATTAACATTCTGATAAGAAATTCTCTGGTCATTATAGAATTACAGCTTGTGGGAGCTTGCTGGGTGAAAATTGGCTGTTGCATAGTCTACACTGCAACAGTAACTATGTAGAGTGCTTGGAGATGACTGAAAGGAATGTGCAAAGTGCTACCCTCTCTTTTCATTCTCAGCCTTTCTTTTCATAAACCTGAGTGTTAAGGGAAAAGGGATTTTTTTTCCCCCTGAAAATAAATAAGTAAATAACAGAATTATGAAAAGGGCACTAGCCAGATTGATACTGTGAGACTTCACAGGATCTGCATTGGGGAGCAAGACGACAGATAAGTCGTTTTGAATCTAAATGCTGTGACTGTCTTCTGCCCCCATCACTGAAAAACCTTTGCTGCTGGGGTTTCTATTTTAGTTTAGTTTCCCCGCCCAAAGATGATGGTGCAATAAAGCCCCTGACACCAGAGAACAAGCTTATGCAGAGTCACATTGAGTGAATGTGCGAGGGAGTCACAGCAAAACAATTTCTCAGTGTTATAGGATGATGGCGATGAATTACCCAAATTAGAGGGGAACTGAGGGATACTCCCATGCTTAAACTCTCAACAATCCAATAGGCATCAAGCAATGGAGAATCAAAAGGTTCCAATGGATACCCGAGAGTACATTGCAGGCTTGAATCTAATCAAGGGGTTCAGATGATTCATATCTAGAACATCAAGTAGCAGACATGTGATCACGCGAATTAGAAACTGGAGTAGATCATCTGGTCGCTCAAGCTTGTTCTGCTATTTAATAAGATCTTGGCTAAACCAATTGTAACCTCAATTCTGCATTTTCATCTATCCACGGTGACCTTTCACCCTCCTCCTGGAACCTCTGAAATGTTCAGGTGACTTATGAATGAGTCAAGAGACATACAGCACAGAAACAGGCACTATGGCCCACCGACCTTTTTGCCCAGCAACACTAATCCCATTTGCCCGCATTAAGACCATCTCCTTCTAGGTCTTGCCTATTTAAGTGTCCGTCTAAATGCCTCTTAAACGGAGCAAATGTATCTGAATGGACTAAAGAGTACCTGGGAATAAGTTACCAGCTGGGCTCCAATTAAAGATTTTAGATAGTTTATAAATGGACTAACAAGTATCTGAGAGTGAGTTAATAGACTAGGATCGAAACAAGTGGTTTATTTGTGAAATGATTGGTACCGAAGGGCAAGTTGCAGGCAACAATCTAGTACAAGGGATCAGATGCTTTAAATATAAAATAATGGAAAGCCGAGAGTGAATCACAGCTGGGAGTCATTCAATAACATCAGATAGTAGGCTCAAGGACAGGTTCTACCCCACCGTTACAAGAGGATTGAATGGATCTCTTGTATGATAAGGTGGACTCCTGACTTCACAATCTACCTCGTCAAGGCCTTCACCTTATTGTCTGCCTGCACTGCACTTTCCCTGTAACTGTAACACTATATTCTGCAATCTGTTATTGCTTTTCCCTTGCACTACCCCAATGTATTGATGTAATGAAATGATCTGTATGGATGGCATGCAAAACAAAGTTTTTCACTGTATCTCAGTACAGATGACAATAATAAACCAATTACCAATTAGTACATGGTTAGAAAGTAAATGGACAGGAAAGGTTGAGAGGGATATGGGCCAAATGCAGACAAATGGGACTAGCTCGGATCGACATCTTGGTCGGCATGAATGAGATGAGGCGAAGGGCCCGTTTCAATGCTGTATAACTACAGTTTGTATGGAATAATGAGAGGCTGGGAGTGAGTTACAGGCTAGGTTCTTATTCATGGGCTTCAGATGGTTTCTCTATGGAATGACAAGTGCCTGGGAGTGAGTTCCAGGCATTCAAGATATTTTTTGTTTATTATAAATCATGAGACATTGATGCTGTAACAGGATCAGGTTACTGCACTGCAATATTCAGTCTCTGCGGGGAGGCCTTTTGAGTATTACACATGCAGTTCAATAGATAACATATAGTATTTTGCACTGTGGTTTCATATTGGTAGCAGATATGCTGACTTGTATTAACTGTAGGGCAAGCATTATTGATTGTTGCCCGTTTATCAACAGTGGTTATGTGAAAGCAATCCTCTGGAATCCCATAGTCAGTGCACAATAAAGTATTTAAAAGAAAATAACTCAAGGCATGGAAGAATTCCTGTGGATGGTATTGACAATAATTGTTAATATACAATGGCAACCTTTTAACTGTTTTCACTTCAAACTGCAGTCCACTTTTTAAGCAGAGTAACCTAATTTTATCATGAAAAATTGTGAACATTTCTCCTTTTGGAATTTCCATAAGTGTCAATAAAGTAAAGCCACTCAAAAATTCCAGAACAGATTGAGAAACTGCATTATCCACAAAAGTGGTTAGAATGTCACACTCAATAGCATAGGGAGTAGTTGAGGGAAATAACATTGAAGCATTTAAAGAAAACTTTGATAAGCAAAAGTGGGAGAAGGGATTAAATGCAAGCCTTGCTAGAGTTAGATGAAGTTGGATGGAGACAGCCCACATGGAACCTAAATATTGACATAGACTATTGACAAGGACTTATTGACATCCAATGTGATTATGACAGAAGTAATCTATCTCTACCACAGTTCATCTCCCACTGAAACACTCATCCATACTTTTCTTAACTACAGTCTTAACCAACCCAACATTTTCCAGGTCTGTCTCCCTTGTTCGACTCTCTGAAGACTTGGCCATTGAAAATACAGCTGTCCAAGGCCAAACTAGCACCATTCTATTCACCCACCACTCCTACATAGGCTCCCCTTTAAAGCATCACCTTGATTTTAAAGTCTTCATCCTGATTTTCAAATCCCTCTGAGGACCCATCCCTTCAAACCTCTGATCTCCTCCAGCCCTCCACTTTCCTCCATTCTTGCTCATCCCCAAATTTAATCATTCCACTATCAGCAGCATGCCTTCAGCTGCCAATGTCTTATGCTCTGATATTCCTTCCCTAAACCTCACTGCCACTCCTTACTCCTTTAAGATGCTCTACAAAACCTACCTCATTCATTGGACTTTTGGTCATCTGCCTTGCCATCTCTTTATGAAGCTGGGCATCAATTTTCTTATGATACGATTCTCAAAGTGCTCGCAGACATTTTTGACACATTAAAGATGCTAGATGTCTGGAGTTTGTTGCTGTTTCTATGGTCTATATTCACTGGAGCTTCACCAAATGCCCACCTTTACCACTGCTCCAGTAGCCAGTTGCATTGTGTTGGCTGCTCCCACTCTATGCGTATGCAGTCCAAAGCATTTTATTACCTGTATGCATAACATCACTGTGTGCATAACGTGCAGCTGGATTACAGAGATCAGAATGACACACTGTGGGTCTCGCCTTACTGATTTGGCGCTGGTTTCTACATTGACCAGGTTGCCAAGGTTCTTATGATCCACACAGGTGACACAACTTAGGGGGCCTAGTTATTTTGTGTTAGAGTGGGCAGATCACTATCAAAATAAAATGTGGGTTGAGCAGCAGACGATTCATATCTAGGAAAGGTGGCAGTTGACAAGGAATTGGATGGGAGAAGAGCCCAAACACATCTCTCTGGGAAAGATTTCAGGCCTCCAGTTAGGCCAAGGAAGTGAAGAGAGCACCCCATCAACTTACATCTTCAGTGCTCCCTTCAGGTCAGGACACCCAACAAAGCCAATCGTGTGTAACATTTGCCTTGAAGCTGTGGATGTTGGCCTAAGAGAGGACACTGACATTGCTTCATCCGTCCTTCCAATACACTTGGGGAATTCTTCAGAGATACCATTGGTGCTTTGAGGTCCCTACCACAAGTCATCCATGTCTCTGACCTGTAGTGGAGGGCAGAGATTACTGTTGCTCAATCAACTATGAGCTTGGTGCCAGGTTTGAGGTCTCATTCTTCAAATACTCTCTTCCTTCAAATACTCTCTTCCTCAGGCAATCTTAGTGGTGCACGGATGGTGAAATCCACCACAAACTTCAAAGTCTGCCCTCGCTGAAAGGTAGCTTCCAGGATACAAAAAGCACCCCATGTTTATCAAGGTGTCATCATGGATCTTGATTAGTGGGGTTGGTGAAGTTTGGCAGGATTGGCTTAGTGAACGATCTTTGTCTTATAGATATTTGGTGTGAAGCTCCATCCTCTTATACACTTCACTGAAGATATGCATGACAGTTGGGTACTTAACCTTCAAGTGTGTATACACAGGTCATCTGTGCATTGTAGTTCAATGATTTAGGTCAAAGTGACCTTGGTTCCAGAGCAGAGGTGATAGAAGTTGAACAGATTCCCTATTACATTGCTGTTCCCCACATTTTTGCATCAACACAGGCTGTTAAAACCAAAAGATTGACCAGGAAACGTTATGAAGTTACAAATGGTGCATTGTTTAAAATTATTTTTCATGAGGGTGGTTGAACAATCAAAATTTGATTACAACCCTCATGTTCACTTAGTGCCTGAGAAATAAAGGAGTTTAATTGAATTATATCTGGCCTTGCCTCACTAAAGTCTGCTAAACAACTGGAGAAGTACATGTGACACTAAAGATAGTTCAGATCAGTAGCTCACATAACTTTCTGCTAAATCAGGGTTAAATTACTGCACAATCAATCTGGTATTGAGCAATGCAAACATATCCTTGACCACGTTCCCTGAAAGTGGCATCACAGGTAGAGGGTGAAGACGTTTGGAACACTGGCCTTCATCAGTCAGGGCATAGAATATAGGAGTTAGAATGCTATGTTGCAGGTGTACAAGGCAGCACATGGATTATTGTGTACAGTTTTCGTTACCCTGCTATAGGAAGGACGTCATTAAGCTGGAAAGAGTACAAAGATGATTTATGAGAATGTTGCCAGGACTCGAGGGTCTGAGTTATAGGGAGAGGTTGGGCAGGCTAGGACTTTATTCCTTGGAACACAGGAGCCTGAGGGGTGACCTTGTAGAGGCGTATGAAATCATGAGGGGCATAGATAGGGTGAATACACACAGTCATTTGCCCAGGGAAAAGGAAAGGGAATTGAAAACTAAAAGGCATAGGTTTAAGGTGAGAGGGGAAAGATGTAAAAGGGACCTGAGAGGCAACTTTTTCACAAGCTGGATGGTGCATATATGGAACGAGCTGCCAGTGGTTGAGGCAGGTACAAAAACAACATTGAAAAAGACACACAGACAGGTACATGGAGAGGAGAGGGTTAGAGGGATATGAGAAGACCCAGGCAAATGGGACTAGCTTAAATGGGTATCTTGGTCAGGACGAAAGACAAAAGGACCTGTTTCTGTGCTCTATTACTCTACAACTCTGACATGGAGTCACAAAAACAGGCCACTCAGCCCCTTGGGACTGTTCCACGATTCAATGCTGCTGACCTACTCACCACCATCATCAAGGCCACTGGGCCCTAACGATTATTTAGAACTCGCAGTTCTTAAATACACTGGGGCCGAGATCTTACAGCTGCAGGTTGAAATCACTTCATTGTTGCCTGGCATGTATCGATAATATAATTATAAGAATGCAATCAATCGGTCTGGCATTTCCTTCAATGATTGTGTCATGTTATGAACCAAACCCAATGGCTTGTGAAAAGAAGCAGTCAAAGTTTGTGCATTGAAAGCTCTGAGACTGTACCACCCAAGCAGACAAAATGCATGGGGATTTATGCAACTAGCTGTCAGAGTGCTAGAGCAATTAAGCCATAGTCATGTGACCATCAAGTGCATCCAAAAATAACTACACCCACACTACACCGAGGGAATGCTCTATCACAAGAACATTTAACTCACATGAGTCACTTCAGTGATCATGAGGCACATCAGAAATCAGAGCTACAATTAACAGTTAAGACCTGTGATTTTTTTTGTTCTCTCATGGGACGTAGGCATTAATGGTAAGGACAGAATTTATTGCTTGTTCTTTATTACCCTTGAGAAGGTGCTGATGATAACTTAGTGGCTCTCTCAGCCATTTTAGAGGGCAGTTAAAAGTCAAATACATACTCAAAAAAAGGGGAACAGATTTCCATCTATTAAGGACATAGAGAATCAGGTAGGTTTTTGCAACAATCCAGTACTTGATTACTATTACTGAGACTAGGTCAATACTTCAGTGCTTTGCTGAGGGAGTGTTGCATTGTCAGAGGTACATCTTTCAGATTAGTTGTTTATCTCTGTCTGCTCTCTCCAGTAGACATAAAAAGCATCTTTTTGATGAGCAAGGGAGTTATCTCTGATGCGCCACCCAATATGTATCCCTAACGTAATCTGATCAACTGATCATTGCTGTTTGTGGGAGCTTGCTGTGCTCATATTGGTTGCCATCATTCTTACATTGCTATTCACCATAAAGAGCTGCAGGACATTGAGGTTTATAAAGGTGCTTTAGAAGTTCTAGCCTTTCACTGTAAACCGCCGGCAAAGAATATAGCACTGAGTCATTCATGGATACAACACCAAAAGAGGCCCTTCAGCCCTTTGCGTCCAAGCTGGCTCTATGCAAGAGCAATCCAGCCAGCCCCACTCCCCTGAGCTCTACCCATAGCCCGGCATTTTCCCCCCTTTCATAGGAAGAGACCTATAGGATTTGAAATCCAGTTAATCATCTTAAACTTGGAGCAAGATTGGCTATAGACTGAAATATGCAGTGATCCATAAGCCTTGGGGCTCCTGCCTTTCTTTGTCTTCAATGCCAAGTAAATAACTGACAGAAAGTGAAAGGGATTTTCACATCTGACCGGAATAATGTGCTGCTTTTGCGCCTACTGTGTACATGCTTCAATGAATGTAATCAGCTAATAGCAAAGACAAAATTGACTGAAGAGAAAAATCCATTAGTTCACAGAGGCACTTTGCCAGTGAAGTAGAATGAAGAGCAAGGAATGACTTGAAACTGAAAACAATGCAAAAGGTATGTATGTTCACAATCCACTCAGGGACCCTTAACACAATGGTTGATTTAAAAAGAGCACTCTTTGTAGCTTCCTCCTTATCACACTCTTATAACTTCATACACCTGCCTGGATAAGTGCAACTGCAACTACATTCAAGAAGCTCAACAGGACAAAGCAGCATGCTCGATCCAACACCCTCAAAAGGCTTGCATTTCTGTAGCATCTTTCACAACATCCCAAATCATTTGACAGCCCATGAAGTCCTTGTAGAGGTGTAGTTACTGTTGTATGTTTCAAAACCACAGCCAATTAGCTCCCACTTCTCACACGAGTGTCAATATGATAAGAAACAGACAATCTGTTTTAGTTTATTCATTTATAGGATATGGGCATCACTGGAAAATTTGAGAAGGTGGTGGTGAGCTGCCTCCTTGGAGCACTGTAGTTCTTCTGGTGAAGGACTACTGTGGTTCAAGTCAAGTCAATTCGAGTTTGTAGTTATGTGCACAAGAACAGCAAGGTACAGGTACAATGAAAAATTTGCTTGCAGCAGCATTACAGGCACAGCACAGACATAGAACATAGAACAGGACAGCACAATACAGGCCCTTTGGCCCACAATGTTGTGCCGACCTTTAAACCTCACCCAAGACCATCTAACCCCTTCCTCCCACATATCCCTCCCTATGCTTACCTAGTAATCTCTTGAATTTGACCAATGTACCTGCCTCCACCACTGCTCCAGGCAGCACATTCCGTGCCCCACCACTCTTTGGGTAAAAAAAAACCTTCCTCTGATATCTCCCTTGAACTTCCCACCCCTTACTTTAAAGCCATGTCTCCTCTCATCCTCCTTCTCTCCAAAGAGTAAAGCCCTAGCTCCGTTAGTCTCTCCTCATAATGCATACTCCCTAAACCAGGCAGCATCCTGGCAAATCTCCTCTGCACCCTTTCCAACGCTTCCACCTCCTTCTTATAATGAGGCGACCAGAACTGGATACAGTACTCTACGTGTGATCTAACCAGAGTTTTATAGAGCTGCATCATTACCTCGTGGCTCTTAAACTCGATCCCTCGACTTATGAAAGCTAACACCCCATAAGCTTTCTTAACTACCCTATCCACCTGTGAGGCAACTTTCAGGGATCTGTGGATATGGACCCCCAGATCCCTCTGCTCCTCCACACTACCAAGAATCCTGCCATTCACTTTGTAAATCCTGTCATTAACATTGCAGACAACACACAGAAAATTATAGAAGATAGTGAAGAGAAAGATAAAAAAAAGTGCAAAAGCAAGACCTTAGTGCAAAAAAAAGGTACAATCAGAGACAAGTCCATGGTAGTGCAAGAGTTGGTTCGTAGTGTTCATTGCTGATATAGGGTTAGTTGTGTAGGTTGGTTCAAGAACCGAGTGATTGAAGAGAAGTAGCTGTTCCTGAACCTGGCGGTGTGGGACTTCAGGCTTCTGTACCTGACGGTAGCAGCAAGAAGAGCGTGACGCACACAGTGGGGATCCTTTATGATAGGTGCTGCCTCAAAAAGGCAGCACCTCATGTAGATGCTGTCAAAGGTGTTGGGGGCTGTGCCCATGATGGACTGTGCTGTGTCCATTTATACCCCACACTGATTAAGGAATAGTGATTGGCCTCAACTTGGAAGTGCATCAATGTTCCTTCATTATAACTGGGTCTGAACCCTTGAACTCTCTCCCCAACAGCATCGAGTGAGCACCTTCACCAGAAGGACTGCAGCTTCAAGGCAGTGGCTCACTGCCATTTCTTGGGAAGCATTAAATGGCGGCCACACGATCAGCACTCATTCCCAAGGGTGAGTAAAACCAATGGAGCTGAAACAGACAAAAGGGGCAAAACAAAAAGATTCTGCAAAGTCGAGTTCACATTAGGAAGATTAGCAAGCAATCGCAAGCTCTCATCAACTCTCACAATCCAACACGTGGTCGCAGTGCTGCTTTGAGGGCCCTCTCAACAGCCATCATTTCTGCAGCTTGGCCACAGACATTGGCAAGAAAGTGCTGGCCAACAACACTCACAATCAGACACACTGGCAATGGGCTCCAAAACATGATCAGAACAGTAAACAATACTGTCCCAACAGAGCAGAGATGAAAAAAAAATAAATCTGGCATTGAAATGAACACAGCTCTTTAGTCAGAATGAAAAACAAGATCACATCAGAGTAATCTGGGCAGCAGAGGAGCAATTTGCCTCCTGGAATTTATGGCCTTTTCTAAAGCAGGCATAAATGTAAATCTAATATTCGTGACCCAATGAGAGGGAGAGATTAATTGGTGATTATCACAGTGGGTGCATAGCTGCCCTCGACACAGGCATGTAGTTACTTCAAATCATGGACAACCATGAGCTTTAACCTGCCTCAATTAATCATGTCAACAATTTACCATCATCATCTCATTCAGGTAGAAGGTAATATTACCGGTGGGGTAAACAGAAAGAGGTCCCTTGGAAGGTCATGAGAAGGGAGGAAGTCAAGTTCATCAGGTGAATAAGGTCAATCTAATTCAGATTTCATTATGGTGACTCCAGAGGGGGAGGAATCAGCAGCAAGCAAGAATAGGCTAGGATAAAAAAGGGAAAGGGAGGATTAGATGGGAACAATTATGGGTCTAAGCCTGGAGGTTGTGGGTGGATAGGAAGCATCAAACAATCATGCCAGGATCCTCCGACTGCCGCTACAGTTGGTTCCCATCAACCTAAGCTGCTTTCACCTTTCTAATTAATTCCTGCCCCAAGAGAGACCACAACTGAGAACATCAATGCAATAAAACTAACTTTTGCATGTATTTTAAGACAGAACTTTAATCAAAAATTAGAACTTGCAAACCATCTAATGGCTGATAAACAGATCCATACTGCAAAACAAGGCGAAGTATTCCAGTAAACGGCAATGAACAGGAAGCAAGTCAGAACCACTTTGCAATCTATAAAGGATGTCCTGAAAGGATGATAATATCTATGTATAGGGGAGCATAAAGGTTAAGTTAATGGACCAGGAGCTAGAGTTCTGGACACGAGCTTGAAATCCACCTCAACAGCTGGGGATTTTAAATTTAAGTAATTAAATAAATCTGGAATTAAAAATAAAGTAGTCAATGATGGTAAGCGCAATAGTAGATTGGATTATTGTAAAACCCATCTGGTTTGCTAATGACCTTCAGTAAAGGAAACCTGCTGTTCTGGTCTGTGTGTGACTCCAAACTCACAAATTAAAGGCTGATTCTTAACGGCATCCTCATTTAAGGTCCAATTGGGGATTGAAGATGAATGCCAGCTTTGCCAGTGGCATGTGTATCCCAGGAACAAATACATTTTAACTGATTGTAAACAGTTTCTCAAAGGACAGTAAATGCTTGAGATGGTAAAATGAAAATGGAGATGATAAAAGGGCAATTATCAAGGCACGAAGGCAGAGCTAAATAAAGTGAACTGATACGGAGAGAGGCAAAGGCAGACATTTACGGGGATCTTTCAGAATGCACAGAAGGAGACATTCCAATGAGAAAGAAAGTTTTCACAAGGAGGGGACCCTTGGGTATGGTTAACTAAGAGTAAGCATCCAACTTAAAGAGAAAGTATGTAATTGCACAAATGCAGATGGCAGATCAGAAAGTTGGACAGAATATAAAACATTAACATGGAAGGGAAAAAAAATACAAGACAACTCAAAGCTAGTCAGAAATGCAAAAAGTGCTAGTCAGAGTTTCTGTACATATTTTTAAAAAATCAAAAGAAAATAGAGTACACACAAGTGAGCACTGGTCCTATTGAAAACTAGTCTGGGGAATTAATAATGGGAAATAAGGAGATGTCAGATGAGTTAAACAAGTATTTTTGCCTCAAGTCTTCTTATAGGATAGAAGTAGCATCCCAAAAACAGCTGTCAATTGAAAAGGAGGGAGGAACTCAGGGAAATTACAAATACTGAGAAAACGGTTGGAGCTGTGGGTTGAAAAATCCCCAGTTCGTGAAGGACTTCATCCAAGAGTCTTAAAAAGAAAATGACTAGCGAGATAGTTAACACACCGGTTTTTATTTTCTAAAGTTCTCTAGATTTGGGAAAGGTTCCACAAGGTTGGATAATAGGGCACGTCAATTCAAAAAGGGAGACAGAAAGCAGGAAACCTCAGGCCAGTTAGCTTAACATTTGTCATTAGGAAAATGTTAGAAACTATTATCAAAGATGTACAGCACGGCACTTAGAAAAATACAAGTTAACGTGGTTTTGTGAAAAGGAAATAATTTTTTTACCAATTTATTGGAGGTCTTTGAAGTAGTAACATGTAGTGTGAATAAAGGGGAACTGGTGGATACACTAATTGCACCATTCTGCCATTTTGCCCTTGTCGCTGTGTTTGTTGTATACTGTGAGCTTCACATGAGCAAGAAATTTCAGTGCACTGTGGTGTATATGACAATAAACTAATCTGAATCTGTATTTGTACATTACCAGAAGACTTTTGATAAGGTGCAGCAACAAGGGTTGTGTAGAAAACAAAAAGGTAATATATTATTGGCAATGTATCACCAATATACAAGGGCAATATTATTCCTCCTATCACCTCCCAGCTTCTCACATCATTCCCTTTTACCACCCCCCACCCCCCTCCACCTACCCAACTTCCCCCTCTCACCTGGACTCACCTATCACCTGCCAGCTCATGCTCCTCCCCCACCCCCGCCCTTTATTCCGGCTTCTGCACTCTTCCTTTCCAGTCCTGATGAAGGGTCTCGGCCCAAAACGTCTATTTATTTTCCTCCATAGATGCTGCCTGACCTGCTGAGTTCCTCCAGCACTTTGTGTTTGTTGCTGCAGATAATATATTGGCATGGATAGAAGATTGGCTGGCTAATAGGAAACAGTGAGCATGTATAAACTGGATGGCAAGATGCAAGAAGTGGTGTGTTACAGGGACCAGTGCTGGGGCCTCAACTCCCTACAATCGCTTAAATGGTTTGGATGAAGGCACCAAGGTAATGGCTACTAAATTTGCTGATGACACAAAGATACGTAAGAAAGTAAATTGTGAAGCGAACACAAGGAGGTTACCATAAGACCATAGGATATAGGAGCAGAATTAGCCCATTCGGCCCATTGAATCTGCTCTGCCATTTCAACCCTGTTCTCCTGCCTTCTCCCCATAACCCTTAACTTTCCTACCAATCAAGAACCTATCAATCTCTGCCTTAAATACACCCAATGACTTGGCCTTCACAGCCCTCTGTGGCAATGAATTTCAGAGATTCATCACCCTTTGGCTGAAGAAATACCTCATCTCAGTTTTAAAGGGACATCCTTTATTCTGAGGCTGTGCCCTCTGATCTTAGACTCCCCTACTAACGGAAACATCCTCTCCACATCCACTCTATCCAGGCTGTTACAAGGGGACATTGTATCTGTTACAAAGGGACATCAAGAGGATGAGTGAGCAGGGAAAGATCCAGCAAATATAGTATAATCTGGGAAAATATGGAATTATCCATTTTGGCAGGAAAAGTAAAGAAGCAGATAATCTAAATGCAGAGGGACCCAAGTATCCTAGTGCACGATTAGCAAAAGGCTAGTACACCAAGTAATAAGGAAAATAACAATAAATGGTTACATTCTGTTCATGGGATCTGAATACAAAAGGAGGGAGGTTAGGTTTCAGTTACACAGGACATTGGTGAAACTGCATCTGGTCTACTCTGCACCGTATTCATCTCCTTATTTAAGGGAGGCCATAAATGCGTTGGATGTAGTTCAGAGCAAGGTTTACCAGACCAATATCTGGTTTGGGCAGGGGTCGTCTTAAGAGGAAGATTAGACAGACTAGGCTTGATTCAGCTGGAGCTTAGAAGAATGATGAGCAACTTGATGGAAACGTACATGATCCAGAACTGTCTTGTTAGGATGGATGTGCAGAAAATGCTTTCCCTTGTGAGAAAATCTGGAACTAGTATTTAAAAAGAAGAGAACATTCACTGAAGAGAGACAAGGCAATTTTTTTTCCGCTGTCACAAGTCTTTGGAGTTCTCTTCCTCAAAGGGCAGTGGGCACAAAGCCTTTTAATATTTTAAGGTAAAGTTCGATCAATCCTTGACAAATGGTAAGAGGTGGGGTGAAGTTTACCTGGGGGTGGTGGGAATACTGAGATGAGCCTACAATCAGATCAACCATGATTTTACTGAATGGTGGAGTAAGCTCAAGGGGCCTGCTCCCAATTTAAACATTTCTGAAAGATTTCAGGGAGCAGTTGGATACATTGAAGTACAAATTAAGTCATTCAGGTAATTCTTTATCATTCCCAAAAAAAGGTTTATATTTCAGTTCTGCAGAAACTTAATAAAAAAAATTCAAGAAAATTGCCATCTGATGTAGTAAATGTGGGCTCACTCTTAAGCTTTAAGAATAAATTGGATAGATATATGGACGGGAGAGGTCTGGAGGGTTATGGACTGGGTGTAGGGAAGTGGGACTAGCGGAATAACGTTTCGGCACAGACTAGAAGGGTCGAATGGCCTGTTTTCTGTGCTGTATTGTTCTATGGTTCTATGGGGAAACAGTATGGAATAGAATACACTGTGTTGGTCTTTGAAGAAACGGGGACAGGCTCAATAGGCTGATTGCTGTGATCTTTGATTTTACTCTATGATTTCCTATCAAAATGACTCACTAAAATAAAAAAAAGCAAAGCCATGGATTTATTTTTGCAAATATTTGCAGAATTAAAATGTAAACTGATTTGAGGATGAAGAAAGACTAACTGGATTATTCTGATTGTACTTCAATGCTCCCCAAAATCACAATCTCTAATTTCATTCTCTCATCTCAAGCATTTGCTGTCCTTTGAGATACTCTGACTTTTTGTTACTTATTTGTTCATGGGATTACAGCCATTATTGTTAATGGAAAATACTCCACGGGTCAGGAGGTATCTGTGGAGGATGAAACAGAGTTCTTGTTTCAGGTTGATGATCTTTCATCAGAACTGGGAGACGATAGAGATACAACAGATCTTAAATATGGAGGCAGATTAAGCAGCGAGGGGAGGAAAGAACAAAAGATAAAGTCAGTATCAGCCAGAGAAGGGTAACAATTAAATGACAAAAGTGATGATGGTACAGGCAAAAGGAAAAGGAAAGCAACAAATGATGGGGGTAGAGAAAGGATGAACAGCAACACCAGTATCATATCTAACAGCTACCATGTGAAAAATTGTTGAATTTCAGATGCTAACCACTACTTGCCATCATTGGTCAGGGCATGGAGACAAGAGTTGGGGCATCATGTTACAGCTGTACCAGACGTCGGTGAGACTGCACTTGGAGAACTGTATGCAGTTCTGATCACCTGGCTATAAAAAGGATGTCATTAAGCTGGAAAGGGTATACAAAAGATTCACAAAGATGTTACCAGGACTGGAGGGCTTGTTATAAGAGACTGGATAGGCTGGAGCTGTCTTCCCTACAGCGTAGGAGACTAAGGGATGACCTTACAGAGGTATATAAAGTTATAAAATAATGAGGGGCATAGACAAGGTGAATGGTCACAGTCTTTCCCACCCCCCAGAATAGGGAAGTCTAAAGCTAGAGGGCATGGATTTAAGGCAAGAGGGGAAAGATTTAAAGGGGACCTGAGGGACAACTTTTTCCACAGAGGGTGGTGCATATATGGAACAAGCTGCCAGAGGAAGTGGTAGAGAACGTTTAAAAGACATTTAGAAAGGTACATGTGTAGGCAAGGTTTAGAGGGATATGGTATAACACAAGAAAAGGGGACTAGGTCAAGTTGGCATCTTGGTCAGCATGGATGAGTTGGATTGAAGGAGCTGCTGCCACACTGTACAACTCTATGACATTGAATTCCAAAGGCTGTACATTGCCTAATCAGAAAATGAGATCCTGTGTCAAGTGTACTTAATCATATTTTCTTCTTTTTTATTATATTAAAAAAATTGGTGTTTGTGGGAGCTTGCTGTGCATGCAAACCAGCTGCTGCATTTTATACAACAGTGAGCACACTTCTAGTATTTTGTTGGCTGTTTTCCCCAATCCTTCAACCAGCACCACCAAAAGCAAGTCATCCAACTTGATGCTGAGTGTGGAGTTTCTATCTTGGGAAAAGTCAAGTGTGATCATGAATGACTGTTTATGAGTAGATGTTACCCCCAGAACGTTTGGAGGACCCTTTCAAATAGTGCCATGGAATCTTCTGTCCAACTGAGGGAGATGACAGAGACAGCATCTTGGTTTAACACCTAATCTGAAAGACTTCACTTGTGTTAGTGCAGTACCACCTCAAAATTGTATTGGTGCCTGGATCATGTGCTCATTTCCTGTGGCTTGAATCAAGTCCTGCTGGCTCAGATTTTTAATTAGTCCCTCTGTTAGCACGTTTAGTGTGATTATATCCACAAGATGTTAGGCTCATTTGTTTATTCCTCACTGAATCATTCCTCAGCACATCTCTGAAAAACGTCTCCGAAATTAAGCACCACTTTTCAGCAAAGGGTGGCCAAGGAATCACACAAAACAATGAACCATAGAACAATACAGCACAATACAGGCCCTTTGGCCCATCATGTTGTGCCAACCTACAAACAACACCTAAGACTATCTAACCCCTTCCTCCCATATATCCCTCTATCTTAAATTCCTCCATATGCTTATCTAACAATCTCTTGAACTTGCCCAATGTATCAGCCTCCACCACCACCCCAGGCAGCGCATTCCATGCACCAACCACTCTCTGGGTGAAAAACCTCCCTCTGACATCTCCCTTGAACTTCCCACCTATTACCTTAAACCATTACCCTCTTGTATCGAGCACTGGTGCCCTGGGAAAGAGGCGCTGGCTGTCCACTCTATCTATTCCTCTTAATATTTTGTATACGTCTATCGTGTCTCCCCTCATCCTCCTTCTCTCCAATGAGGAAAGCCCTAGCTCCCTTAGTCTCTTGTCATAATCCATACTCTCTAATCCAGGCAGCATCCTGATAAATCTCCTCTGCACCTTTTCCAACGCCTCCACATCCTTCCTATAATGAGGCGACCAGAACTGGACACAGTACTCTAAGTGTGGTCTAACCAGAGTTTTGTAAAGCTGCATCATTACTTCGCGGCTCTTAAACTCAATCCCACGATTTATGAAAGCTAACATCCCATAAGCTTTCTTAACTACCCTATCCACCTGTGTGGCAACTTTCAGTGATCTGTGGATATAAACCCCCAGATCCCTCTGCTCCTCTACACTGCCCAGAATCCTGCCATTTGCCTTGTATTCCGCCTTGGAGTTTGTCCTTCCAAAGTGTACCACCTCACACTTCTCCGGATTGAACTCCATCTGCCACTTGACAGCCCAGCTTGGCATCCTATCAATATCCCTCTGTAAGCTTCGACAGCCCTCCACACTATCCACAGCACCACCGATCTTTGTGTCATCTTCAAACTTGCTAACCCACCCTTCCACCCTCTCATCTAAGTCATTAATAAATATCACAAAAAGTAGAGATCCCAGAACCGATCCCAGTGGGAAACCACTAGTCACAGCCCTCCAATCCGAATGCACTCCCTCCACCACAAACCTCTGCTTTTTACAGGCAAGCCAATTCTGAATCCACACTGCCAAGCCTCCCTGGATCTCTTGGCCTCTGACCTTCTGAAGAAGCCTACCATGCGGAACCTTGTCAAACGCCTTACTAAAATCCATGTAGACCACATCCACTGCACTACCCTCATCAATCTTCCTGGTCAACTCCTCAAAGAACCCTATCAGGCTAGTGAGGCAAGATCTTCCCTTCACAAAGCCATGCTGGCTGTCCCTAATCAGTCCATAATTCTCATAGATCCTACCTCTAAGAATCCTTTCCAACAGCTTGCCCACCATAGACGTAAGGCTCATTGGTCTATAATTCCCTGGACTATCCCCACTACCTTTTTTGAACAAGGGGACAACATTCGCCACCCTCCAGTCCTCCGGTACCATCCCCGTGGACAATGAGGACTCAAAGATCCTAGCCAACTGTTCAGCAATCTCCTCCCTCCCCTCACGAAGCAGTCTGGGGAATATCTTATCAGGCCCCGGGGACTTATCTGTCCTAATATTTTCTAACAGCTCCAACACATCCTCTCTCTTGATATCTACATACTCTAGAACATTACCCTTACCAACACTGTCCTCAGCGTCAACAAGACGCCTCTCCTTGGTGAATAATGAAGAAAAGTATTCATTTAGAACCTCACCCATTTCCACAGCTCCAGGCACATCTTCCCACCTTTGTCTTTAATCGGATCTACCTTTACTCTAGCCATCCTTCTGCCCTTCACGTACGAGTAAAAAGCCTTGGGATTCTCCTTAACCCTACTCGCCTAAGCCTTTTCATGTCCCCTTCTCGCTCTCCTCAGACCCTTAAGTTCCCTCCTTGCTACTCTATATTCCTCACGAGCCCTGCCTGATCCTTGCTGCTTACACCTTATGTATGCTGCCTTCTTCTTCCTAACTAGCTGTTCCACCTCCCTTGTCACCCATGGCTCCTTCACCCTGCCATTCCTTCTCTGCCTCACTGGGACAAACTTATCCCTGACATCCTGCAAGACATCCCTGAACATCGACCACATCTCTATAGTACATTTCCCCTACGCAACTCTGCCATTCACTCAATGGGATACCCAACCTTCTTTCACACCGGTTACCATGGACACCATTTGTGTTCCCCTGTAATCTGAATTGTTAAAATACAGTTGATGGATTGAATCCAGATTACATTTCAGAGATTAAAAAACAAGCATTCTGAATGCATTTTATTAGGAGGTCACCGAAGTCTCTGGAAGCCTCTTATACTGTCCCTTTCCTCAAAAGAAGTGAAAAGAACAATCAAAATGATCCTCTATTGTCAATTCAAAAGAGATGAGAGCTAGGAATGCATGATGGACAGTTAAATTGTGCGTGAAATCTCTTAAACTGTTTTGAGCATTTAGCAGCTTCAAAGACAAAGGCTTGCCCACTTTATCCTTTCTGGCGAGAAATAAATTATTCCGTCCCATTTGAAAATTTTGCCTAGGTGCACTGTAGGGGAATATGCAGTGACAGAACTCATATTGATCCTAGATAATAGTTTGCACAATTTCTAAGAATCCATTTTGGTTTCCTTGCTAACTGAAGCCTTATTGTACATTACATGGATGCATACGCACATGGTATTGTGCAAATATGTAAATATACAAGGGGGCAGAAGAGGTTTACCAGGATGCTGCCTGGATTAGAGGGTATGCGCTACAAGGAAAAGGTTAGACAAACTTGAGTTGTTCTCCCTAGAGGTGTCCAAGACTGAGGGGAGGCCTGATAGAAGTTCTTAAAATTATGAGAGGCATAGATAGGGTAGACAGTCAGAATCTTTTCCCCAGGGTAGAAATATCAAACACCAGAGGACATACCTTTAAAAGGTAGAGGGGTGAAAGTTTAAAGGTGACATGAGGGGCAAGTTTTTTTTATATATAAAAGCAGTGAGTGGTAGGTGCCTGGAATAGGTTATCAGGGGTAATACTGGAAGCAGGCGGTTTGGTGGAGTTTAGGCTTTTAGACAGACACATGAACATGAAGGGAATGGAGGGATATGGATGATACACAGGAGGAGGTCATTTAGTACAAATTGTCTCAGGATCAGCACAACATCGTGGACCGAATGGCCTGTCCCGTGCTGTACTGTTCTTTCTTTTTCAATCTTTTTATTAAATTTCAAATTAATTTCAAATTAATACACATAACATTAGTGATTATACACATGGTACAAAGAGATCGGGATAACAATAATAACAGTTGACATATACACTCACAGGGAGTAAAATATATAATCTGAACCTCCCAATCTCTTACTAAGTGAACATGATACAAAAGAATTTGAAAATAAGTTTACTTATATGAAAAGAGAATTAGAAAAAATAATAATAAACAAAAGTAAACCAAAAACTTAAAAAAAAGCTGGACTGATATTTCTTCGGTTAAAAAAACATTATTATGTCGTTAGCTCTGCTCCTCTATATTCAAAGGTTATTGAAAGGGATTCGAAAAAGGTCTGGTAGTGCTGTTCTGTTCTATGTTCTATTGTGTGAAATGCTAGCGTGCAAGAGGACACAAGAGCACTGGAATATGCAGCAGCCTAAGGGCGTTAAAAATAATTTTTGTGTACATTATATTAAATGAGTGGAAGTTTACTCAAGAAGATGGGGAAGGGTGTGGAGGAGGAGGAAACAGGAAAAGGGGAAGGGAAGGAGAGGGCAGCCGACCAGTTGGAGAAGATGGGAGGAGGATAAGAGGAATGGAAGGGGAGGAGAGAATGGTTAGAGTATAGCGAGTAGGGGAGGGTGTGAGAGGGCAAGGGAAGCCAATGACCAGATAAGTCGATAAATATACAAATTAAATGAACAATCTCATGGGTCTAGAAGAACATACAAGCTCAGCGCGAGCACAGAGGAGGGTACTCTGCATTACTCAGACAACATTACACTGACAGTCAACTTCCTGAATTCCCAAGCCTCCTGAACTGAGGCACAACATCGTGGGCCGAAGGGCCTGTTCCTACACAGCAATGTTCTAACTAATTAAACACCTAACTAAACTAATCCCTTTTACCTGCACAATGTCTATATCTCTATTCTTTGCACATTCATGTGCCTATCTAAGAGCCTCTTAAATACCTCCATTGTATTTGCTTTTACTACCACCCCTAGCAACGCATTCTGGGCACCCACCACTCCGCATAAAAAATTCCTGCCCCACACATCTCATTTGAACTTACCTCCCTCTCACCTTAAATGCATGTTCTCTAGTATTAGATATTTCAACTTTGGGGAAAAGATACCAGTCTACCCTAGCTATGCCTCTCAAATTTCTATCAGATCTCCTCTCAGCCAGTCCAGAGAAAACAACCCAAGTTTGTCCAACCTTTCCTGCTTGAAGATCCGACAATCATTGTCTCCAGTGATTGATCTAAAGAAACGCATTTCTGGTGAAGTAACCTTTTGTAGATGTTCTTTCCCGTATTCACTAAATGCTAATTCTCATTCTCATTCACTCTTGCACTCATTAGAAATCTATGTCCAAA
This sequence comes from Pristis pectinata, assembly GCF_009764475.1. NCBI lineage: Eukaryota > Metazoa > Chordata > Chondrichthyes > Rhinopristiformes > Pristidae > Pristis > Pristis pectinata. Next base: position 139,164,397 of record NC_067405.1, on the reverse strand, counting down.
GCTATCCATGAATAAAGACAAGCTACTCATGTGGCCAGGTCTGTACAGGTGACCCACTGTAAGCAGATGACTGTGGCATGACCCAAGGTTTAGCTTGCATTACAGTCGATGTTAGTGCAACATTTCAATCTTGCTCTCCAGGCTTTGGGACCACAAGCAGTAATGGCACCATAGTAATAAAATGTTAAGTAATGAATAGAGTGTAAATACCCAAGACCCTGGCTGGAACAAACTGGGCAGGTCTGGAAATGAGGCTGGAAGCCATGCAGGACAGGACGGCAGCGAAGTCAAGTCCAGAAGCAGGACGTGCGGCTGTGGTAACATCTGGGTGAGAACGTGGTCGAAGGTTCCATTATCTGCAGCCCTTTGTTGTCTCCACCTATCACCTCCCAGCCTCTGTTGCCATTTCCACTCTTCCCTCCTCCATCAGCCTATTCCCTCCTCACCTGGATCCACCTATTGTTCGCCAGCTCATGCTCCACCCCTTCCCCTCACCTCTTTATACTGGCTGTCTCCCCTTTATGTTTCAGTCCAGATGAAGGGACTCGATCCAAAATGTCGACTGTCCATTTCCCTCCATAGATGCTGCCTGACCCGCTGAGTTCCTCCAGCAGTTTGTTTTATGGCACCACAATAATCCAGTTTATGTTAACAATTCCAAATGCTTTCCACTTCACCTGTCAGCTCCAAAAGGGCAAGAAGATTCCCAGTACTAATGACTATAACCCAGGCATTTCATCTTCCAAGCAACTGGTTTACATTTATCAGCTAGAAAGGAACTGGGGAAGCAGCCAAGACAAGTTCAGCTGCCAGAAATCTCAAAACTTTCCCCAAGTAGGTGGGCCCAACACGAGTCCAGTAATGTAGGAAAGCGAGCCGGGGCCTGCCTATGACATGCCAAGAATGTTGCTGCAGTAACTGAGGAGGGCTGATGTTCAAAGCCCAGCAGGCAAACCTTCACTTCCTTTACAGTCAACCAGTGGACTCTCAGGCCTGGGGACACCTAGATGCTGTTTATGTCTAGGTCAGTTGTGGAGCCACCCATCTCATAGGTCCAGGTCATGGTGGGAGAAAGGCAAGGCTTACAATGCAATGGAGCCACAAGCCTGAAAAACCAAAACTGGGCACATGACCTCCATATTAATCAGATTCAATATATCAATCCATCTGCCCTGCACCCAGAAACGGCAGGGTCATTAATTTTCCACACATGCACAAGCTGCCTTCACCAAAATTAACAGTGAACAGTAGAGTTGAAATCAAAACAGGCAGGATTTAACCATCAGTGTCACTTAATTATAGATTAACACTGAGTGATCTCTATCCATCACTCCAAAACTAAATGTGAAAGCATTCTGCAGCTGCAACTTGCCGATAGTGGGAGTAACTATAGAAATGGCACAGGCTTAAGCAGAAGGAACAAGTGACATTTGATCTGGCTCTGAGACATCTCCACCATTAGTTTTCCTCTGCTTGTGCCTGGGCCTTTTAACAAAAGACGGGTCACTAGGATTAGTCATTGACTGCATCATGTGACTAATAGGTAGATAGTGAACCACATAGACTTTCCTTCAGAGAGAAATTCCCAAGTTCCTTGCCATGAATTTTGGGAGAGTGATTCAGGGCAGAAGAGGGGAGATAAAACTTGTAGATTAATAATAAGTATTTAACTTTCCCTCAGGGACAGTGGATATGTTACACAAGAAAGAGAGGAATTTTGACAATAGGATGAAATAAAGGAAGGAGACTATTGTGGGTCAGAAAGACTGGCCTGACTCAGGATAGGACCTGTCGGGCTGACTCAGGATAGGACTGTCTCAGTTCCAAATTAAAAAGAAGAACCACAAAGTAGTGGCAATCTCTGCATTATTTCTCAGCCATGCACAAACTGGCACTTGGGTCAATAAGATCAGACAAGTGAGTGCGTGGCTCAATGGTTGATGTTGGAGAAATGTGCCAGGGAGTGGGAACTGTTTTGTTGGGGCAACATTCACCTGAACTAGGATCAGTTCAGTCTAGTTAATAAGACTTTAAACTAAAAAGTTTGGGTGGGCGGTGGAGGAGTCTGTTGAAGGGAAAGTTAGAAAGTAAAGGAAAAGGCAATGGTGCAGAGTAATAAAATGGGCAGCAATAACCAGAAGGGCTCAGAAAGAGAAAGAGCAAACAAGTATTTGAGTAGGGGGAGAAAAGGTCAAAGACAAAATTGAAGGAGCTTTACCAGAATGACATGATTTATGAATTAATTAGCACAAATACAAAATAATTGGCTATGATCTAACAGTCATTATAAATTTGTGATTCCAAAGAGGCCAAGGCTGGAAATAAATATTCCAGGAAACTTAACTTCCAGAAGAGAAGCCAACCCACAATGGCTCCCAAGCCAGTGACCCATCCCAACTGGGAAAGCAACTGGAGCTCAGGATTTTTACTGCTGAAGGTAGGGTCACAGTGGTGGGGTTAAGGTAGGCCAGAGAATCAGGGAAAAGGCGAGAGAGCAAATGCCTCGTAAGCATGAGGAGAAAGTGGCTCGAATGAAAAAAAATGACAAAAACCTGGAAAAGAGCAGCAGCCAAACTGGCATGGATTAAAAGAAAAGACTCTCATTTCTAAAGGGCCTTTTAGAATTCGAGCCTCTCAAAGCACTTCACAGCCAATGTCTTTGAAAGTGTAGTTACTGTTGTGATACAGGAAAAGTGGTAACTGTTGTACACAGCAAGATCCAACAAAAGTTAGATTTGACTACGGCAGTGGGCAAGTCCCCCCACTCCACACTGTCTGAAACAGTGTCATAAGGTCATTATTTACAAAAGCCAGAGAGTAGAGGGGTGGTTTAATCTGAAAGATAATACCTCTGACACTGCAGCACTCCTTCAGTATTGCACTGCAGCATCAGCCTAAACTTATGCTCAGGTCTTTGAAGCCTTCAGGCTCAAACGTGCTCTCCACAGCTGATGGAAGCACAGGCATCAGTTAATCTTTTTAAAGACATCACAAGGCATCGACACTGAAAGGAGGTGTGGGTGCTTTATTGGAACAAGCCATTCAGACACTGATAATACTCACTAGCTGTACAGCTGTCCTGCTGTCTTTCACAGTGGCAGTCAGCAAACAGAATGGACCCACGCGCCTCTTTGTGAAAGACCTTGGAACAATTCCTGTGTCACAGGCTGGGAAAGACAGCAAGTCTCGTCCTGTCTGCTCCTGAAGTACACATAGATTATTTCCCTGACACATTGCTATTAAATTATCATAAAACACACCTAATTAATGCGCTGCAGACTGGGCCAGTGTGTACCAAACTTATGCCAGCCAGCAGCCTCACTGTATTCTGCCACATATGTTCCTCATTTGGATGCCCGATTACAATGCGTCACTGTGCAAAATAAAAACTTGCAAGTCAGTACATTAGCACAACAATGTTTAGCATTCATTAATGAACTACACAAGAATAAAATTAA